>NC_091688.1:9403939-9706969 GCF_041296265.1 Equus caballus
GAGCTCTTCAACATCTTCTAAGGAGATGGCAATCCCTGAGCAGTCATCTACTTTGGGACACAATTAGATGCATGACTTAGTCTAAGGGATTTTCATCAAACTCTAATTACTCTAGCATTATCGTTAACATAAGCATACAAATGACTACGACTGCATATGCCTTTGGTTTGGAAATTAATCATTTGAATTAAAACTGAAATTATGATCCATCAAATTAAAAAGTTATATCTTAGACTTACTGAGGCGACTACCATGACGTATAATTGTAAAGGTCAAAAACATAGGCAGTGTCCTTAAATTTTTTTCAGACTGGTTTTAAAAAATCAAGTCAAAAGTTCATTCTTTTAACTTACCCACAAGGATATATTTATGACTCAGTTAATGGGCCAAAGAGGCATGTACTACCACTACGAGAAGATCTGAGCAAAAGAAGGAACTAGCAAGTACTGAATCTATTAATAGGCACTTTATGTGCCACTACTTCATTTAGTCCTTCCAATAATCCTATGAGGTAGGCATTACTAGCCCCATTAAAAGATGCAGAGAAAAGGAAGGGCAGAGACTATACTTTGCCCAAGGCCACACTGGTAGCAAGTAGCCAAAGAAAGATTCAAACCCAGGTCCATTGCCAAATAAAGGGTTTATAAGGAGAAGGAAATAGCACCCAAATGTTTGCCACTGGCTAGCACAGGGAAAAAGAATAACAATTCCTCCACTTGCTTTCAGAAACCTCTCCTTGGCTCCCTATTTGCCACATTCCCACAATCTTAGACTGTATCTGTCTTAGACCAAGCTGTAAACTCTTTCTGTCTTGAGGATACCATAACCGGAAGGGATAATAAAGTGTTAAGAAGGAATCAGAGGAGCATGAAGCAAACTACTACAGGACCAGCCGAAATTAGAATGACCTCCCCTCTTTGGCTCCACTTTTTTTTTTTTTTAATATTACAATGAGCAAGAAATTTCAAAAGAGCAAGAGATAGAGACTAGCCCAAGAATTGTATTGTACCTCTATCCCCTACAAAATGGGGGGCCAAGAAATACTCAGCTACCACCCTCACTGTTCCTGCCTTCCGCCTGAAGATGGAAGTCTTCCATCAGCTGAATGGTCCAGGGCCCCTGATTTGCTGGGGGAGGGAGACACAATCTACAGACAAGACACTGAGAGCATGACCAGGAGGCCATTCCAAATGAGTTGTTTTGGCTCCTTATATCACTTTCCTCAAGGCTTAAGTTACAGACCAGTATAACACCTAATTTTTTCCCCTATTTTTAAACATATATAGTTTTAAAACAAGATTTCTAAACAGAGGGAGGCTTTTACCAAGGAATTTGCAACCTTTACATGTTTTTCCTTTGTTGGAAATGGTCTGTTTTCTAGAAAGAAATACACAGATCTTTGTAAGACATTAACCCCATTGCCTTCCCAGGAGAAGAAAATATTTAAATAAAATGATTTCAAATAAATGTGAAGATTATACTGTGCCTATGGATTGAAAGAGTTAATATTGTTAAAATGTCCGTACTACCCAAAGCAATCTACAGATTCAATGAAACCCCTATCAAAACACCAATGGCATTTTTCAGAGAACCAGAACAAAGAATCCTAAAATTTGTATGGAACCACAAAAGACTCCGAACAGCCAAAGCAATATTGAGAAAGAAGTATAAAGCTGGAGATATCATGCTCCCTGATTTCAAATTATAATACAAAGCTATAGTAATCAAAGCAGTATGGTACTGGCATGAAAACCAACACACGTATCAGTGGAATAGAATAGAGAGCCCAGAAATAAACCCACATCTATATGGTCAATTAATCTATGGCAAAGGAGCCAAGAATATACAATGGGGAAAAGACAGCCTCTTCAACAAATGGTGTTGGTAAAACTGGACAGCAACATGCAAAAGAATGAAACTGGACCACTTTCTTACATTATATACAAAAATAAACCCAAAATGGATTAAAGACTTAAATGTAAGACCTGAAACCATAAAACCCTTAGAAGAAGACACAGGCAGTACACTCTTTGACATCAGTCTTGGTAATATGTTTTGGATTTGTCTCCTCAGGCAAAGACAACAAAAGCAAAAATAAACAAATGAAATTACATCAAACTGAAAAGCTTTTGCCAGCAAAGGGAACTATTAGCAAGACAAAACAGCACACAACTGAGTGGGAGAATATATTTGCAAATCATATATCAGGTAAGGGGTTAATATCCAAAATATGTAAAGAACTCACACAACTCAATATCCAAAAACAAACAATCCAATTAAAAATGGACAGAGGACCTGAACAGATGTTTTTCCAAAGAAGACACACAAATAGTCAACAGACACATGTAAAGTTGCTTAACATTACTAATCATCAGGAAAAAGCAAATCAAAACCACAATGAGATATCACTTCAGGCCTGTCAGAATGGGTGTCATCAAAAAGACAACAAAAAACAAGTATTGACAAGGATGTGGATAAAAGGGAACTCTTGTGCACTGTTGGTGGAAATTTAAATTGGTACAGCCAATAAGAAAAATAGGATGGAGGTTCCTCAAAAAATTTAAAATAGAACTATCATACCATCCAGCAATTCTACTTCTGGGTATTTACCTGAAGAAAACAAAAACGCTAATTCAAAAAGATATATGCATCTCTATGTTCATTGCAGCATTATTTACAATAGCTGAGATATGGAAGCAACCCAAGAGTCTATCAATAGATGAATGGATAAAGAAGAGGTGGTATACACACACACATGGTGGAATACTACTCAACCATAAAAAAGGAATGAACTCTTGCCATTTGCAACAACATGGATGGACCTAGGGGGTATTCTGCTAAGTTAAGTAAGTCAGACAGAGAAAGACAAATACCATATGATTTCACTTATATGTGAAACCTAAAGAACAAAACAAAACAGAAACAGACTCACAAATGACAGAGAACAAACTGGTGGTTTCCAGAGAAGAGGAGGACAGGGGGTTAGGCAAAATAGATGAAGGGGATTAAGAGGTACAAACTTCCAGTTATAAAATAAATAAGTTACGGAGATGTAATATACAGCATAGGGAATATAGCCAATAATATTATAATAACTTTGTGTGGTGACAGGCGGTTACTAGATTTATCACAGTGATCATTTTGGAATGTACATAAATGTTGAATCACTATGTTGTACACCTGAAGTATGTCAACTATACTGCAATAAAAATAAACAAATAAGGTGATTTCAAAAGCATCCAGACAAGGAGATTTTCCTGAAGTTCTCCATAATATTGGCAATGAGTGTTGGATCCCAGGAGGGGATACAGAAGGCTACATGCTGGAAATCCCAGGAGGAAGAAAGAAACCATAAATGAACTGGGAAGGACTGAGGTTGATTCTAAGAGAAAAATAAATTCTTTGTGGAAGACTACTGGTTACTAAACATAGAGTCAACTGAACAGGTAGTTCACTGTAAGGAAAAATATCAGACGAAAAGAAAAGGAATCTTTTCCTCTATGCAGGCATTGTTCTATGTGCTTCACCTCATTTAATCCTCACTACAATCCTATGAAGTGGGCACTGGTATTGTTCTCATCTATAGGTAAGGAAACCAAAGCACAAAGAGAATAAGCACTTTTCTCAAGGTTGTTGTAAAGGTCAATGATGAGGTCAAAATCCAAGAACTGAGATGATGATAGTCAAGACAAAGTAATAGGCTATGGAGCAAAATCCTCACCTACCTAGAACATTTCTCACAACCCACCCACCACCAGCAGTGCCAGACTCTGAATTCCCCAAATCATGTTGTTCGATGCCTCTAATAACTTCATACATGCTGTCTTTTTCTCCCTGAAACAGTAATTATAGTAGTGGAATAAAATAATACCAGTATAAATTTTATGTTTACTTAGTATTAATACTGGTATTTTTAAAACTACATTCAGAATTTATCTTTTTAATCAGTGAAACTATTTAATATATTTTAAGTACAAAAATGTACAAACATAAAACATCAAACAAAAGCAAAACTTAATCAAATAGAAATGCTAAGTATATATTGTCACTCTATTATCAATATAAATTGTCAGATTAAACTGATAAAAATTAAGGACAGGGCCAGCCCTGGTGGCCTAGTGGTTAAGTTCGGTGCACTCGGCTTTGGCGGCCCAGATTTGGTTCCCAAGCACAGACCTACACCACTCATCTGTCAGTGGCCATGCTGTTGTGGTGGTTCACATACAAAAAGAGGAAGACTGGCAGCAGATGTTAGCTCAAGGCAAATCTTCCTTAGCCAAAAAAAAAAAGGAAGAAAAAATTAAGGATAGAAAAGCAAACACTATAAGAATGAATAAAATGTAATTAGTCATGAAAACTGCAAATGAAACATTATTTGCTTTTTTTTAAGTGTGTCAATGGTGTCACCAGGATATTTGTGCACAAATTTTTTCACCTATTGAAGTTTTTCTCAATTAACATTAGTTGGAAGCAGTTGTAAACTAACACCAAATATTTTCCTTTAAATTATCTCATCTCTAATTTGAAGAGAGAGAGAGAGATCTCTTTGAACAGGTTTTTTCTATTTTTACAATATTTTTATTGAGAGTAAGCTGTGATTTTTTTTCCCCAAAGAAAACATTGCTGGTTCATATTTGTCTTTTTTGGTCTTTTTTAGTTTTCTCATGTACAGAAGGAGATTTCATTTCAGTTTCCTGATCAATTTCAAAACCACAACATTCACATTCTACTTGTTTTGGAAGCTTTTGAACTTAAGAGTGATTTTTACAACAGAAACTTTGCAATATCCCAATATGGGCCATCTAAATTTGTAGATTTCAGTTTGTCTTTTTTGTATAAATTGAGCAATTAAATCATTGATCTTGTTCTCAACCTATAAATGACTCAGATCTCATATTTTTTAGAATATCAAATAATACTATAACTATAAAAAGACCAGTATTTCAGTTACCTAAAATAGTAAGTAAATATACCAGAATACCAGCAATATTGTAACACGAAAATCCGGTATTGCAATTACTATACTGTCTGCTATGCCTATCCCTTAACTCTCTTTTGTCTGGTAAACTCCTGGTCACTCTTGGTCACTCTTCAAGACTCAATATAAACATTGCCTCCTCTATGAAACCCTCCCTATGTCCAACACTTCCAGGTAAAATTGACTTATCTCTCCTTTGAGCTATCACTGTACCCACCGTAAAGTAATTACCATGAAGTAATTATTTATTTACATATCTGTTTTCTGCTAAACTGTGAACTTGTCCAAGGCTGACTTCATTCATCTTTCTACCCTCAGTTCCCAGCACAAGGCCTGGCTATTCCTCTACTCTTAATAAACATTTGCTGGTTATATGGAAAGACAGAGTTTAAAACGGTAATTAGTTCTGATCATGCCTGTTTGAGTAGGGCCAGATTTAGTGACCGAAGCCTTTTCAGAACCAGAGGAGGTTCCATCGTCAATAAACTGCAAACTGCAGAGGCCTGTCCTGGGCTCAATCAGAAAACAAGGCACTTCCCAAAGGGCCAGAAGTCAGGAGCACAGAGAGCTGAGACGGTAAGAATTGTTTCATCCTCCCTCCTTTATATCAAACGTGTCCAATTCTCCAGCATTTAAAAGGAAAGGAAATCCTGAATGCAAACATGAGTTATCAATCACCTTGAAAATCATTTTTCTTCCTTTCTGTTCCTGAGGATCATCCACAAGTAAACGACAAACATCTTCATCCTTTATAGAAACATCTATACTGCAGTTCTTCATCTAAAAGTCTTGTAATTCTAGGCCAATGGCTTCTTACACTCCAACAGATCACTACTGCTCACAGACACACACACACCATGAATGTTATTCAGCCTTAATAAAATAAGGAAATCCTGTCATTTGCGACAACATGGATGAACCTGGAGGACATTATTCTAAGTGAAATAAGGCAGGCTGAGAAAGCCCAATTCTCCATGGTAGAACTTATATGTGGAATCTAAATAAAGAAATGCAAAGTCAAACTCATAGAAACAGTAGAAAAGTGGTTGCCAGGGCCTTAGGGGGTGGGAGAAATAGGGAGAGGTTGGTAAAAGTCTGCAAACTTTCAGTTATATGATGAATAAAGTCTGAGGACCTAATATATAACATGGTAACTATAGTTGATAACTGCATTGTATAATTGAAATTTGCGAAGAGAGTAGAACTTAAATGTTCACACAGACCCTTGATTTGATCTGTTCTCCCAGGTGAACAATCTCATGGGAACTGAATCATACCAACCAAACAAGAAATTGACTGGTAAACGTTAATGTAATTCATTATTGATTAAGTGATTCAGTAAATTCAGCAATGACTAAAATAATAATTGCCAAGTTGATTAGTATAATTAGGTTGCCCAGTCCATGCATACTTCCCTTTAGAGAATTGTCTTCATGGAATGCCAAATCATTATTATACATAATGCCCAGAATACTGCTTCATTCCTTTCCCTATTAAAAAGTGTACATTGGAAACAAATAGCATCAGAAGATGCAGCTGTGAAGATTTCTGTACTGGTTTTCTTTGTTGCCAAAACAAATTACCACAAATTCAGCAGCTAAAAACAACACCCATTTATCTCACAGCTTTGTAGGTCGGAAGTCCAAGCACACCATGGTTCAGCTGAGTCCTTGGCTTGAGTCTCAGAGAGTTAAAATCAACTCAGAGGGTGTTGGCCAACCTGGGCTCTTATCTGGAGACCCTGGGGTAAACTCTGCTTCCAAGCCCATCCGGGCTGGCGGCAGAATTCAGCTCCTTGAGTTTGGAGGGCTGAAGTCTCTGATTCCCTGCAGGCTGTCAGCCAGGAGCCTCTTTCAGCTCTCTAAGGCTGCCTGCATTCCTCATCACATTGTCTCTATCTTCAAACCAGCAACAACACTAGTCCTTCTCATGCTTCAGACCTCTCTGACTTCTTTTGACAAATCTCCTCTAATGCCAGCTGGAGAAAGTTCTCTGCTTTTAAAGCCTTGTGTAATTAGACTGGGACCACCTGAATTATCCAGGTTAGTCTGTCTATTTTAAAGTCCATAATCTTAATTACACCTGCAAAGTCCCTTCGCCAAGGAATGCAACATATTCACAGGTTCCAGGGATAGGGTAGGGACATGTCGGGGGCGGGGGGGGGGGCAGCTATTCTACCTACCAGAGCCCACCCATTGGCCCCCAAAGATTCACAACCCTCCCAAATGAAAAATATATTCAATCTATCCCAAGGTCCTAAAGGTCTCATCCTATTACAACATCAACTCAAAGTCTAAAATCTTATCTAAATGTCATCAGCTCAAAAGTGTCAAACCTCATCATCAAAATCATCTAAAACATGTGCATGAGGCTTTGGATATAATCCATTAAATATAATTACTGTGGCACAGTTCCTCTCCATCTGTGGATATGTAAAGCTAAACAAGTTATCTACTCACAACACACAGCAGTGGAATAGGTATAGACATTCTGGTTCAAACGGGGAAAATGGAAGGTGAAACAGTCACCAGTCCAAAGCAGTTGTGAAATTGAGCCAAGTAAACTCCATTAGGTTTCAAAACCTGGGAATAATTCTCCATGGTTCTCAGCTCTGCCCTCTGGGCTCCTAACTTCATCCCCTGGGCTCTCAGCTTTGAGCTGTCCTTCCCTTTTCATGAAAGGCAGCACATGTTTGCAGCTGAATAGTTTATCAGCCTGTTTCCTGACAGTAGAATGTTGGGGGTCCAACAGTCTTCCTTCCTTTTTACTCTCTCTGTCTGAGCTGGCAGTGTTTCTGCTGTTATAAAATTCTCAAGAACCCTGTAGGTCTCCTGTGGATGTGAAAGGGATTTGATTCACTCCACTAGACAGAAGCCAGGTTTACAAATTCTTTTGACATATTCCCTTGTCTATTTTTGGCTTCTGCTGAGATGGCTCTGGGACAATGCCCTTAGCTTTTTAGATGCTCCCCGGTTTCATTAAATGGATACCCTCAGTCATGCCCTTGATCTCTTGTGTCTAAATACTCTGACCGTTTGATCTTTCCAACATATCAACAAAGGGTTGCAGAGTCACACACTCAGCTTTTTCTCTAGAGCATGCTTTTCTGACAGTGAATCTCTTCATTTTAATGTCTTTGGTATCTAGATGAGCTTAGAATTTTCCAAATCATCAAGTCCTGGGTTCCTTTTAATTTACCAGTCCTTCTCTCAATCTATGTCTCTCTCCTCTGGCATTTTACTATAAGTAGCAAGAAGAAACCAGGATGCACCTTGAACACTTCGCTTAGGAATCTCCTCTGCTAAATGAGATTTCATGGTGAGCACAAAATCAGAGTGAAAAAATGGATTATCTTAGAGTAACTCATCAAACTCTGAAGGACTGTCCACCTATCTCCACACACTGGAAAATACTTAACAAGAGGATGGCAATTCTCATGTCAACTAGTCAGAACATCACCCCCCTTGAATAGTGTTGGAGGCACACAGTCATATAATGACTTGGGGCTCTACTTTTCTTATACATAGTACGGTTTTTAGATATAACTATTATTCTCATTTTTATGGACAAAGAAACCATAGCATAGAAAGGTTATATAATTTGTCCAAGTCATATAGTTAGTGGCAAAGCTGGGATTTGAACCCAGGCTCTAAAATTCATGCTATTTGAACCCGGACTCTAAAATCAATAGTACTAACCAATCCATTACAGAATTCTTTTGTAACTTGATTTTTGTCTCATTGTTATGTTTTGGAGTGTTATCCATTTTAATAGCCAAAGGGCTAGCTCATTCCCTTTAACTGTTGTGTAATATTCCACTGTATGAATAGATGATAATGTGTTTATCCATCTCTCTATTGATTTAGATTATTTCCAATTATTCACTATTACAAACAATACTAGAATAAAAATCCTTGGACAAGTCTCCTTGTGAACACGTGTGAGAGTTTCTCAAAGACGTATATCTAGAAATGGAATTCTGGATCATACAGTAGGTCTATTTGCAACTTTAGATAAATGTTCTTCAAAGTGGTTGTTACCAGTTTACATTCCCACTCCCTCCAGCAGAGTAAAAGAGTTCCCACTTCCCTTATCTTCACCAATACTTAATGCTATCAGATATTTAAATTTTTGTCAATCTGATGAGTGAGTAGTGGTAGCTCGTTGTTTAAATTTGCATTTTAATAGTGAAGTTGAGCATATTTTCACATATTCATTGGCTATGAGAGTTTCTCTTCCATAAATTGTTTGCTCCTATCTTTTCCCTATTTTTCTATTGGGCTGAATTCCTCTTATTGATTAGTAGGCTGTCTTTATATGGATATAGTCTTTATCACTTGAGAAGATATTGCAAATATCTCCAGTCTGGGTCAAATCTTTTAATGGTGTCTTATCCTTTAATGGTTATGTTCTTATGACTCATTTTAAGAAATCCTGTAATATCTCAAGAATATAACAATCCTCCATTTATTTTTAGAAAGTTAAAAAATTTTGCTTTCCACATTCATATCTCGCATGGAGTTCTCCTTGATTTTGATTTTTGTGCATGGGACGAAGTAGGTCTAATTTAACTTTTTTTCCAGATGAATAACCAATGTTCTCCATATATTAAACAGTTCATCATTTCTCCACTGAAATTTAGGGTCAGGTTCTCAGTTTGCTTTAAAAAAAAAAAAAAAGACCTACTGGGATATAAACTAGATTGAGAAATTAATTTGGAAGAAATTGCCATCTTTGCAATATTTAATCTCACCATCTGAAACATAGATATAATTTGGGTCTTCTTCGATGTAATCCAATAAGGTTTTATACTTTTTGCTATAAATGTCTTGAGATTCTTTTCTCAGATTTATTCCCAATTCCTTTATAGTTTTGTTGTGAACAAGATCTTTACTTTTATTACATTCTCTAGTTGATTGTTGATGGTATATAGAAAGCTACTGATTTGAGATATTGATCTTATGTTCATATTCTTGCTAAACTCTATTAATAACAATAATCGATTCCCCTGGATTTAAATCTATGTGCCTATGAATAATGAGAGTTGTGCTTCTTTTATTCTAATCCTTATATCTATTAGTGTGCTGGTAAATATTTAATGGCCAGTTCTCTGTGGGGAAAGCCCTGATTTGTAACATTAGCCAATTTCCATGATGTATATACTCCTAGCATGGCCAGCTGCAAGCTACCAATAGCTTGACAATACCAATGTGATGTCAACCAATTCACAAAACTTAAAAATTGAGCATTCAGCTAACAAGAGCTGGTAAAAGCCAGCTCTAATATGATACTATGGTATTTTTCTTATTTTTCTTGTCTTACTGCACTTGCTAGGACCTCCACCATAATGATGAATAGAAGCCATAAGAGTGAACATCAGAGTCTTGTTTCTGACTTTAAAGAATGGTTCTAAAGACCCAATACTAGGTAAGTTTGCTTCAGGTTTGTTTTTTTTTTAAGATTGGCCCCTGAGCTAACATCTGTTTCCAATCTTTTCTCCTTTGCCTTTGCCCTCCGCCGCCTCCTCCTCCTCCTTCTCCCCAAAACCCGCCAGTACGTAGTTGTATACTGTAGTTGTGAGCGCCTCTGGTTGTGCTATGTGGGATGCCGCCTCAACATGGCCTGACAAGTGGTGCCATGTCTGCACCCAGGATCCGAACAGGAGAAACCCTGGGCCCCCAAAGCAGAGCACGTGAACTTAACCATTCAGCCACAGGGCCAGCCCCCTGCTTCAGGTTTTTGATGGAGAGCCTTAAGAAAAGTTTCTTCTATTCCTATTTCCCTAAGAACTTTCATCATGAATGAGTACTACATTTTTTTCAAAAAACTTTTCTATATCTATTGAGATGATCAAGTGGTTTTACTCAATTTTTTAATGTAGTGAATTATACTAACATTTTTTCTCATGTTAAAAACATCCTTGCATCAGGGCCGGCCCTGTGGCTGGGTGGTTAAGTTCACACGCTCCACTTCAGCGGCCCCTTCAACGGCCCGGGGTTCACCAGTTCTGATCCTGGGTGCAGACCCACAAGCTGCTCATCAAGCTATGCTGTGGCAGCATCCCACACAGAAGACCTAGAATGACTTACAGCTAGGATATACAGCTATTTACTGGAGCTTTGGGAAGGAAAAAAAAACAGAGGAAGTTGGCAACAGATGTTAGCTCAAGGCCAATCTTCCTCACCAAAAATCATACCTTAAAAAAAAAAAACTAAACCATAAAAAAAAAAAAAAAAAAATCCTTGCATTGATGGGGTAAACCTAACCTAGTCCAATAAATTTTTTTAAAGATTTTATTTTTCCTTTTTCTCCCCAAAGCCCCCCAGTACATAGTTGTGCATTTTTAGTTGTGGGTCCTTCTAGTTGTGGCATGTGGGATGCTGCCTCAGCATGGCTTGACCAACAGTGCCATGTCCATGACCAGGATTCCAGCCGCTGAACCCCTGGGCTGCTGAAGCAGAGTGCAAACTTAACCACTCGGCCACAGGGCCGGCCCCTAAATTTTTTAATACACAATCTTAGATTCAATTTCTTAATATTTTATTTAAGATGGTTGCATCTATGTTATTAGATGACATTGGCCTATAATTTCCCTTTCTAGTACTGTCCTTAACTAGTTTTGCTATAAAAGTTATATCTCATAAAATAAGCAGCTTTCCAGCTCCCTTGGAATTCTCTGGAACATTTGTGTAAGCTACAGTTTCCCCCTCCCTAAAAGTCTAGTAGGCCTTATCTTTAAAACATTTGAGTCTGGAATTAGGTGGGAGTGGGGGAAGGAGGCAAATTTTGATTACTTATTCCTTTTTTTTAATAACCATTAATTTAGTCAAGATTTCTAATTTTTCATGAATCAATTTTGGTAATTTATATCTCATTGGAAAATTGTCCATTTCACCCAAGTTTTCTTTTTGGTTTTTTTTTTTTAAACAAACCATCAATTCTGAACTCCATCAGTTTTGGGGGGGTTTTTTAGATTTTATTTTTCCTTTTTCTCCCCAAATCCCTCTGGTATATAGTTGTGTATATTTTAGTTGTGGGTCCTTCCAGTGGTGGCATGTGGGATGCCACCTCAGCATGGCCTGATGAGTGGTGCCATGTCCGCACCCAGGATCTGAACCAGCGAAACCCTGGGCCACCAAAGCAGAGCGGACGAACTTAACAACTCGGCCACGGGGCCGGCCCCTCACCCAAGTTTTCAAATGTATTGTCATGAAGTTGTTTATAACGCTTTCTAATAATTTTTTTTAATCTTAGTTTTTCCTGTGTGAATGCTCCATTTTAAAAATTCTAAACATTATTTATGCTCTCGCTGATATTATATCAAATATTATCAAAGGTTTTTTAACTCTGTCTTCTTCACTGGACCAGATTTTGGTTTTGTTGATCCTCTCTATTGTTTCCTTATTTTCAATGTCATTATTTTACTCTATCATTTCTTTTCTTCTACTTTCTTTGGATTACTCAGTTGTTCTTTTTTTAACCCCTTGAGTTAAATGTTTTGCTTACTGATTTTCAGCATTTCTTATATTCCAATACATGCATTAAACTAGAATTTTAATTTTAGTTGTATTCCACAGGTTCTAACATAGTGATCCTGTTGCCACTTAAATATTTCATAATTCCCATTATATTGTCTGTGACCAACAGATGATTTAAAGTGTTTTGTTCCCAACATTAGAGGGGATTTTCAGTCATCTTTTTGTTACCATTTTCTGATTTTATTTTATTGTGGTCAGAGACCAAAGACTGCATGCCACAGAGTCTTTGATATTTGTTGAGACTTCCTTTATGGCCTAACATATGATCAATTTGTAAAACGCTCCAGGTGAGTGTGAAGAAAATGAATATTCCTTACTTGCTGAAGATCTTTGCTTTCACTTTCTACAATGACCATGTATTATATTTGCAACTTGAAAAAAAAAAACAAATGACTGAATTAAAAGAACTAATTAGATAATGACTGCAAAAACTAATTATCCTTCAAAAGAAAGAGATAACAATGATATTATCAAGCATCTACCGTACACCAATTTACTACGTGCCAAGTACTGTGATATTTATATTTATTATCTTACTTAATCCTCATAACACCCTGTAAGGAAAATACAATTATTATCCTCATTTCTGAAGAAACAGAGACACAAAAAGATTAGGTAACTTGCCCAAGTCACACAGCTAATAAATAGAGAAGTCTGTGTTCTTAACTACTGTGCTATACCATATCAACATGTATACAGACACATAACTCATATATATGTGTACATATATAATATATGCAAAATATAAACCAGGCACATAAAATTCATCCAACTTTAAAGATAGCACATAGCATCTTTAGGTAGGCATGTGTAATACTGATAAGAGAAAAAATGACAAAATACCTCTGGCCGTTTTTTCATTCAGATTCACACCATATTTTGCCAAAGCTCTAATCACATCACTTTGCCCAGCCATGCAAGCTGCATACAACAAATTTCTGCCAACGATATCTTCTTCCAAGAGTAGCTGCATGGCCTGTTCATGATGAGGGTTCTCAGGATCCTCAAAAATCATCTGCAAACCTTCTACATCCCCTGTGAGAGCAGGCTGTAATAGGGGATTAATGGTGCCCGTTTCCTCTGGTTCTCTGGCTGCTTCTTCATCTTCACCTTCTTCCTCTTCTTCATGCTGTGAGAAAAATGCTGATTTTTCTGAACTCTCTGAATCTTGGCGTCCTTCTGACTCCATTAACTCCAAAAATACCTGAGATAAAAAAAAAGTAATAGAAATCTACTCAAACAAATCAGTACTTGTTTATTTATTTATTTAATCTGTCACCTGACAATACAGATGGAATGAAAATACTTAACTGGCTGAAAATAATTATAAAATGAGATACTTCATCCATTCAATCAATAAAGTTTATTGTGCACCTACTATAAGTCAATATACTACCTGAATATATACTAAAATACTGAATGTGTGATATAAACAGTAAATTCAATAGGAACAGGAGAAGAAAGAGATCAGTGTGGGCTAAATTCATTAGGAAAGGATTGAAAGAGAATGTTAAAGACATGGGTCCATGTTGGGGAGAAGTGAGAAATACAGCTGGATCATTGGAGCCAGATTATTGAGACCTTTAAAATCAGGCACTAACATTTAAACAGAATTCATTCACTCAGTAATGCCTACTGAAAGCTTACTAATATACTAAGCACTGTGCAGACACTATGTAAATTACAAAGAAGAATCCAATTTATTTCCTGCCCTTGACAACTTACTTTTTCAAAGGAGAAAACATGACATGCACAAAATAAGTGTAATAAAAGGTGGCAGGTGGTAAATATCATAAGAGATGAAGTGCTACGGGAGTTTAGAAGGGAGGAGATTAATTCCAGGTAGAATATATCCAAGGAAGTTTTAATAGTGCTCACTCTGGCAGAATACATATTAATTTAGGAATGATTCAGAGAAGTGCAGCACGGTCCTCTGATATGTATAACAGTGTTTGTAGTATCACTGTTCATAATAGCAAAATTCCTGGGGGAGAAGGGGACCAATGGCCATGAATAGGAGCATAAACTGTGGCATATTCACACAAAATAGGATATAGTAGTTAAAACGAATAAACTACAGCGATATACCATGGGGTAGGCAGCTTCTCAGTGGCTCTCAATGCCCCTCACCCCACCTCCTGGTATTCACACCCTCGTGTAATTCTCTCTCCTTGAATGCAGGCTAGACATAGCCACTTTATTCTAATGAAGAGAAGACAGCAACAGCGATGGGATGTCACTTCCATAATTCAGTTGCAACAGATGACCTTCATCTTGCTGGTATTCTCTCCCTGGCTCATCTCATGTGCTATGATGGAGAGTGGCACTTTGCAAGGAACAGAGGGCAACCTCTGGTCAATAGCCAGTAGGGAACCAAGGCCCTCAGTCCAATAGCCCAGGAGGAACTCAACTGTGCCGACAACCACTGAGTGAGCTGGGAAGTGGATCTTCCGCAGTTGAACCTTGAGATAAGTATGGCCCCAGACAACACCTTGACTGTAGCCTCATTAGAGACCCTGAAGGAAAAGATCTAGCTAAGCTGGGCCCTGATTCCTGACCCAGAACAAGGGTGAGATACTAAATGTATGCTGTTTTAAGCTGCCAAGTGCGGGGGTAATTTGTTACACAGCAATAAATAACTAAGGCACACAATAATATGAATGAATGTTAGCAATATAATATTAACTGAAAAAAAGTAAGTCAAAAAGATTACATATTTCAAGATATACTTTTGTAAAGTTCAAAGCAATTAAAATAGACTTTTTAGGAATACAAGTAGATGGAATAACACTATTTTTAAAAAAAAGAAGAAAAGCAAGATTGAACGCAAGATTCAAAATAGTGTTTACAAGGTGGGAAGGAAAGATTCAGGAAATGGGATAAAAGGAATCAACATTTAGTAAAGAAAATGGCATTTAAGTGGGCCATAAAGAATGGGCAAGATTTGGTCATTCAGAAGTCAGAAGGAAGGGAAATCTAGTTAGAAAGAATAACATCTCTGTCTACTATAGCCCTACATTAATCTCTACCTTCACTAAATGTGTATAATACTCACAAGTTGTTGAAGTTAGGAATTCGTTGATTGCAAATAGAAAAATAAAAAGATTGACTTTTAAAAGTAGGAGATGGTTTTCTCATGTAACAATTTAAAGGTGGAGAGGCTTCAGCAGCTCAAAAATATAGATCCAAGATCTTTCTATCTTTCTATTCCATCATAGTAAGACTTTCATCATCATGACTGTTGCCTCATGGTGATAAGATGGCTGTCCTAACTCCTGTCATCACCTCTGCATTCATGGCAGGAAAAACAGGGAATCCCCCCAGAGGATATTAGTGGCATCCATCCCTTTTAGGACTGAGGAAAGCAAAACAAAATCTTTCCTAACAAGCCCCAACTTCCAGTTATATCTCAAAGCCCAGATTGTGCCCCTATATTTGAGAGATGGAAAAAAAAAAGCAAGTTTCTGGATTTTCCTGCCTCTATAATGGAAGTGAACAAGGTAAACAGGGGTGAGAATGGGAGCTGAGTTAGCCAATCAACCATGACTCCCCCATACAATTTGGTCCAAATCTTATCTGTGAGATTGTTTCATTCAATTCCTTCATCTTACAGAATAAATATAGAGGAAACTTGTAATCCTTTTGAGTGCCTGGCACCCAACTCCCCACCCTCCCAACACACACAGACACACTTCCTTAAAGAATCCCAGTCTCCATTTTAAAGCTTTTTGTTTGTTTGTTTTTAGTGAGGGAGACTGGCCCTGAGCTAACATCTGTTGCCAATCTTCCCCTTTTTACCTGAGGAAGATTGTCGCTAAGCTAACATTTGTGACAATCTTCCTCTATTTTGTATGTGGGATGCTGCCACAGCATGGGTTGATGAGCAGTGTGTAGGTCTGTGCCAGGCATGCGGGCCTGTGAACCCTGGGCCACCAAAGCAGAACATGCAAACTTAACCACTAGGCCACCAGGCCGGCCCCTAACGAATTCTTTTAATGGAAGATAAAGCTCACTTCCTACTACAAAGGCCAAAGAGGCGAGATCCTCCTCCTCTCCATCTCAGCTCGAGCTTGGGGGCAGGCAGGTAAATTAGGCTCATCCAAGCAGCAGCTCAATCCCAGGATCTTCACTCTTCTGTTGCTGTTGTTAATCGTTGCATTATTTTCTTTACTGACATATGACATTGTATTAGTTTAAGGTGTACAACAAATGATTTGATATTAAGTATATACTGCAAAATGCTTACCACAAGTTTAGTTAACATCCATCACCTCATGTAGTTACAAAAGAATTTTTTTCTTGTGACGAGAATTTTTAAGAGCTAATCTCTTAGCAACTTTTAAATACAATACAGTATTGTATTTAATTCAGTACAGAGTTGTTACCTATAGTCGCCATGCTGTACAGTACATCCCCAGAAGGTATTTATCTTAAAACTGGAAGTTTGTACCTTCTGCCCACCCTCACCCATTTCGCCTGTCCTCCTCCCCCTGCCTCTGGCAACAAACGATCTGTTCTCTGTATCTATGAGTTTGGTTTTCTTAGCTTCCACATATAAGTGGCCAGGATCTTGATGCTTGAACAAGGGACACAAGGACATGAGGCTACTTGAAGGTCACTCATCAGAAGTGACACCTGCAGTGTACTCATCAGACTTCCTGCTATGAGAACACGCGGTGGTGTCTGTGGTCTGACCCCCCAGAGCTCCCTCGGTTCCTGCTCATTTCCGGCCTCCTGATGATCCGGTGGGTCTCCATACAGCACTCGGACACAGCTGACTTCCCCAAAATCTAACCTCTCCATCTTTAGGCATACAATACCATCCTCTTCTCTTTTAACCACACTATTTTTTAACCAACATTTGTATTGAAATAAAACTACTTCCCAGACTCTCTTGCAACATAGTGTGGCCATATGTCCCAGTAGTAGACAATAAAATGTAAGAAGATATGTCGTACAGGAAGTGTAATTCCTTCTCACTGGATTGCAAGCATGATGCATGGAGATTGCACAGCTAATTTAGACCATGAGGTGGATGTCCTGTCCAAATACATATATATTATTTTATATATTATATATTGTAGTATATATTTCTATTATAGTATATAGAATATATTAGTTTATGACAACTTGTTTTAATTCTACATGTAAATATACATAACTTCTATTAATAGGGTGACCAAATAATTTATTTTTGAGAAGCAATGGACACTTTTGTCCTGGATACATTGCATATATGGATATATTTGCATATATGTAATTAGGCAAAATACCATTTATCCTTACTAGATATAATATACTGATGTTTTTATTCCCATTCTATTTTTTAAGGCTGAGTGTCACTGACTAAAGTGATTTCATGACCCACTAATGGGTTGCAACCACAGTATGAAAGAACGCTACTTTTGAATAACCACTATGGAGACTATACCAGGAAATCAACAAGAGAGAATCTAACAGAAGTTAGCATGAGTTTATGATTAATAGCCTGGGTGACATATGTCCCAGTGTACCCAGGGCAGTTCCAGTTACATCTGTTCCCCTGGCGTAATTTTTAATAGCATCCTCTTCACTCTCAAGTGTCCATTAGTACTAAACAATAAATTATCTTGTCACCCTAGGAATATTGTTGTGATATTGTGGAACATCTCTGCTAAAGACATGCATATTCACCCCCTTGGAGAATAGAGGCAGGAGGTGTTTGGAATGCTTTTCCTCACTGGCCTAGCAGGGGCCCAGACATGAGACTCTGAAGATATCGAGAAAATCCTATCTGTATTTCAGACATATTCTTGCTACTAGGCCTAGAATAGCTTTTTTTCTCCTCCATTCCTACTAGCCAAATCCTCTTTAGGCCAAGCTATAAACCTACCTTATTCCTTAAACTTTCCTTGACTCCACTCTAGAGTGCACCTGAGCCCCTCCCTCCTCTGAACTTCAAAGGCCTTTATATATAGTCTGTACCATACAACTTACCAAACATGGCATTACATTATTTTCCATTTGTTTCAAGTATGTAAGACATCTAGTCAACTAGACTGTAAACTGGATGGAGGTAAGGATCAAACCTTATGTTTCTCTCATGTCACTTTCAAACTTAACACAATTCTTGACAAGTTGTATAGGTTCGATAACTTTTAACGTCAGGCTTACAATTCCCACTGCTTTTCTTCACAGCTGAGACCAATGGGTCTTGGAGTCAGAAAGACTTGAGTTCACAATCCAATGCTGCAATTTATTAGCTGCATAATACTGGGCAATTTGCCTAATCTCTCATAGGACTAACACTAGAACCTAGATTATACGATTGTTCTCAGAATTAAAATAAATTAGATAATGCATGTGCCAAGCACATGGTGAGCATTCAGTAAGCAGAACCTATCATCATCATATCATCCATCTCCCAGCAAAAGTATCCACGAAGCAAAAGATGGTAATGCTCCTTCTTCTTTTGTTTGATATACAGTTTTCCTATGCAGGGTCTAAGTAAATGGTTTTCGACTCTACTACCACCAAACACTTGATTATAGACAAATTCTTCTGCATCTAGATAAACTAGATCAAATCTGGAGACATGATTCAGGCCACACCCTTGAATGGAGCTTAATTTCCATACCAGCCCAGAACTAGCATGATTAGGGCAGCAGTTCTCAAATTCGCTGATAAATAAAACAAAAAAATAAATTTTTAAATTCTTAAAAATTGAGAATCCCCCAAATTTTTATTTATGTGGGTTATATCCATCAATATTTACCACACTGGAAATTAAAACTGAGGAATCTCTAAAATATTTATTAATTCATCTTAAAACAATTTCATGTTAACATAAAAAAATAGGTTATGAAAAATAATTATATTTTACAAAGAAAAAATTGATAAGAAGGATGAAATTATATTACATTTTTACAAATCTCTTTAATGTCTGGCTTCATAGAAGACAGATGGATTCCCACATTTGCTTCTGCATTCACTGCGATGACGTGTGAGGTTGTGATATTGCAGGTCGCGTAGCCTCTGGAAAATCACTGTAACATGTGAGAGAAGGAAAGTGCAAGGGCAAATAACATCTAAGAATTAACAGGAAGATAGTTTGGCTGGCAGACTCCCTGAAAATGTCTAGGAACCCCCAGGGATTCCTCAGACCACTCTGTGAGAACCTCTGGATAGGACTAACCCTCCAGCCACTCCAGCCTACGGTCAAACCCTCAAGACTGTTCAGCCCAAATCTAGAGTGAACTGGGAGCAGTCTTTCCAAAACAAAGGGACAAAATGAAGTCTTCCAGGGCATTTATCCTTAGGCCTGCCTTTTAAAAGACATCATCCAATTAGGAGAATAAAAGTGAACTCTCCTGTCACATGTTTGGTGGTCTATTGCTGATTGTGTCCTCCACCATATTCTGTCTTTTGAAGACAGAGCAAGGAATTCTATTTTTTATGGTCTTTTTCTTCTTATAACATAGAAGCTTTAGAATATTTGAAAGTACATTTACTATGAATACAAGTACTAATAGGATGATCATAATAATATAGGTTTTCCTTTCTTCTTTTTATCAATATTCTATATATTTAAAAAATTTAACTCAACTTTCTAATATTTTTGTTTTAGAAAATATTTTCTGTGAGAAATATGTAATTTATGTTTAACATATAATAGGTTTAATTTTGTTATTGTTAAAAGAATTAATAAACATTTTTTAAATTCTCAGTTTTACTTTGTAATTCTTATTATATTTATAACAGTTACCGTATGGATAGATATAAACCACATAAAGGAAAGCTCTTTGAGATCAATAATTTTTAAGAGTGGAATGGGGTCCTGAGACCAAAAAGTTTGAGGACCACTGCTTTCGGACACACATGAGACCTAGAAGTAGCAGAGAGTCTGGCTGAGGGGGGCTTGTCCCCCACACCTGGTTGCTACAGCAGGGTGGGAGGGAGAGAGAGCTGGGAGCAAAGGAGCCCAGCCTGGGAAACCAGGGCGCAAGGGAAGTCTCAGCAAGAGCTCAGCACACCTGAGTGGGCCAGGGAGCGCTACTGAGATCTGACCAAACCAGGAGAGACCTGTTCACGAGGGACAGGAGCTCAGACATGCCAAAGGGACCCGATACTTCCCCGTGGATCTCGTGAGCCATCCACATGTATCCACATACCGGGACACCATCTCAAGGAAAGAATCAGGGGAGAAGCTGTCTGAGAACCTAAATGTTTTTTGTATAAGAGAAAGTAAACATTAGCCAAAGAAGCCAATTACAGATTGAGCTAAACTTTAAAACCAATTGAATATTTCAATTATTTTTTCCTAATAATCGAACGAGCGCTCATGAAACTAGATCAGTGACAGACAAAAATAAATTACATTTTCTTTGCCCATAAAAGTTATAACATGAATCAAAGTTACAACCCCACTACGCAAAACCAAAAGTTCACATACAATACGAGCATGGAGAGAGCAGAGGGAAGGAAGAATGGCATAGTGGACTGTGAGGCAGAAGGCCCAGGCTTAAAGTCCTCATCCTGGGATTAATTATGTGACTTTTCTGAACTCACTCTCCTCATTTGTGAAATGAGACTAGCACCTGCTCTGCCCTGCTGAATTCGTGTGAGAAAACAAGTCTATAAACTTTTCCTTTTAACTATGAAGTGTGAACTCTTTTGAGGCTGCTAAGGCACTAATAATAGAAAATCACACCGGTCGTGGTCACAAGTAAATC
This sequence comes from Equus caballus, assembly GCF_041296265.1. Lineage (NCBI taxonomy): Eukaryota > Metazoa > Chordata > Mammalia > Perissodactyla > Equidae > Equus > Equus caballus. The sequence goes on from NC_091688.1 coordinate 9,425,167, forward strand.
TGCAATGACAGAGTGAGATATGGGCTATAGTGGAGGTAAGCAAAGGGTGCTTCGTGAGTAAAGAGGATGGACATCTGAATTAGACTCGGAGTGGGGAGATCCCGGGAAGGCTTCCCAGAAGAGGTGACACTTGAAGTATTGAAGAGTAGGCGTCTTAAAAGGAGAAAAGGGCAACCCAGGTAATGAGAGTAGCAGAAACAAAGGGGAAGGAGGCAGCGTGAAGTTGTGGTAGATGAACAGATCTTAACGGCCTTTTAAGCCAGTAGAATTTTTTCTTCAAAAAACGTAGTCCCTTGAGGACGTAAAGTCCCAATTCAAGGAGAGGTCCCCAACGGCAGCCCTGGTTCCCCAGGCTTAAACAAAGGGAAGGCCTGCGGAAGAGGATACACACAGAAGCAGCCCTGCCGCGCGACCCAGGAGGTCGGGCGGAGAGGACACTGGCCAGTTCTGGGCACCAGAGTTCACCTCTCGGCCTGAAGCCCAGAAGGACCTTCGGGGACCCCCGAGGCTATCCTCCCGGCGCCCGCCACGCAAAGCTCAGGGCAGCGGCAAAGCCTGAGGACGCCGCGGTGGAAGCCCACTCCCTTCAGCCCCTGCCGAGCAGCCCGGCGAAAAGATGCTTATCCTCCCACCCCCATCCCTACCCCTACCCCCACCCCCAGCTCCCATCCCGCCCTCGATGCGGGCAACCGTGGACTCACCGCTCCCAGGCCCCCAGCTTCCGCGGTTACCATGGCGACGGCGCACCCGGCGCGCGGCAGCGCCGCCCCAAGCGCCGTGGACACGGCTGCGCGCCAAGGTCAAGGTTGCAAAGTGCAGCAAGGGAGAGCGGAAAGGCGGGCAGGGATTGATGGAAATGAGTAAAATCGCTGTGTTCGAATGGTGGCGTGCGTATTTTTTCTTTACTTTGTAAGTTTTGGGCAATATGGTCCGTATTTATTTTACACTTTCAAAACTAAAATTTAAAAATAAGGTGTGTACATTGGTTGCCGGCCCATCTTACTCTTATCTTTGGCCTTTAAACAAAATGCATTTCAAACAGACAGCTTCCTTAATTTTCTAGTCTACTGAAGATCTTTCTCCTACGGTTTAGGGTCATTGTCACCAACAAGTAGCATTTCCTATTGAGTCCCTCTAGTGAATTTCTCATTTCGAGTATTGTATTCTTCATTTCTGATTTTTTTTTTTTTTATATCTTCCAGTTCTTTGCTGATGTGCTCACTGTGTTCATCCATTCTACTCCGCATATCTGTGAGCATCCTCATTATGTTTTGTTTGAATTCTTTGTCCGGTAGGTCACTAGTTTCTGTTTTACTTAGTTCTTTTTCTGGGGTTTTGTACTGTTCCCTTGCTTGGAAAGTATTCCTTTGCCTCCTCATTTTGCCTCTTTCTCTGTGCTATTTTCTTTGTACTAGTTGAATTGACTTAAGTCTCCTAATCTTGGAGAAGTGGCCTTATGTATGAGATGCCTTATGAGGCCCAGCAGTGTGCTTCCCTCTTGTCACCAGTCCATAAGAACCAAGAGTGTCCACTTTGTGGGCTACTTGTGTCCTTCTGCTGTGGCAGGGTTGCTCCCACTGCAGGTACCCAGGGAGTCTGATCTTTCCTTCCCTGACCAGCTGCTTGTAAATCCGGTCTGGGGCGGGGGACCTCAGCACTGTTGGCTACAAAGTCTATCAGCACACTCTTATTGCAATTGTCTTCTTAATTGGGTTGGTACCCAGTGTAGCTGGTTGCTAGGCTCAGGGGCTACAGTTGTGATAGGCCTGAGGCCAACAAGGCTGCTGTCAGTTCTCTTAGGAGTGCAGCTGAGTGGGGCTAGCCCTTGGCATGGGGGCACTCAATTGTTTCAGGCTTTGGAAGGTGGGGCTGATCCTTTTTATGGCTATTTGTGAAGCACAAGTCTTCGGCCGCTGATAAACCTCACCCCACACCGGACTACATACACTGTCAGCACAGTCCTGGTCCGTGCACACTTCTCAACCTCCTGGAGCATACCCCAATGCCACACTGCAGAGGCCCCCACTTCTCCCTCAATGCCCCCCACAGTTCACCTGGTCCTCACACAGGCCCTGCCCCACAGAGGCAGACACCCTTGCCTGCCTGTAGAGGATCAAGGCACTCAGTCAGTGCAGGCTGAAAAGTAGCCTGAGGGCTTGCTGTTAGGTGGGACCAGTCCCTAGGGCGGGTTGCCTGCCCTGGCTGAACTGGATTAAATCTGTGCTCTAGTGGGTGTGGCAGACCCCTGGGCTAACAGCCCAAGGAATGCACTTCAATGGCCCCCACTGGTGTCATATCAGCACGCCTGGACCAGTTCAGAACTATGGCCCCCACCAATGTCTCAGTCTCCGGAGAGGACCCTCCTCTCACCAAGATGCCCCCAGAGCCCACCCGGTGAGTCTCGTTTCACCAAAGGACAGTCAGCCTTCTCTCTGGTGATTTTAGGTTGCTGCAATGAGTGAGTTTGTGCGTGGGCCCTTTAAGAACCGGATCTTTTCGGCTTTCCGCCGATAGCTTTTCTGGGGGTGTCCTCGCTGCAGTTAATAGCCCGCAAAGCCAGACAGTAAGACCCCGTCCGAAGGATGGTTATAGCAGTATCGCCCCCGCTCCGGACCACACTCCTCCAGGGAGGGCTGCAGACCTTAGGGTGGCTCCCACCTGGCCAGCTGAGAAGCTCCGCTGCTCCCAAAGGTGGCTTTTTTCCTCTCTGGCTGGAGTTACTGCCTCTTCTGCCTTCGTCAGGACTGTCCCTTGTCGTGGGGCTTCTTTTTATCCAGTTTTCAGTTTTCACTCCAGGGTGATTCTTCCCAAAATTGTTGTAACCTGGTTGTGTTCATGGGAGGAGGCGAGTTCAACGTCTGCTCACGGCGCCATCTTGACGAGATCTCAAGTAGCATTCCCTGAGACCTTACACGTGCCAACTGTGGCAGGAGCGGAAGGAACTTGGAAACTGTTATCTCTCATGATTCAGGAATTTAAGATCCGAAACAGACGACTTTTTAAAAGGGGGCAAAGAAAGCAAAGGAAACCATGAACAAAACACAGAGACAACCCACCAATTGGGAGAAAATATTTGCAAATCACTTATCAGACAAGGGGTTGATCTCCAAAACATTTAAAGAACTCACAACTCAACAAAAACAAACAAAAAACCCAATCAAAAACTGGGCAGAGTATATGAACAAACATTTTTCCAAAGAAGATATACAAATGACACATAAAATGATGCTCAACATCACTAATTATTAGGGAAATGCAAATCAAAACTAAAATGAGATACCTTACATGGGTTGGAATGGCTATAATCACAAAGACAAAAAACAGCAAATGTTAGAGAGGGTGTGGAGAAAGGCGAATGCTCATACACTGGTGGTGGGAATGCAAACTGGTGTAGCCACTATGGAAAACATATGGAGATTTCTCAAAAAACCAAAAATAGAAACACCATAGATCCAGCTCTCCCACTACTGAGTATTTATCCAAAGAACTTGAAATCAATGATCCAAAGAGATTTATGCACCCCTGTGTTCATTGCAGCATTATTCACAATAGCCAAGATGTGGAAGCAACCGAAGTGCCCATCTGTAGATGAATAGATAAAGATATGGTATACACGCACACACACACACACACACACGCACACACACAATGGAATACTACTCAGCCATAAAAAAGACAAAATCGTCCCATTTACAACGACATGGATGGACCTTGAGGGCATGAGGTTAAGTGAAATAAGCCAGACACGCAAGACAAATACTGCATGATATCACTCATATGTGGAAGATAACAAAAACATGGATAAGGAGAACAGATTAGTGGTTACCACAGGGGAAGGGGGTTGGAGGAGTGAGCGAAAGAGATAAAGGGGCACATGTGTATGGTGATGGATAAAAATTGGACTACTGAGGGTGAGCACAGTGAAATGTATTCAGGAATTGATAAACAATAATGTACACCTGAAATTCACAATGTTAGAAACCATTATAATCCCAATAAAATTACTTGGAAAAAAAGTTGTGGGGATGCAGGGGGTGGAGGTGGTACAGGGGCACTGAAAGAAATCAGCAAAGAATGGGGCCTCCAAATAGAAACTAAATTATTTTCATTATTATTATATTTCTTGAATGACATAATTTATAGACAGGGAAACACGTTTTTATATAATGTTAATTTCTGATGAATTAACAGAATAAACTAGTTGAGAAAGTTACTCCAAGGTAACTTAATGTGCTGTACTAGCAATTATGTTTCATTGTTTGGAGGCCTATTATATGCTGAGTACTATGCTAAGTGATTCATATAAATAATCTCTAATCCTCATAGCAACTCTGTGGAGGTAGTATTAATATCCTTGAAACTGATGCCCAGAAAAGTTGAGTCAACTACCTAGGACCACACAGCTAGGAAAGCACTGAACTAGGATTTGAACCTAGGTCAGTCTGGTTCTATCACCACAGGATTGCCACTGATAAACTATAAACTAATTAAATATTAGAGGATGCCTGTCCAAAATGATAATTTAATTTCAAAATAATCTATCTTGAGCCATTCTTTTGGCAGTAATTAGATACGATTAACACCATTCCTGGTGTGTGACTAAAGAACTGTTTCCACACATAGCTAATCTCCACAGTTGAGAAGTGGAGGAGGAGGTGTTGAACATCCACTGTTTTTGCCTGCCCATCCTTCCTCTTCTGGTCACAGACTCAGTTTTCTAGGAGCGAACCCCTTTGGCACACTCTCAGCCCATGTGGTTTGGGTGGGGCTGATCCCACTCCAAATCAAGTCCTGGCCAAGCAGTATTTTCTACACCCACAGCCACAGTGATCTGGTCAGGAAAAAACATGGAACACAGACCAGTATAGTCAAAGCTAATCCTGAGTTCTTGCCAGAGCAGTAAGTAAATAGGCATTTTTTTTTCAGCAGGCATTGATGAGAAGAGGAGTTTAGCCTAAGTTGCCAGCAGCCATCTTGCCACCACGTGGAGAGAGCTTGACAGAGAAATGAAAAAGCCAAGATGTAAACATGAGATTGAATCTTGACACCATCAGTTGAACCCTGAAGCCACTAGACAGACCTGAAGCCGGTTTTTATCCCCCCCCTTTTCAATTATATTAGTCAATAAATTACTTTTTCTTGATTAATCCAAAAAACAGTTGGATTTCTGTTACTTGTAATATCAATGCCTCATAACATGGAGGGGGAAAATATAGTATGGCTTTATTTTAGAAACATGCTATCCCTAAGGATAAATACATGAAATTTGGGATGGATAATATTGCAGTTAGGTGTTTCACTGTGCTTGTGAACACCTGCACTTGAATATTATTGGTTACTGGATCAATTAACCTGGAGGCAGGTTTCTAGTACGATGCGCTAGTGTTCTGTCACCCTCTCCATTTCAACATCTTTGTGTCCATGACTTAAATATAACTCTATAAGGCATACTTATAAGATAACCAAAAGCTCGGAATAATAAATAATATGATAGAGGATGGCAGAGTGAAAATCCCAAATCAGATACCTAGAAATTCAACAGGCAAAAGAGTGGAAAAAGCTTAATTCATAAAAAGGCATGGAGGCAGAAAATAAACAGCAAAGTACATTAGTGAATACCCACGTAGATTGAAATAGGAGACTATGTGGTTGGGAGAGAGGCAAGAGATGTGGTTAGAGGGATTGGAAAAGGTCAGACAGCAATGTGAAGAATAGTTTGGAGGGGGACAAGACTGCAGGCAGAAAGAGAAGCCAAAAATGACTCCCAGGTTTCTATCTTAGGTGACCAAGTGGCTTGTGGTTTCCTAATTAAGAGAGATTTTGAAAAAGAGCAGAGTTAGAACCAGGATGATGATTTCAGCCTTAGAAAGTAGAGGTAGAAATATCAGTGTGCCTCCAGTCAACATATATTTGAATCTAAAGCTCAGTAGACAAGGCTGGAATATAAATTTATATTTGGGAGTCATCAGCATATAAATGTTACCGAAAACCTTGAAAGAGGAGGAAGTCATCTAAGGTGAGTGAATAAAAGAATAGAGGGCTGCGGGCAGAGCCCTGGGAAACAACAGCATTCAAGGAGTTGGCAGAGGAAGATGTGGTCAGAGAACGAACAGACCCAGGTGAGTGTGGCAACATAGAAACCAAGGAAATAGTTTCAAAAAAGACTGAAAAAATGACAAGGGAATTTGGCCCTTAGGTATAACCTTTGTAGGATGAGTTTTAGTGAAGGGTGGTAGGCAAAATCAAGATTGCAGTGGACTGAGGAGTGAATGAGAGAGGTCAGGAAGTAGAAGCACTAAACATCCGTACTTTGAAGAAGCTAGAATAAAAAGCTTTTTTTAGACTCTCTAAATGCCGGAAACGTCTTTATTTTTAATGTAAGTTAATTTTGGTATTTGTCAGATATAACATCAGGGCAATTGATTTAACGACTATAATTGGAAATGAGGAAGTGGTAGCAGTGAGTACACCATTCTTTTGAGAAGTTTGAATGAGATGTGGAGGAAAGAGATTTCTCCGAAGTTAAAGGAAAACAAGGTATCAAAGGAGATGTCTTGGCAGGAAGAGGATCACAGAAGCCTGAGTATACCTAGAGGATGATAGCAAGGAACTAGTACAAAGAGAAGATTCAGAAAGAAGGTGACTAATGAAGTAAGATCCTAAAGGAAACTGGACGGTAAAGGGTTGGGGTGTAGATTGGCAGGTTGGCCTCAAACAGTAGGAATCTCACTTAGTCCTCTAATTCTGAAGTGCAAAAGGTAACAGTGGCATGGATACAGATAGTTTTTCTAGACTATGGAATTGGAAGTTGAAGAAAACCAAGCTTGATGGCCTTGAACTAAGGATGGTTAAACTGAGGGAGGAAGGGACACGTGAGGATTTGAGAATAGCATGAAGATTTGGCAAAACAATTGTTGACACAAATAATCCATAACCAATCTATAAATCAAAGTTGGAGTGAGTTTATTATGAGCCAACTCTGAGAACAATATAGCCTGGGAGAGTCCTTTCACAAAGGAATGGAGCACTCCAAAGAAGTGGGAATGTACAGAGTGGTTATATACCATCAAAGAGCATGTATCACATATGATTAGAATGTACCTTTTACAGTAGTCACAAGATTGCTTCGCAGGGACAGCAATTTGGTGACCACAGCAGGTCCGTGGTCTCAAGGTGGGTGATCACAAGGTGAATGCAACAGGTCAGCAATCAATCCTTAGTTTAGGGAGAGATGCTAATCCTTAAGGCAATGCCAATGTGAGGAAGTTACATCCTTAGATTTAAGGGTGGTGTTCTTATCTTTAGGCCATAGTAAATACTTAAAGCAGATATACAATGCATGATCAACAGCCACGTCACGCCCTTTTGGAAAAACAAGTTCAGGCTGAATTAATTTTACAGCAAATGGCTTCCTCATATACTCCAATATATCCTATTTCTTGTCACTTATTTATCACAAGTGAAAACTTTGATGGCATTGAAAAGGTGATTGAGGTTGAAGACCATGAATTTGAAGTGACCCAAACCTGCACAGTCAAGTGATTTTCTCCAGCAATGCTCAGACACCCAGCTTGATCTGAAGTGGGCAGGACAAAAGGATAGAAGTTCAAGCAGATGAAAAGCGCTGGTGAAAAAATGAACAGTAAAGGATTAACTTTGTCCAAAGAAAGGTTGGCCCTTTTCCCCCAGTTTCTAGGAGGTAATCTCTGCGCCCTTGGAAGGTCCTGCGTGTCTTTGTTTACCTGGGGACCTTGGGCCATGCTACATGGTCTACCAATGTGCTAACAATGTGACTTATGGTGGAGTCTTGGGCCATGCGGCAACAGCTTCAGTTCTGGAGAGGCTGGAGACAAACCATCTGTATAATTCTTAGAGATCCCCTCCTTACACCTTGACCTTGCCGCTCATTATAATAATTGCATCTACCTGGCTTCTGATGATTAAGTTTTGCCATCTGGCCTCCATTGTGTGTGTAGGGGAGTTGGGGCCACCCTAAGATCCCCATTGCAATCAGTGAGTCCAGTTCTATATTAGCATCTCCTACCATCAATCTGGTATACAGAGGAGAGCAACTACTGAACTTATTAGTGATTCTGGGTACTCCTCTCACTGGTACCTTCCTTATTACTTTTTATAAATGGTATATTCTCTGGTCCCTTCCATGGAATATAATTGCCTGGTTGGTTTTCCAGGCTTACATAGTATATCCACTCTAGCATGCTCACTTCTTTTAACTTTTTAATCCCTTGACCCACTGCCTTCCATCTTTGCCTCATTTAGCATGGGCCATCACTTTCCATGATTATGAAGCCATTCTAGCAGCATGTTTGCACCATCTCCAAGAGCCTTGCCAGGTTGTTAAATCCCATATCCCAGGAGAGTGCTTCCAAATTAATTAAATCTCCCTTATTCAACTTTGTATTCTATCCTCCTTGATCCAGCACCCTCAGAATTCAGTCCCATGTATACTCATCCAGATCCTGAGCTCCTTGGTGTATAGTCCCTTTCCTTCATTATCAGGCCTAGCCTACCTCAGCCAGGTTACTTAGTGACTTAATTCTAGTTATTAGCCTAGTGGCAAGCCTAGCCAAGGCATGGCAGGGCTGATACTAAAATGGTTTATGTTGTCCTGTGGCAAGGGAAGAACACTAGCCCTAGGGAAGAGGGGGCCACTTCTTTGGCTCAGAGGATTCAGGGATCTTTGGAAATTAAAGATTTTGGGATGCGTGAACCCAGATGTCCCTATCCCATATGTCAAGGTCCCAGTCTTTCCCAACCACCACGCTGTTCTTGGCATAGCAGACTTGCCAATATTGAGAGTTTAATCTTCTTTAAGGCTCTGTTACTCTTATGATTAAGTCCTGGACCTGGTTCTCAGCTTTTCCTGCTCTCTAGTTGCAGAAGATGAGAGCCTCTGTATTTGTTAGCTAAGAAATCCTTTGGCTTTTATGCTTAGTTTTTAATAGCCAATTAATCACTCTCTGTATTTCATTAGATGGCATCAAATGAGCTTAGCAACAGCCCACCCATATTTCTTCCATGTATCTCTAACACCTGATACATTGCACTCACTAGAGTGTTTCCTCCCTCCAGAATGTACATATTGCAAATAACGAAAGTTTTAACAGCTGCACTGCAATTGTGTCAGGGCCTATCTGTACTCTTTCTACCACCAGTGATGATATCTTCTTAGCTAGCCTGGCAGCAGATGATGCAACACCAAAAAGATCCATCCTATCTTACTGACTGCATCTTGAACCATTCCTGGCACCAACCGTCATAGTTGAGCTCCCTAGGAAGCATAATCTGAGATGGAGTTTAGCATGCAGGAAATGTATTAGGGAGTGCTCTTGGGATCAACACCTGGAAAGAAAGGCAAGGAAACAGGGCAGAGGGAGAAATCGGTCTGCAATGTAGTCTCAACAACAGCCTAGGCAGACCTTCTGGGGAGCTCTGAAGTTGGGATGACCTTCAGAATTGTCCCAAGATGGGGTAAGGGAGCTGTGCCTTTGTACCCCTGCATCAACCAGTCTCTGGCTGCAGGCTACCCCAGGAAGGGAATGAGACCTTGGGCAGGCAGCTCTCTTCGACCAAAGTGCTTCCCAGGAAGGGCTGACAGCTGAGATCTGTCTGTCAACAGCAGTTCTAGTGGCTGGTGGATTATGTCCCTCATTCCTGAAGGATGTTTGGCTGACGCATTACAGGATTCATATGCCACCAACTTGACATCCCCTTAGGTCCATTTATTTTTCAATATTTAGGCACTGCTTTTTTTCTCTTTTGATTAAAATTTATTTTAAAATTGCTGAAGACATTTAAATAAAATGCCTTTAATTTTGTTGAAATAAAAAATAAATGTTATTTAAGTAAATAATAATGTGAAATTTATTTTTAAAATGTATTTTGCTTAAATGAATTTTTAATTATTAAGAACATTTAATAATTAAAAATTCAGTACTCAGAGAAATCTGGCTTCCATCACTAACCTCTCTACTCTGTTCCCTCCTTTCCCCTCTAGATAACATTTTTATTAATTCTCAGTTTATCTTTCCATTGTTTCTTTAAAAATATAAGTAAATACACATATACATATATACACTCACACATTATATTTCTACCCCTTTCTTAATCAAAGTTAGCATACTATAAACATTGTTTACTTAGTTTTTGTCACTCAACAATACATCGCGAAGAACGTGCTACATAAGTATTCAGAGATCGTCCTCATTTCTTTTTATAGCTGCATAATCCTCATTATGTGGATATCCCATTGTTTATTCAATCAGTCCCCTATTGAGACACTTTGGGGTTGTTTCCATTCTTTTGCTGTTACAAAGAGTCCTGCAGTGAATAACTTTCTTTTTATTTGTGCAAGTGTATCCTTGAGATAGTGAGACTGTTGGGTCAGAAGGTAAATGCAAATGTAATTTTGCTAAATCTTGCCAGATCCCTATCCATAAAAGTTTTATCATTTGGCACACACATCAGCCATAAATGAGAATGCCTCCACAGTCATGTCAACAAAGCAGGTTGTCCAATTTTGGATTTTTGCCTACCTGATAGGTCTTAATGTAGCTATAGTTTGCATTTACCTTATTATGAGCAAGACTGAACATATTTTCAAACGGCTAAGGGTCATTTCTTTTTCTGTGAACTGCCTGTTCATCTATTTTGCCCAATTATCTCTATTTGTTTTTCTCCATTTTTAGGAGCTATGTATATGTTATGTTCTAAATCTTTTGTGACATATATTGCAAATACTTTCTCCCTGTCATTTTTTTTACTTTGTTAGTAATATTCTTCCCATGGAAAAATTTTTATGCAGCCAAATTTATCAATCTTTTTGCTTCTAGATTTTGAGTCATAGTCAGGAAAGTTTTTCTCCACTCTTAGTAAAGAAATTCATCCACATTTTCTTGTTCTATTTTTATGCTTTCATAAAATTTTACCCATCAAATGGGCAAAACAAATTTAAAGTTGGGAAACACCAAGCATAATGATAATAGAAATCAACAAGAACCCCCCTACGCTGCTGGCAGGAGAGGCAGCGTAGCACCATGGCTGAGAGCATAGACTCTAGAGCCATTTGCATGATTCCAAGTCCTGGCTCTGTTTTTTTGGCTCAACTTGACTTTGGACAAGTTAGTTAACACCTTGGTGCCATCTGTAAAATTGGAATGATAATAATAATAGCCCCAACCTCAAGAGGAGTAGTGTGAGTATTGATGAGTTAATATAAGAAAAGCAGTTAAAACAATGTCTGGCATGTAGTACATGTTATGTAAGTTTTTACTAGTAGTAGTAGTGGTAATAGTTGTTGTTGTAAAACAGAACAACCACTTTAGAGAGCAATTTGGCCAGTGCTAGCAAATTTGAAGGTATGCATAGCATACAGCCCAGCAATTTTACTCCTACTTCATATCCTAGAGAAACCCTTACAGGTGTACACAAGGGGGCATATGTGAGAATTTGCATTGTAGCATTGTAATAGGGAGAACAAGAAACAGTCAAAATATTCATCTGCAGGATAATCAGATTTTTTTAAATCTGCAGTATAGTCATACAGTGGAATACTATAAAGCAGTGAAAATAAATAAATTAGATTAAAGATTTTCAAGCTTTAACATGCATTATAATCACCTGGAGGGCTTGTTAAAACCAGATTATCAGGCCTTACCTCCAGAGTTTCTGATTCAGGAGGTCAGTGGTAGGGCTCAAGAATTTGCATTTCCCAAGTGATGCTGATGCTGCTGGTCCAGGACCACATTTTATGAGTCACTAAATTGGACCTTCATTGATCAACATGGATAAATCTTAACAAACTTAATGTTGAGTGATGAAAGCAAGTTTCAGGAGAATATATACACTTTTATATCATTTATATAAAGCTTAAGAACATATGTGCACACACAGACACTATATATACATACGTAGTAAAAATACATACAAAGAAAATGAATAGGAATTATAAAGCAATAGCTTTAACTTTGGAATGATGTTTACATTATGACGAAAGGAGGATAAGGCATCAAGGAAGTGTATATATGGGGGTTCCAATCGTAGTTGTGACATTTTATTTCTTAAACTAGATGGTGGGTATAATGTGTTTAATATAATATCCTTTATTTTTTTTATTTTTAAACTAAGTTTCTTGTAGGCAACATAGAGTTGAGTCTTGCTTTTTTTAAATCCCATCTGATCATCTCTACTCTTTAATTGGAGTGTTTAGCCTATTTATATTTACTAAGCTATTGATATGGTAGAGTTTTAAATCCACCTTCTTGCTATTTGTTTTGTAATTGTCCCATTCATTCTTCATTCTCTTTTTCTTTTTTTAACCTTCTTTCAGATCAATTTAGTGTATTTTTATGATTCCATTTTAGCTCCTTTATTGGATTATTAGCTATACCTCTTCATTTCATTGGGGTTTTTTTTTTTTGGGTTGCTTTAGGGTTTATAGTTTAAATCTTTAACTGCTAAAGTCTACTGTGAAATAAAATTATTTCATTGTGTATCTAAGGGAAAAACACTGCTTTGATATTGGGGTGAAGATCTCCAATAAAGGAAGGATGTCTTGGAGCACTATCAACCATAAGCAAACTCTTGAAAGGTATGTTATTCTCCAAACAGTGCTTCTCCATTTCACTGGCATAGCAATTCAGGAGAGCATCTTGGAAGAGGAGCTGGGTCATCAGTGACTTCTTCTTGTTCCTGGCAGTGTGTGCTTATTGATATGCTTGAAGGCCCTGAGATTCTCACTGTGCCAGATCACGAAGCATTTCAATTTGTAGCCTGCAACATTGCCCCCAAGAAAGACTTGTCCTGTCTTTAAAAACCTTGAGACCTAGCATTGACTTAGCCTCCTTATAAATGAAAGTCCTTTCAGGCATCCATTTCCAGAATACGCAGCTTTCATCCATGTTGAATATTTGCTCTGGCAAGTAATTTTTCTCCACAATCGACTTATTTAGAGTTTCCAAAAATTCTTTAGCTGCCTTCATGAGAGCACTCACAGACTCACTACTCACTTTCACATTATGTAAGGAATAAGGATTCTTAATCTTTCAAACCACCCAGAGTTAGCAGTAAATTCAACATCATAGTCAGCTCCAGCCTTTTCTTTCAACATCACAAACAAACTTTTTGTTTTGGCCATGATCATCATCGTTCTGAGAGGGATACGCTGTCTGTGTCTGGTCTTCAATCCAGGCCATTGGAAGTTTCTCCATGTCTGATATAGGCCCTTCTCAAATTTTTGTTAATCTCATGCCTTCATTGAAGCAGATCCTTTAACAGTCTCCAACACTTTGTTCTTGTTCTTCAAGATCGTAGCTGTGGTGGGATGGGACATGCCTGACTGGTAAGCAATAGCCATCACTGATTTTCCACCTTCATAGTCCTTAATCATTTTAAACTTCATTTCCAGGTCAATCTTACATGGCCTCTTACTGGCAGCATTAGCGGTGGATTTTGTACAGTTAGGGGCCATGATGAACAAAAGAACACGAGATTAAATCAAGCACAAGAGAAAATAATGCAGTCAAGAGACTCAGTAAACACAGATGTATGAGGCTGCTGCGGGCATAACCCAGCATAGTGTTTCACAGTAAACTTTTTTTCATAAGTAGACAGAGTACACTCTAAAAGTATAGCATAGTAAATATGTAAATCAGTAACATAGTCATTTATTGTCATTATAAGTATTATGTACTATAAATAACTGCATTGCTATACTTCTATACGACTGGCAGCGCAGTAGGTTTGTTTACACCAGCATCACCACAAGCACATAAATAATGTGTTGTGCTATGACGTTATGATGGCTGTAATGTCACTAGGTGACTGGAATTTTTCAGCTCCATTAAAATCTTCTGGGACCACCATCGTATATGCAGTCCATCACCAACCGAAATGTCGTTATGTTGGCATGACAGTAATTAGATGTATTAAGACACCATGAAAAAAATCAGACCTGTAGCCATCCTTAGCAGAGAATTTCTCACTCTTACTCTGAATTTGCAGTTTTGAGAGGCTACTCTCTGACTGGAACTCATCTAAGGGGATTTCCTATGCTTTCCTTCAGTGATACGTTCACAGCATGTTTGGAAGTCTCCTTTTTATCTTTTACCCTTCCATTTCTTCACATCTGGGAATAGCTCTAATGTCTGAAGTAAACACAACAGGCTCCATTTTTATGAACCTCAAATTCCTATTACCTCATAAGCCACTAAGAATTAGTTTAAATGGTACCCACTTTTAGGTGATCAGTATTGCTTAAATGTTAGATTGCTTCTATACCACAAAATAATTCCCTTTTGTGAAATAACTGCTTTTCCTTATCTAATGATTTATTTATCATACGACTGGAGTGTTAGCAGAGGCAGGGAACAGATTTGAGATTTTAGACTAATTTAGTCACTTTCTCCTTAATGAAAGCAATGGGATTCTGGAGGCAATCATATACACATACCTTCATACACATAAAATAAAATCAGCCCTCATTTTTCATCAACCATAGCAAGAATATTTCTGGAAATATTGATCTGTATTCTTTCCCACATGTGATTGTCTCTATAGTTAATATGGAACATCCACATTTTCTTCTTTCTTATCTTTTAATTTTCAAAGGTTTTGAATTTGGGAAGCCTAAATTGAGCTGAAATATCTCCATTTGTATAGAGTCTTCCCATAGAATTTAAAATAAAATCTGAACTCCTTTACAATAGCATGCAAGGCAATATATGATCTTGCTCTTGCCTATTTCTCTTATCTGATATCTCACATTATTATTTCTAGCCACACTGATCCTTTTTTATGTTCCTTGAACAGGACAAGCTTATTTATGCCTCAGGTCCTTTCCCCTTGCTATTCACTCTACCTGAAACACTCTTCTCCCAGGTTTCGACCTGGACTGGTGGAAATCTTTCAGGTCTCAACCTACCTCTTCAGGGAGCACTTCTCTGATCATGCCATTTAAAGTAGGCTCTCTTTCCCCAACTAGCTACTCTCTATAACGTCACCCTGTTTATCTCCTTCCTGGATAGCACTTGCCACTGAAATTATTTTGCTAATTTTTTACTTGTTTATTGTCTATATCCTTTTAGACAAATTAGTGTGCTACTGGCTGCAGGTAATAGAAACCCCAAAGTCACTTAAAAATATGAAATTTATTATCTCACATAACTCGAAGTCCAACAATAGAGAAGTTTCTGGGTGAAAGAGAATGAATATTTTTAAAATGACATTCAAGGATCCAAATTCCTTCAGTCTCTCTGGTCTACCATCCTTATTGTCTAGCTTCATTCTCCTCTGGCTTCCCTCGTGGTTGCAAAATGGTTGCAATGGTTCTAGATGTCACATCCAGACACAACAATGGCCACAGGGAAAAGATACTATCTCTTCCTGCATCTCATCTAAAAATGCTAGGAATTCTTTTCCCACAGTGCCCATTAGATTTCCTCTGATTTCCCATCAGTCATATTGGATCATTTGCATGGAGATGGTTTAGACCAATTACTCATAATGAAAAAGACATTGGAAAGTCAACCACCATAACCACATAAATGATCACTAGAGCTTCAGGGTGTTGTCTATCTCATTTACAACTGTATTTCCAAAGCCTACTGTAGTACTTGGCACACAATAAGTGTTCAATTAATAAGTGAGTCCATTTAAATACATAGGACAGGAGGAAGAGAGAAAACTGACATTTGTTGAGTTCCTACTAAGTGCCAAACACACAATGTGATCTTCATTATAATTTACTTCTCAGAAAATTTTATAAAAAATGGTATTATTTCCCTTTTACATAAAGGAAACTAATGTTTAAGAGATTAAGAAATTTGACCAAGATCACAAAGCTAGTCAGTCACAAGACTAGGATTTGAAACCATCAGTGTCTGGATCTGAAGGTCATGCATTTCCCACTACAAGCTAATTAACAAAAGGTCATCTTTCCCTTTCAGAAACAACTGGATGCACCTGTGTAGATCCTGCATGAAAAACAGCTAAAGAAAATCTGGTTAAGTTCATCCCTAGCCCAGGACAGTCGTCAGGAAACCAGTAGCCTTTCACTGATATGACTGATATGGTATGCCCTACCCTACCACTTGTTTGTTTTTTAAATATATACTAAAATTCAGGTGGCTGTGTGCCATAGGAAAATGGGAGAAACGACAAATTGAAAAGGAATGTTTCGCCCTAATACTAAAGGGAGTTCACAAAAGTGTTTGGTGAAGTGTCTGGTGGTGAATACTAAGTGAAAGCTTAGCAAGCTGGCAAAGCCTCAGAATCCTAGATAAAACCCTGACGTCTTGAAAACTACACTGTGAGAAATCTGGAAGATTGGGTCTATTCCTGATTCGGCCGTGTATCCTCAGCAGCTTGCACATAGTAGGGGCCTAATAAATATGTGTGGACCCCATGTATGCATGCATCAATCATTCAATCTACAAGTAGGGGCAAGATTGTGCCAACAGGAGACCCACTGGCTACAAATAAATAAAAATTCCGTGACAAGTCCTATCTTTCTATTGCCTTCTGGTGGGGAAAACAAAGAAGAAAGGAGGAAGCTTCAGTATTCAACTACTGCCAGTTCAGCAGTGAACCCGCCAAGTGGTCACCCTCGGAATACAAGGAACTGCATACGAGAACAGGCAGTATTTGAGATTACCCGAACCTCCAGCAAAGGGCCCGGCTACTTTCTGAGCCGCCCCGGAACCTCTTGGCAGGATATGTGGGTTCCAAGGGGAACGATTTAGGAACAGGACCACTTCCTGCTGCTGAAGAGGGGAAAGGGGTGGGGAGGAAATAGTTCGAGGAGCGGCATCCTGCGTGCGCTAGCGGCGGCCGAGGAGGAGGCAGAGAGCGGGCGGCAGGTGGAGGAGGCGGGGGAGGCTGCGGCACAGAAGAAAGTGTCAGAGCCGGTGAGTTAGCCGCCGCGGAGCACCGGACAGCGGACAGCGCCCGAGGCTCGCTTTACAAATCTGCGGTCCCAAGTTAGCGAGCTGCCCGGTAGGGTAGGAGCCGTGCTTTGCCCGCTGCCTTCAGTCGGCGGCGACAAGGGGCTGCTGGGGCGCTGGGACTGGGCCTCACGGGGCACCAGACTGCGCTACGGCTGGCTGACAGCCCTACCCCGGGGCCGGGGAAGGGGCTGGGCTGCTCTGCCTGGGGGCTCTGGGGTTCCGCAGCCTGGACAGCTTTCCCAGACAGAGGTTGGAATTCGGGGAAAGAAAATGGGTACGTGCGTCCCATTTCACCCTCGGGTCCTAGCGAGATCCTGCCAAGTGGGTGGTGGACTTTGTTTCAGGGACTGAGAGAAGGGCTCACAAAGAGAATGTTAGTCTGGAGCCCTAGTTTCTCTACCCTGTTCGAGCTGCCCGGTCCGTCGGAAGCGGAGTTGTTTGTTTTTAAAGGCAAATACTTCCTCCTGCTCCTGTCACTTCGGGACAAGTTAACAGCTTTCAGATCCCTTGCGACACCAGCTTGTTCCCTATCCCATCTATCTTGTTAGTACTGCGGTGGGTATCTGGTGAATGCTCTGTAGGTATACATGATGGTGAAGTCAAAGTTAAATGTCGCCAAGCACTTTTTGAAGAGAGACAAGACTAACCTAAACGGCGCCCTTTGCTCCCCCTCACGTACAATCGTTTTAGCATTTAGAGTAAGGATAGTCATCTTATAGCTAAAGGTTATGATTGTGCATCTGCAAAAGGCCTGTGGTATAGTAGGATATAAAATTTTTTACCGCTGAACGAAATGATTCCATAGAGATTGTCACTGGAAGGATCAGAAATAGTTTTTATTAAGTTACTGCTTTTCTGTTGTCTTAGGTTCGGCTTTAGAGTGTGGTGAAGGGTACTTTTCATGGTGCATGGAAGGAAAGCCAATGCGCAGGTAGGCATTTAGGAAGAAAATCTTCGGTTTCACTGACTGAAATTCAGCACGTAATAATTCAGGGCTTCGTTTAAATTTTTTTGTTTTTTGAAGTTTTCAAATCTTACCAAATTCTGCTTGGAACTAATGAGTTCTGTTCTAAAATAAATCAAAAGTAATATCAGGAATTAATAGCTTTTTTAATAGAGTAAAATATAGAACTTAGATTTATAAAGAGTGCTATGAATTTTATGTAATTGTTAACATTTAAATTTTCCTTTTTGCTTAGTAATTTTTTGTAATAGTCTCTAAGTGTATTATGCTACTATTTGGATTTATTATAGTCTTCAATTCCTTATAGAATGTAGAGGGTTCTGTTGCCATATAAGAATAATGATTATTTATAATACACTGTACTGAATGTCTAATTATGATTTTGATTATTTCATTGATGTTCAGTAATACATTTGTTCTGTCAATTAAAGTAGCTGCATTGCAGAGAATATTGTTTTAGGACTAAAAAAGGCATTGGACATTATAACTTAGTATGTGGAAAAATACAACAATATGTGGGAAAATATAGACAATTATAGGCCATCCCATCCCCAGAATTCCGTAAGGCTCTTTCTCAATCTGTTCTAACAAATAGGACTAAAATTGTTGTTGAAACAAAATCAGCCCAGTTTTATTTCTTCATTTTTAAAACTCATTTTACATTGATTGAACTGTATTTAATCATTTGTTATTCAACATCACAGATAAACAGCTCTGGCATGCCCTTTTAAGAGAAGAAACATTTTATGATGGGAGTATGACTTAGAACCAAAAGCAAGAACCAGAATATATATCTTTTTCCAGATCTGTTACTGATTTTTTAATTGACCTTGAGCTGTTCATCTTCTCTGTGCCCCAGTTTAATTCTGTATTGTATCTGACCAGGATATTGGAAATTAATGAATGCTTGCAAATACTTTATATCCCCAGATGAAAAGATGTTTTGGATGTAAGAATGCCATTATCTTATTTATATCTTACTCTACAGTAGGAATAACATTTGACTGAAAATATGTGAAGTTAACAATACATATATTAAATGCTTCATCACATCAACTTTTAACATGATTGCAAAAAACCACTGATTGCTTTTCATCCTTAGCTTCCATAAATGTCATATCTTATGTAATTGCTAAAATAAGAACATATTATTTTTCAGAAAGAGAAGGCACAGCGTAGGAATGTTTTTGGTTTATCAGTAATTTCTATATAAAATATTCGCTAATCACTCATACCTACCCTTTTTTCTTTTCTTGCTCTATTATGTAATACCACTAGTTATTCAAAATAATGTTGGAGACTTTTGGTGCCATTAATTGTTAGGTACAGCTCTTTCTTCATCCCCGGCACTTGGCCAGAGCCTGGCCTACCCATTGCTCTCTGGTTTTACTTTTACTTGCTGCCTACATTAAGTCATGGTCATACTTCCCTACCTTTCCTTGTTGGGCTATCATTCTTGCTGCTGCAACCTAGAAGGCAATATCTGGAAAGTAATGTTGGGTTTATTCTTAGCTATTGGAGAAGCTTTGAATGAGAAGTAACTCTTTATATCGAGATTATTTGACATAATGTTCCATGTTCATTCTCCCTACTAGAGCATGAGCTCTGAGTCTTCTATATCTTTGCATCCCTGGCACCTAATGATCACTGAATAATTGTTTGAATGACTGAATGGTTCTGCACACTTTTACTCTACAAAAAAAGAAAAAAAAACTATAAACAAGACAAGATTGAAAATTGTTGTTAAAGGTATTCTAATGCTTAGTTATAAAGTTTTATGAAATTGATTGGCGTTTTACTAGTAAAGCTTCATTCATTTATTTAACTAGCTATTATGTGTACGTGATACAAAATTTAAAGGTAAAATAGGATAGTCAATGAAAAGTAAGTCTCCCAATGCTGACCCCAGCTCCCAGTTTTCCTCTCCAGAGGGAACCCCTGTAAACAGTTTCTTATGCCTTCTTTCACAGACATTGTACTGCATATACAAGCATATATAGACTATCTCCCCTTTTTTAAAAACATAATGTCAGCATATCATGTGTATTCTTCTGTATCTTTCTTTTTTCACTTCACAAATTATCTTGTAGATTGTGACAAATACATATAGACCCACCTTATTATTAAAAAGTTAATAGTTACATAGTATTCCATTGTCTTTAGGTACCATAGTTAACCAGTCCTTTTGAGAGACTTTTAAGTTATTTCAGATGTTTTGCTGCTACAACTCATTCTATAACGAATATCCTTGTAGGTGGTTTTTGCCCAGATGTGTAAGCATAGAATAAATTTGTAGGTGCAAAATTGCCCACAAAGTATGTTCATTTTAAAATTTTGGTAGATATTGACAAATCCCCTCCTTAGAGATTGTACCATTCTACAGCCTACCAACAGTGTGCCTGTTTCCCAAGATATTATTTTTTAACCATTTATTTCATTTAGAGACGCTAAAACATTTGCAATGTAATTCTTCTATCTTTCCTTAAATATATAAACAGGAAACTGAGCCTGATTTTATTAGGAATTGGTTTATTCATTCATCAAACATTTATATAGTACTTGTTCTTTGCCTGTATACTGCATATATACAGATGAAGTGATGGAAAGACATGTAAACAGACACCATAATACAAGAAGAACAGGATTTTAATAGGGATGTAAAACATGGAGGAAGGAACCTCTGCTCTGAGGAGATGAGGAAAGCTTCATAGAGATGGTGATATTTAAGTTGTGTCTTCTAGAGAGAGTGAGAATTTGCTTTAAAGTAAAGAATGTACTTTAAAGGATAAAAATTTAAAGAAGAAAGATAATAAAGGACACCATAAACAGAAGGAACAGCTGTACCAAAAAAAAAAAAAAAAAGACACCAAGACCTGGAAGTATATGAGATGTATGGAATCGTAAGTATATCTGGAATGTAGAGTATGTGACAGAATAAGAAGGGGAAAGGGAGAAAAAATACGGGCGATGAGGCTACAACCATGGGAAAGAGTTTGGCTTTAGCCTTTAGGTATTTAAGAGCCTATGGACATTGTTATACAGGTTAGATTTGTTCTTTGGGCTGATATTTAGGAAGGTAGGGTGTGGACTAGAAAAAAGGGAAGAAATTGATGGCAAAGAAACTAATTTAAAGGAATTGTGGTAGTTTAGATGAAAGCTGATGAGGTCCTGAAGTAGATCTATGGTATTGGGGATTGAGAGGAGAGGATGGAATTGAGTGTTTGTTTAACAGTAAAATCAAAAGGATTTGAGGAAGTAATGATATAAATGACTCCAAAGGTTTCCGCTTGGGAAACTACGCGCTGATGTGATGAGATCAAAAATACAGGAAGAAGAACAGGTTTCAGTAAGCCAAGAATAGATTCTCTTTCTCGCACCTTAAGATTATTCTGTCTAGGAAACACCCAGATAGAGAGAGCTAGCATGTAATTGGAATGTGGGTCTGGGGCAGAAGAGCGGTTTGGGCTGAAGATAAAAAAAAAAATTGTGAGTCATCAGTATGCAGAAGGTTCTTGAAGTTGTAGACATGAGTGAGGGTAGAACAGAAAAGGAGGATGCCAAAGACAGAACCCGGGGTGTCCCAGGATGTTTAAGGTAGAGCCTTCAAGTAAAGATTCTAAAATGGGTAAGAAGCTTTAGGTTCTTTGGGTCTTGTTTTATTTAACTGTATCTAGAGTTTTTGTTGATAATTTTCAGTCACAGTGAAGATCAGATGAGCTTCTCCTTGAGTTCAACTTCAAAAGACAAAAAAATCCCATTCAGCTCTCATATCTTTAGAATTTCCTGTTTATTCTAGTCAATCTAAAAGGTATGCTTAAAAATAGTAGTATAACATATACCTGCTTGGTTGGCTGTTCCTTGGTGTGGCACGCGCTGAAGATTGGCTCGCTCAACACCTCTCCTTCCTTTCCTCCCTCTACTGTATAGACACAAGAAAATTAAATATTATGCTTGATATCTTAATCTTCTATGCATTTTGGGATGGCTGTGTAACACAGTGCTGCCAGTGAGATGTCCGTGGAAGTTACTGAGAGGTATCCCAGGAAGGCTTTGCTTTCCTGACATAAAGGGAGACCAGCTTGCTTGCATGGCCATTTGCCCTTCCTCCTTCATCTTGCATTGATTGGTGGGCCAAGGCACAAATGCTGACACTCATTTTATACAATAAGGAGTCATGAGATGTCTTGGGGCTGAAGCTTTCATGGCCTATTTACAAATTAAGAGGTTAACAGCTTGGCTTTCGGGGATGGAACCAGGTATGGAATGTAGTGCCTAGAGGGTGCCTTTCTAATAAGCAGAACTGGCACTTTCAGGTGTTATTTCCTTAGGGAGTTGTATACTCAGATCTTTAGCTCTCTCTATTCAAGTGTGTTTAGGACTTTGAATAAGGGTCAATTTGGCTGAGTCTTTTTTTTTAAGAGCAGGCTATTCATTTCCAAATTAAAACAAAGTTTTTGAAGTATAAAAGGAGAGATGTTCATTTAGATGGGAGCACAATTCCAGGCTAAGGAAAGATTCTGCAGGTCTTTGGACTAAGATAAAACTTGATTATAACTGCTTTAGAAGCAGAGACTATGTTTTCTAAACTTTTTTTGTGCTTGATTTCAAATTATCTTAGCCACTTACAGAAAATGACTCTTTCCTCAATTAAGAGTAGTACTTTTTGAGAAGAAGATCTAAGGAATGTGTGACATGATAGCCCTGAAATTTGAAGTTGACTCACATATTTGGGGTGGGTGGAAATGTTATTTACTTAGGGAGGTACCAAAAATTATAACATTCCTTTGGTAAACGTGAAGTATATTTAAGATATTTGACTTGTTCTTTGGTTTTTGCTCCTTACATGCACATGATTTCATTATTCTCCTCACTATTGTTTTAGGAGATATCAATATTCATGGGAATGACCCATCCATTTACCTAGGCTGGATTTCCTTGACTTCCTAAATTCTTGTGACTTTCACCATCACTTACTTCAACAGTTCATTTCTACTATCACTCAGAAAAAAATCTCTCTGAAATCATAAGTCCTAATAACTTTTTATTTTATTTTATTTTTGAGGAAGATTAGCCCTGAGCTAACATCAGCCACCTGTCTTCCTCTGTTTTATATGTGGGACACCTGCCACATCATGGCTTGATATGCGATGCATAGGTCCACACCCAGGATCTGATCTGGTGAACCCAGGGCCGCCAAAGTGGAACGCACAAACTTAACCACCACCCCACCAGCCAGCCCCCCCAATAACTTGTTTGCTGACCATAACCTCTTGAATGACCACTCTGTCAGTTCTTTGATACAGTCAAAATCAATGTGCCTTTACCCCCTCTGTTTTCACACAGTTCACTTCCACAGCCACTTCAACCATTTTCTGGCCGTCACTCAACTCCCTGGTTTGTCCATGGTGTTTCCCAACTGTAGATTAATACAGGCATTTATATTCTCTGCTTTGGGCTGTTGATTACTGCTAGATAAAACCAGCCACTGGGAATTCATACTACTATATTTAGAGTCTTTAATATCATTCGGGCCAACAGTGTTTCTCTGAGTCCCTAGTCAATGCTTACTCATTCCTCACAGCAACTATTTCACATCCTTACTCATTCTTCTCGTGATCCTTTTACCACTGCACTCACTCGCAGCACACAAAGATATCACCCCCGACCCCCAACTTCACAGAAAAAATAAGAGACCAGCATGTATGAACTTCTCGAAGCTCCTGATGCCTCCTTACCCCAAAATAAATGTATGTTTCCATGTTATCTTCCCTCCCACTCCCTTACTCTGATCTCTTGTGGTGAGCCTTTCTTCCTTTTGTCTAAGATCCATTCCTGTGTATTTTGGTTCTGTATACTCCCACTCTTCAAGCGTCTTGCTGTGTCATTTATTCTCTCCCACTTTACTTATACTTTTAAACTTCTCCCTCCTCTGGTTCTTCGCATCAGCATATAATCATTTTCCAGTCTTTCCCCTCTTTAAGCAGACATAGTACTGTATGTGTCTTCTTTTCACCGTCAACCTTCTTTCTAGAAATACTTCATACTTGCTGTCTCTTTCTTCACTTTCATTGGCCACTGCCATTGAAATATATATAATATAAAAAAGGTGTGAGGATAGCCTGAATTAGAGTGAGGCTGTTGGAGATGTAGAGAAATAGCTGGATTCCACATATTATTTGGAGGTAGAATGACAGGAAATTGCCGATGGATTGAGTTTGAGGGTGTGTAGAAGGAAAGGAGCTCCAAGATTTGTGATATGAGTGACTAGAAGAATGAAATTGTCTTTTATTCATCTAGGGAAGACTAGAGAAGAGACATGTAGGGGAAGGTAGAGAATCAAGGAGTCAGTTTTAGATCTATCATTGAGATATATTGAGTTTGAGTGATGATGAGACATTCATATGGATCCAATTTCAGAACTTATCCAGGTAGGAGATAAAGATCCTTTTGCATATGGGGGATGGGAACCAGGCGATTAGATGAGCTCTCCCAAGAATCTGTATAGAGAGCAGAGAGGACAGAACTTTGGAGAATGATCATATATAAAAGAATTCCTTCCAAGTTTGCAAACCAGACAGTTGGTGAGTATAGGAAGTACCCATTTGTGAAAGTCAGAATCTATACTAATGCAATAATAAAGAACAGGTTTTTTTTTTTGCTATAGTATACTTTTAAAAGAAAAAAAGTAGATATGTAGAAATTAGCTTCCATATTGTACATAGGTGAAATAAAAAGTTGTTTATATCCGATTCAACAGTACCATCTTTATGTACATAATTAAGGTTGCAACAAAAAGGCTTCAATTTCAATCTGCAATGTCAGTATTATAATAGGGATTTTTGAATTGGGCTTGTCTTTAAGGATGATTCTTTTTTAAAGAAGCTTAATAATACCACCGTTAACTTGCAGTTTATTCTTTCAGCATCTACTGTGTACAGGTGCCATTAAGCTCCGTGGTTAAAAGCTTACTTGATTGTTTATGTGGATGGTAAAAATTATCCTTTAACTGCTCAGCTTTATGGTTCAGTCGTTAACTTGTCAAGCATAAACAGTGCTGTTTCTTCCAGATGTCAGGAATTATGAAGAGCTTGTACTCTAGAATACAGAATCACCTGTGAGCTGAGGACAAACATAAAAAGATCAAATTTATAAGTACTTGGGGAAAACAAGTTGCTATTGGAGAAAGGAATAATCATGTTCTTTGTTTTCTGGTTATGCCTTTGTAGTGTAAATCTGGTTTCTTCTTCCCAAAATGTCCTTTTAGATTCTCCTCTCCTTCCCAGGGGACTCTTCCAACACTAGGACTTTATTATACTACTGTAGTTCTCATCGGTGCTACAGCTTTGGGGGTAGTAAACTGATACCATCCCTTGCAGGACGGATGTTAGACTATCTCAATCTAGTCATAGATGATTAGTCTCTGAGACACACATGAAGCTGGCCTAAAACCCAGTGATCAGAGTGCTGGAGTCACCTACCTCCCTTTTAAATAACGTAATAGCTTTGGAAAGATTATTTAGTAGAAGACTGCTTAGTGAGTATAGAATCAGAAATAGAAATATAATGATCTGGAGCATGGGTGTAGGATATTTCACCAAAGCTCCAGAAAAACCCAATGTAATATTCCTACTTCACAAGAAAATACACACCTGTGTAGCAACCTGACTGCTCATCTAGGATGAGATCCAGTCACATCTAGGATCTTTCCAGTATAAACAAATACTTGACAAATTTTGCCTTTCTGAACCACACTTTTTATCCTAGTTGCCCTCTTTCTGGTTATTCATGTATCTTTTCTTCTAGATAATTAGTTTTCCTGATTGCCTCTTTATATTCCTTTGATTTTCCTCAGTTCATAACTAAATACTTTATAAATTATATGCAGTTAGTAAATATTTGTTATGTTAAAAGAATAATTACCATCTTAACTGAGAGGCATAGATTCTCTCTTTTCTCTGCATGTTGATAGATACAGTGTCATGATTATGAAAATCCAAATATCTTAGTTCTAATTATTTGTCAATAATTTAAGTTTGTGGCATTTACCTGGTAAGTTAGCACCTGAATTTCTACATATGAAATATGAATATAAGGTATAAATTTGTTTCTCATATATTATCTAGAATAACTTTTGAAAAGGTAATAAACTTGACTGTATTTTAGAAATATTTAAAGATAATTCTGAAAATTTCTTAGACCATCCCAGTTATGTTTAGCTAGAAAAGACTTAGGTTCAATTTTGTTATTGTTATACTTACTTTCTTAAACCTGAAATTCACTTTGTAGGCCCTTTTACCAAGTTACTTGGCTCTTCCGATAGTTCACCAGTATGTTCTTTATGATGACTGGATCCAAAAAAATCTGCATTAGTGCAGCTTCCTGGGCTTTAAAAAAAGAGTTGTATAGAAATTTGGATAATCCATAAGAAAAAACCAAAATCTTATTTTGAATTGTTAAATAATCCTACCACTGCCACCCCCAGCATTCACATGAAGAAGAGTTATTAAATATTTGCAGTACCTCAGGAGACAGCTGTAGTTTATCCAAAAGCTTCAGGAGATCTGCTCTACTACTGAAAGCTTCGTGATTTTGAGCAAGTCACCTAACCAAATCAGCTTCTTCTTCTGTTAAAGGAGAGTATTGTGTTAGATGATCTGATGATCCATTCTGTTCCAAGCCTACATCTCCGCTCTTCAAGCTGGATAACAGATTATGCCAATCAAGAAAGGGCAGTTTTCATATTTAAAGACTTGTGGAGAACATCAACCTGTAAAATATTCAAACACTTACATGTATACCCTGATCCTATAATGCAGTGTTTATCAAATTTAAGAAATTTATAGATCCCCCTCCCCTTGTTTTCATCTCCCTTTTTAAAGGAAAAGAATTATAGCCTCTCAAGAGTGTGTCATTTAACATCGTTCAGGTAACACATACTTAAATATATAGGAGATGCCCAAATTACAGACTTCCAAAGTCTATATACACGAGTAGCTCCCTAAGCTACAGCCATCACCCCACCCAAAAGCCACCAAAAAACAGCAACAACAAATCTTAGAGCAATCCCAAAATGAGAGATATTCTTTCCTTCTCCTTCTACCTCTTGGCCCTTGTGACTTGGAACTTCAAAACTCAGGTCAGAACTCTATGTCAGTGGCCTTTAAACTTTTTTGATAAAACCTACAGCTTATGAAGGGACCCAGTTATACAAATATATATGAATTTATTTGTGTACACACACACACACACAATTGAAACATACTTACCTAAATGGAATGTTTGCCAATATTTTTTCTTCTGTTTCCTTTTTTAGTGCTGCTTTTGATGAACTGAATTAGTTTTACAACTAAACCTGGCCCCCCTTTACAGTGCTCTTACTATAGAAAAATACGAACCTCCAAACAGCCAATATAAAAGTAAACTTTTAGAAAACAGTTTGTAAAGTGAGGACTGTCTATGTATGTATCTCTACATTTCCTTTGTAGTTATAGGAAAACTTCACTGATTGTGATCAGTGAGCAATTGGACACATAGAGCACTTTTAAACAAATGAAGCTTATTATTCAGATTTAATATCTCTAGCCCCAAATTAGTCTAACAAAATCTTTTTCTGGAGACTCTTAAGAATCCTGCTAAATAAATAAATATTTCACCTGCCATTTTCCTTACCACTTTAATGTTTGTAAACTGTGAAGAAAGAATTTCTAAGTAAAGATAAACTTCAATCCAGACTTGTTATCATTAATTCAAAATTCATTTAAATATTAATTGAAACATTAACTTAGACTTGATTTTTAATATGGATAAGCATAACCACCTTATCTGAAAGGGATGTAGATAGTTCTGTTACTATAATAGCTACAATTTAAAATGGTTAATTTGTGGCAAGCACTGAACTAAAAGCCTTTATATACATTGTCTCCTTTAATCTTTGCCTTAGGTAAATACTTACTCATTTTAGAGCTAAAGAAACTGGGGATTAGAGATGAAAAGTAACTTGTCCAGTAATTGTCAGTACTAGGATTTCAATCCAGGTCCATCTGATTCTAGAGGGTGCTTTGAAACTTTATGCTACCTATAGCTATAAACACTCTAAATAAATATCAAAATTATAATACCAGAATAGCCATAGTACCCAAGTGTCAGACCTGTTAGACTTGGGGGCCAAAAAGAAATCTCAATTTAAGATGTGGTAAATATTTTAAGACATCTGTGGTTTGACTTAGTCCAACTTATGCAGGGGAAGTAATTTTAATTCTTCATTTCTCCCTGTGAATGGCTTCTAAAATATTTGATTTGGTTCTTTCCCCTTTTAGGAACAAACTAATGTGATTAACTACATAGTTATTTACTATATTTCCTTGCTTATAAGATACACAGTTGATTTAATAACTTTTTAGAAATGTAAATATTGCATTAAATGTATGCAAAACTTTTCTTACTAGCTGACAGTATAGCCCATATTTATCCATATAATTGATACCTCAGTTTTCTTCAATATCATAAAGTTTGATTCTGAGCTTTCCTCTCTCATAGACTGAAGGATCCTCTGAATTATGTCTGGCCCTCAGCAATTATCCATAGCATCCCAGTGACACACTACTTTTTGTAACCTATGCTTGTGATTTTTTCTTTCCTTTTGTTTTTTACTTCTTTAGAACCATTGTGATTGACTATATAAACTGAAAACTATGCATCTTAGGATGAAGGAAAAATATAAAGTTAACTTTTTGGACCCTGGCCTGTTTTCCTTCTGATCTTTTCATGCAACATGAGCTATATTTTATAGATTTTGTGCTAAACCTTAGAGAAATTTAAAATATCACCCAGCGATAATGAGAAAGAAACATTTCTGTATTTTAGAAAAATAACAAACATCAAGACTTTGGTTAAACTAGATTAAGGAATTAAAGTCTATAGGAATGTTTTGTGCAGAAAGATAATAATTTACAGATTTTTAAAATAAATTTGTATTAATGTATTGCAGGCAGTTGTAAAAGATGTGGCCTGAGACAGTCTAGTCTATTTCTGACATGAGAAAGGAATTGTCCCTTATTTTATGGGAGTGCATAGTGAAAGGGCTCTGACTTGGAATTCATACTGTTCATTCTTCAAGAGACTTGAAGGAAGTTTATGAGTTCTAGAGTTCTTAGAAAGGGAGCTCTTTGGGGGCCTAGTTCTCTCTTTTGGTTACCTGCACCTTTCCCCGTCTCTTGACACTTTATGGCAAGAGTGAGCTTCTAATAATATTGCCATCTTCTCTTCTCTTCCCTGCCCCCATTCTGCAGGTGTACCAACATTCGACCAGGAGAGACTGGAATGGATGTAACAAGCCGCTGCACCCTTGGAGACCCCAACAAACTGCCAGAAGGGGTTCCCCAGCCTGCCCGCATGCCCTATATCTCAGACAAGCACCCTCGACAAACCTTGGAAGTGATTAACCTTCTGAGAAAGCACCGGGAGCTGTGCGATGTGGTGCTAGTTGTGGGCGCTAAGAAGATATATGCCCATCGAGTCATTCTGTCAGCCTGTAGTCCCTATTTCCGAGCTATGTTTACAGGAGAATTGGCAGAGAGCCGTCAGACAGAAGTAGTGATCCGAGACATAGATGAGAGGGCTATGGAACTACTGATTGACTTTGCATATACCTCCCAGATAACTGTGGAAGAGGGCAATGTTCAGACCCTTCTGCCAGCCGCATGCCTCCTCCAGCTGGCAGAAATACAGGAAGCCTGCTGTGAATTCTTAAAGAGACAGTTAGATCCTTCTAACTGCCTTGGCATCCGGGCTTTTGCTGACACACATTCGTGTCGTGAGTTGCTAAGGATAGCAGACAAGTTCACGCAACATAACTTTCAAGAGGTGAGTTGTACTTGGTGTTTGAATGCGTTCATAATGTATTTGTCAGCAAAGACTGTGGGTTCACATTCTGCTAACTAACACATACCTGCTTAGGTATTTATTGCTGATTCTAACTCATCAGAGAAAAAAATTGTTATAAATTCTAAGCCTGGTTTTTGTTTTAGAGACCAATTTTGTGTTCTATCAGCAGAAGTTAAAGTTTAGAGATTGATTCTCCCTAGCCGTCTTCATAAAAAGCTAATTTATAAGCTAGAATACAGTTTGTTAATTCTTAAGGAGCTCTATGTCTGATTGCATGAAGTATTTCCTTCCTGATTATATGGATTGTTCATCAGAACGAATTATAGATTAGAGGTTATTTGGTGAACTAATAATCAGAAAAAATGAAATTAGATATTATCAAAAGAATTTTTCGTTAAACCTGTTATTTTTCATTCATTCGTTCATTTAATAAGTATTTGCAAAGCTATGCTTGGCCAGAGGCTACAGCAGTGAACAAGACACCTAGAGTGTCTCTTCTCATGGAGTTTACAATCTAGCAGGGAAGATAGCCTTTAAATGCATAATTACACAAGTAATTAATTACAGTTCATAGGTGCTACAAAGAAGCATCCCTGGATGATTTAACAGTGTATTAGAGAGAGATTCAACTTTGGTTCTGGAACAACTTATGCAAAATTCTGAGACATGAAGAAACATAACTGGTTTGAGGAACTAAAAGAAACCCAGTGAGATCCAGAAAGCAAAAGGGAGGATGTTACATAGTGATTTTACAGAAAGAACAGAGCCAGATCACAGTAGACTTAATAGACCATGTTAAGAATTTGAAATTTAATCTCAAGAGCAATAGAAAACTATTAAAGAGTTGTAAGCCAAGGAAAGACATGGTCCATTTTACACTTTAATATCACTCTTCTGTCCACCAGGATAACCTCCAATGGATCAAAGATTTAAAAATACAAAATGAAACCATGAAAATATTAGAAGATGACATAAAGCAATTCTTTTAAAATCTTTAGGCAAATAAGGCCTTTCTAATTGACTAACCCAGAAGGCATAGAAGAAAATATTGGTAGATTTGACTACATAAAAATTAAAAATTTCTGCATGGTGAAACAAACAGCAATAGCAAGATAAAAGTCAAAGACAAACTGGGGGAAAATATTTGCAACTCATATCATAGACAGTAATCTCCTTAATACACGAAGAGCTCCACTTGGTCAATAACCTGGACCAATGGCCTAACAGAAAAATGGGCAGTAAACAGGAAACATTGCCCTTAAACATAGGAAAATCTGCTCAAGTTTGTTCATAATTACTGAAACACGAATTAAAACTACACCAAAGTACTATTTTGTGTGTGTTTGAGGAAGACTGGCCCTGAGCTAATATCTGTTGCCAATCTACCTCTTTTTGCTTAAGAAAGATTGTTGCTGAGCTAACATCTGTGCCAATCTTCCTCTATTTTATGTGGGATGCTGCCACAGCGTGGCTTGATGAGTGGTGCTAGGTCCGTGCCCGGGATCTGAACCTGTGAACCCCAGGCCACCAAAGTGGAGCATGCGAATGTAACCACTACACCACTGGGCCAGCGCCCCAAAGTACTATTTTTTATCTATAAGATTACAAATTTGTAATCTATCAAATTATAAATGTCCAGAAGTTTGCTTGCACACCCTGTTGATAAGGCCATAGAGAAATAGCTATAAAACCCCTTTGAGAGGAAATTTGGCAGTGTCTATCAAAATTACACACTTTCTGCACACACTCTTTGACTCAGCAATCCCGTTTCTGGGAATTTGTACTACAAATGTACTGGAGAGGGGAGTAGTTTGAAGAGGTAAGATCATGAATTCTGTTTAGATATATTCAGATTGAGATGCCTGCGAGATATCTAAATAGAGATATTGAGCAGGCCACTGTTTATATGAGTCTGTTTCTTAGAAAAGAGGCTAAGCCAAGATTAAAATTTAGGAGTCTATGTCTTAATTCTTTCTAGGCAGGATATAACCCAGAAACTGTAAAAGAAGAGATTGATAAATTTGATTGCGTAAAAGTTTAAAACATTTTTATAACAGAAAAGCACCATAAACAAGGTCAAAAAAGTCAATGCCAATGAGATCACCTACTGGAGAGAGAGAGAAGAGCCCTAAAATTTTTCCAGTATTGAAGAATGGTTACTAAAAGAGCAGCTGGCAAAGGAAACTAGGAATAACTAGAGAGAAGACGAGGAAAACCACAAGTCTGGAGTCAGGAAATGCAAAGGAAAGGATTTTTTTAAGAAGGAGGAAATGTATATATATGTTAGAATAGCCAAGAAGTTTCTGAAAATTAATATTAGAGCCATTGGCCTTAAGATATAGTAAAAATATTACAAACATTTTGGTTCTAGAGAAGGAACAGATCAGTGGAGCTTAGAAGGGTCTGGGCGTAGATGTTCAAGTCAGTGGAGGAAAGTGGAATTGTGAATATAATTAGGAAAACTGGTGATTTGGAGGAAAAAACAAACTCTTTAAACAGGTGAAATTCTCAATGGATAAATAAGTTAAACCTAAAAAAATGAAATACTAAAAGTTCTAGAAGATAGCATTAGTAAGCTGGGAGTAAAAGTAGCCTTTTTAAGCAGAATACAACCCAGAAGCCAGAAAGGAAGATGCATAAATGATTGCATAAAAATTAAAAATTTTTGTTCTTTATAACAACAAAAACAGTACGATAAACTAAATGAAAAAATCAATACCAACCTCAGAAAACCTATTTGGAGCATACATGACAGAAAAAACACTAATTCCCATAAAACTCATACAAATTCAATGAGAAAAATCAAGAAAAACAGAATAGAAAAATAGGCAAAGGATATGAATAAGCAATGTGTACAAAAGAGTTATTCAAATGTAAAATAAACATGAAATGATACTCACCCTTAGACATAACTAAAGAAGCATCAAAACAAGATACCATTTTTTAGTGTATCACATTGGAAAAATGTTTTTAACTTTATTTAAAAAAATTCAAATTTACAGGAAATTGTGAGAAAAAGAAAAAACTTTCATATAACCTCTACCCAGATTCACCAGTTGTTAACGTTTTGCCACATTTGCTATCATTCTCTTCTTGTTATATATTTTTCTCTGAACAATTTGGGAGTATATTGCATTCATCATATTCCTTTATTCCTGAACATTTCAATGTGTATTTTCTAAGACCAAGGACATTTTTTATATATATAATTCTCTTACCACAGTTCACGTATCAAATTCAGGAAATTTAACATTGATAAAAATGTTATTATCTAATTCATAGTCCATATTCCAGTTTCACCAATTGTCCCAGTATTGTATTTTATAAGAATTTTTTTCCAGTCCAGGATCCAGAGCAGGATCATGCACTGCAGTTAGTTGTCTTTTGAGTTTTTGAAAATCTGGAGAACTTTCCTCTACCTTCAAGAGTTTAAGCCAGTTATGTTGTAGAATGTTCCTCAGTCTGAGCTTGTCTGAGGTTTCCTCATGCATAGATTCAGGTTATACATTTTGACAGGAATACTACATAAGTGATATTTTGTCCTTCTCAGTGTCATCGTGTCTATTTGTTCCATTACTGGTTATGTTAACTTTGATCGCTTAGTTAAGTGGAGTCACTAAAGTTTCTCCTCCATTAAGTTTTTTATTTTTCCTTTTGTAATTAGTAAGAACTTCTATGGACAGATGCTTTGAATTCATGTAAATATCCTGTTCCTCATCAAACTTTCACTCACATATTTTAACATCCGTTGATAATTTCTGCCTGAATCAGTTATTGCTATGATGGTTGCAAAATGGTGATTTACCAAAAAAAAAAAAAAAGCTCCATTTTTCTATCTACATAATGCTGTAAGAATTTTCCTTGTTCTAGTTGATAGATTGATTAGTATTATTGACTCATAGACTCTTATTCTAGTCAATGGATTATAGTCCTTTGTTGTCATTTATTATTTTGATGCTTTATAGTCTGGTTTATCCTTCCTGTGTTTACTTTTGTAAAATTAAGCAGCTATATGTATGTTTTCTTATTTCCATTTCTACCCTCACAAAAGATAGCATTCTTTGTATTCTCTGTTACACTTTGCCTTTTACTTAATGTATTCTGGAATTCAGTCATAGAGATCCTAGTTCATAGAGGTCTTCCTTGTTCTCTCTTCACAGCTGCATTGTTCTCCTTATGTGGATGTACCAGTTTGTTCACTCAGTCTGCTGTGTTTGAGCATTTAGGTGGTAGTGTTCAGTATTTTGCCATTACAAATACTGCTGCAATGAATAGCCTTGTGTATGAATATTTCACTATTGTTGGAGGTTTAACTTCAGGATAAATTCCTAGAAATGAGGTTGCAGGGCCAAAGATTAGCTGTAAATGTAATTTTGCTGAATACCACCAAATTCCCCCTCTTTACGTGATGTAGAACCATTCTGACCAGTGGTATATGAGGGCGACTGTTTGCCCACAGCCTCACCAAAAGGATAACTTGTCAGCCTTTTGAATTTTTGCCAGTCTAATAGATGAGAAAAAGAATCTCAGTATGGTTTTAATTTGCATTTCTCTTAAAATAAGTAAAGTTGAATATCTTTCATATGCTTAAAGGCTATTTTTATATAATTTTTGTGAATGTCTGTTAATATTTTTTGCCCATTTTTCTATTAGATTTTTGGTCTTTTTTCTCTTCAATGTTTTAAAACTCTCTATATACTAACAGTGATAGCCTTTTATCTGTGAAACGTGTTATAAACTTTTTTCCCAGTTTGCATTGCCTTCTAACTCTGCTTATGGTATTTGTGGTCATGCAAAACTTGTTTTTTTTTAATATTGTCAAATGTATCAGTCTTTTCCTTTATTGCATCTGGATTTTGAGGCAGACTTTGAAAAGCTTTCCCTACACCCAGGTTATCTTATGTATGGTATAAAATGTTGACTTAATAATATCTTTTTCTAAGTGGCTGTCTAGTCTCAATACTGTGTATTTAAACGTCTCTCTTTGCCCTAGAGATTTGAGATAACATCTTTATTTTATACTAAATTTATGTATGTGCTTGGTTTTGGACTTTCTATTGTGGGCCATCCACCAGTACCACACTATTTTCTACAATGTTTTAATTATTGAGGCTTTGTAGTATATTTTAATACATAGTACGGCTAGTACCCCTATCATAAAACTTTTTTTTCACTGTTTTCCTAACTTTCTTGCATGTTCATTTTTCCAAATGAACTTAATATCACCTTATCCAGCTCTAAGAAAAAAACTTGATGGTATATTTATTGGGATTCTATTAATTTATAAGTTAACTTAAGAAGAACAGTCATTTTTGTGACATTGTTATCCTATCCAAGAATGAGAAGTGTCTTTCCATTTCTTCACTTCTATTTTTGTGTCTCTTATGAGTGTTTTATAGTTTTCTTCATTTAGGTTTTATACATTTTTTCTTAAGTTTATTTCTAAGTGTATTTTTCGTTTCCATTGTAAATAGGTTTCTCTCCTCCATTATATCTTCTAACCACTTCTCATTAATATATATGAAAGCTACTTACTGAATTTTCTTATTCTTTGAGTTACTTTTACCATTGATTCTCTAGAGTTTTCTGAGAATCCTGTCATGTCACCTGTATGTCAATAGTTTTATTTCTTCTTTTCCAATTGTTAATGCCTCTAATTGTTTTCTTTCTCTAGTTGCTTGAGTTAATACTTCCAGTAAAATGTTAAATAGTAATGGACATATTGGACATATTTCCTTTGTTTCTGGCATTAGTAGGAATGCCTCTGGTGTTTTCCCATTAAGTAATATACTAGCTTTGAGGTGTGAATATTTTATCATATTAAGGAAGTATCCATGTCCAACAATTCCTGTTTTCTTGGATGCTTTTTATTAGGAATGGTATTGAACTTTGTCCAGGGCCTTTAATTTTCTTCTCAAACCTGTTATTAATATGAATTACCTTAATGGAATCCTAAAATTGAAGCATCTTTGTATTATTGGTCATGGTGTACTGTTAATGTAATATTGGAATCTACCCACCAGTATTTTATTTAGTGTTTTAGGCCAGCCCTGGTGGCCTAGTGGTTAAGTTCACTGCACTCTACGTCAGTGGCCTAGGTTTGGTTCCCAGGTTGCAGACCTACACCACTCGTCTGTCAGTGGTCTTGCTTTGGTGGTGGCTCACATACAAAAAGAAAAGAGGAAAATTGGCAGTGGTTGTTAGCTCAGGGCAAATCTTCCTCAGCAAAAGAAAAAAAAATTTAGTGTTTTTATATCAATATTCATAAGCAATATTAGTCTTTAATTTTCTTGTACTATCTTTATCAGGTTAGATATAAATGTTATACTTCATGAAAATGAGATAGAAGTTTTTCTTCATGTTCCATGCTTTGAAACAATTTATACAACATTGGGACTATGTTGTCTCTGAAAGTTGGTAGAATTTCCCTGTGAAATTGTCTAGGCTTGGTGCTTTTTTGTGAAGTGGTTTATTGATAATTTTCTTTATTTCTTCTATGAAATTTTCTTTCTCTACTAGGATCAATTTTTATAAACTATATTTGCCTAGAAAATTATCAGTTTCATCTAGGTTTTCAAATTTAGTTGTATAGAGGTGTACAAAGTAATCTCTTTTAATTTTTTTTATCCATCAATGGTTATGAACCTTTAGCTATACGGATCAAAAGAAAAAAGAAGACACAAATTACCAGTTTCAGAAATAAAAGAGAAGACATCACTACAAATCCCTCAGTCATTAAAAAAGGATAATAAGGGATTATTATTAACATTTTGCCACTAAACTGAACAACTGAGATGAAATGGACAAATTCTTTGAAAAACACAAATTACAAAAACTGACTCAAGAAGAAACAAAGCTAGAACAACCCTATAACTTTGAAAGAAATTGAATTCATAATTTAAAAGCCATCAATTTAAAATTGAATTTATGATTTTAAAACGCCATTCCCAGATGGTGAATTCTGTCAAACATTTAAGGAAGAAATAATACTAATCCTACACAAAATCTTTCAGAAAAAAGGAGGAGGTTGCCAAATATAAGGACAAAATCACCCTGATATCGAAACCACAGACACTATAAGAAAACTACAGATCAATATCTCTCATGAATTTAAATATGAAAAGAGGAACACTCCGTGACTAAATGAAGTTTGTATGTCACTAAAGTTAATAGTCAATATTTTATAGTCACACTTGATTTCTCATTCAAAATAATGTAACTTCTTCACATACCTTCTTTAACAGACTTGACTCTTAATTTCCTTACACTTTTTACAAATATCAAGTCCACTGTCCAAAAATAAAGATTTGCAATCACTAAGAATTTCCAAAATAATTTGCCAAAGTCATTGGACCCCAGATTAAAAGTTCCCTGCTTTAGAGCCTTTTGGCATGATGGTAATGTTCTATATCTTGATTGTCATCATGGTTAATGAGTATATACATTTATCAAAACTCATTGAACTATATGTTTAAAATAAATAAAGTTGATTTTTAAAAATTTCCTGCTTTAACCAAAGCTTGTGTTTTAGATCTAAAGTAGTTTCAAATATCTGAAGAATATCCTTAACAGTAGAGAAAGTTTTGGAATCTCTTCTGGTTCTAACCCTGCTTCCAAAGTGAGCCTGACTCATCCCATAATGAAATCTCAGTGAGAAAACCTCACCCCTGTTCATAGACTGGAACCGTTCTGTGTAGATGCAAAAGTCACTATTTGGGGCTTCGAACTCATGACTCACTTAAATTATTTTTAAAGTTAAATCTATATTTAATTTCCTTCTATTCCATTAGACCTACCTTAATTCATATAGTGTTACTCTTGCCAATAAACATAAATTTAAAATTTATCTTTCATGGGGCCGGCCTTGTGGCCGAGTGGTTAAGTTCGCACGCTCCGCTTCTGCGGCCCAGGGTTTCACCAGTTCGGATCCTGGGCGCAGACATGGCACTGCTCATCAAGCCATGCTGAGGCAGCGTCCCACATGCCGCAACTAGAAGGACCCACAACTGAAAAAAATATATATACAACTATGTACCAGGGCTTTGGGGAGAAAAAGGAAAAATAAAATCTTTAAAAATTGTCCTTCAACTCAACAATGAGTTCACCATTCACTTCTGTTAGAACAAATCTAGATGACTGCTTATTCATTTTTGTTGTTTTCAGCTTCATTCATTCTTCAAATTGCATCTACATTCATCTGAAGAAACTAAAAGTAAGCTCATTACCATAATAGTGTGGGACTTAAAATTCACATCTCCTGTAAACTCTTATTTTAAAAAGTAGATACTTTAATGCATTATTTTTCTTAACCTGCTTATTGGTTCAAGAATAGACTTCAGTGTTAGATTGCCCTAACAGTAGATCATTGATATCTTTTTCTTGTTGGTGGAAAAAGAAGTGACATTTTAACCAGGCTTTATCAAAAGCATTATTTTTACTCTTTACTCTTAG
The DNA here is from genome assembly GCF_041296265.1 of Equus caballus. Classification (NCBI taxonomy): domain Eukaryota; kingdom Metazoa; phylum Chordata; class Mammalia; order Perissodactyla; family Equidae; genus Equus; species Equus caballus. Next base: position 9,463,429 of record NC_091688.1, read on the forward strand.
TGCCAAACAGATATTTTCTCACACAGATTTTCACATCTCCTTGCCATCTAATCTTTCCAGTAAGTGACTTGTTAATATCATAGAGGTCTATTATTAAACTTTAAACTTGGTGATCATTGATATTTACATAACATTTGGTTTGTAATCACTAAGTTGGGGAAAAAAATTATACTCTGAGAAAGATCCAAAAAGAATGTTAAGGCACTTCACTAAGATATATGATACCATACTTGTATTTAAGTAAAGAAACTAGAATGAAAAGAAAATAAGAGGAAAGTAAGATATAGCCATGGCTAAAGTTTTGCATGCCGTGAAGGCCAGCACACTTAACTTGGAGCTAGCCTCCAAATTTAACCCTTACCTTTATAGCCCCCAACATAGGGTTGCCAGATAAAATACGGGGTGCCCAGTTAAATTTAAATTTCAGATGAACAACAAATAATTTTTTAGTATAAGTATGTCCTGTATTTTTATTTACTAAATCTTTCATCTGCTAACCTTGCCAGAGAGAGTATAGAGCAGCCATTCTTACTACGAAGTTATCTGGCTAAGCAATCTCAGGTAGAGTTTAAAGGTTACCTATCTAATTTCCTGAATCCCATAAAGTCTCTCACTAAGATGATTTGAAGACTTGTGCCATAAAAATTGAAGTACTCATTAGTGTTTTCTGCTATAAGTATAGCTAACCTTATAGCCCTTAACTGTTTATTTTAGCATTTGCATTTTTTTCTAATGTACTTGGGAAAAACATTTTTAATCAAATACTCAAATGGCGTATCTTGTATCTTGCTAAATATTCTGACTTTTTGATGAGCATAAAGATAACCCTGTCCAGCAGGCATATAACCCAGAGAATACAGCATCTGTATTAGAGGTCACACGTAGGAATCTGAGCTCTTAACCACATCCTTCCTGCACAAATAGACACCGTATGTAGCACAATCTTCTGAATGGGAGAACAAACCACATGGAGTATAGCAGTGACTGTTTCCCTCCTCTCCCTCCCTTTTACTCTACATGCTGATGACAAGAGGTACAAGATCTTGGGATTTGTGGCCAGACTGCACAACAAGGTAATACCCTTGTTGCCATTTCATCTCCATCCTGACAGTTCCCTAGCCTTGGGTAAAGGTAAATTATTGGTATGTTTGTAGTTTCTCACTGATGTACATATATCAGAGTTGTTTGGTCCTCAGAGGTTTTCATGAGTCTAACTCTCCTGCTCCTTATTGTATCCTTTCTTCCTTGTAGAATTGCTGACACCCTCTTCGTTTTTTAAACTGGCCCCTTGGTGTTTCTGCCCTAGATGCTGCCATTTCAGCAAGTAATCTTCCTCTGAAAGCTCCATGACTTTTTTGTATGCCTCTTATATTTCTAGAGTTATAATTTGGTATTAGTTTAGTTGATTTTGAGCATAAATTGTTTTTTACTTCATTTTAGGAAAAAGATGTCATTTTTCTTCAATTTCTTGAATCACAAATTATTTTTCCTAAATCTTAATTGTTCTATGTACTCTCCTTTGTTCCCTTTTTTTAAATTAATAAACTTTATTTTTTAGAGCAGTTTTAGGTTCACAGTAAAATTATGCAGAAAGTACAGAGTTCCCATATACCCTGTCTCCACACATGCACAACCTCCCGCGACATCAATATCCCACCCCAGAGGTACATTTGTTACAACCGATGAACCTTCATTGACATTTCATTATCACCCAAAGTCCATAATTTACAGTAGGATTCACTCTTGGTGTTATATAGTCTTTGGGTTTTGATAAATGTATGATGACATGTATCTACCATTGTAGTATGTCATATGGGATGATTTCATTGCCCTAAAAATCCTCTGTGCTCTGCCCTATCTTTGTTCCCTTTTTAAACTTTTCTTCTCCTCTGGTACTATTTTGAATTTCACCTCCATTTTGGAATAGAGCTGTGCCACATAACCCTCAAGAAAAATATTGAGATGATAAATTAAATATGACCACAGAGTTTTTTCTTTTATTCACCTAATTTTGAACAGGTGATGGAAAGTGAAGAGTTCATGTTGCTTCCAGCCAATCAACTCATTGATATAATATCTAGTGATGAACTAAACGTTCGCAGTGAAGAACAGGTGTTCAACGCAGTGATGGCCTGGGTCAAATACAGCATTCAAGAAAGAAGGCCTCAATTGCCCCAGGTATGATGGAAATGCTTCTCTAAGTAACTGCTTTGTCCTGGATGGAATAATATGTATTTGACTTGCAAAAAGAAACAGTTATCACTGTCCCTTATATTAGACTGTAAGAAAGACCATCTTTTTCCAAATAATCAAGGAAATAAGTGTTTAGAAGCATTTTAAGTGTTTATCATTATGCACTTGTTGCTCCTTTGCTTCCTTTTTATTTTGCATCAACTCTAGGTTTGGGCTATAGCACAAGTCAGAACCTAACTAGTACAAAATGAACAAAAGAAAGCAAGGATGGCAATTATCATGCCTCCCTTCCCTATGACTTGGAAATCCCACCACATTTTGGAGAGTAAAGGGATGATATGCGGCATAAGTGGTCACTAAACAGAACATTCAGTGTTCTTGTTTTATGACTATAGTCTTTAGCAATTTAATAGAATATTCTTCTGGATTATTAATTCTTCTGGACTAGAATATTCTGGACCAGAGTCCCATTGTCTAAGCTAGTTATAGAGAAGCTTATAATGTATTCCTGAAAGCTTAAAGTAACATTCTAAAGTGATACTAGTGTTTTAAATTTTCTGATTATTCTAATTACTGAATTGATGGTTAGAATAAATTTAGTTTTAGTATTTATGTCTTCCCTCCCACTTTATCGTTTATTAATTAATCCTAAAATAATTGGAAACACAATAGGGGAGCATGGGTTATGTATTCTCTTAAATATGTTGCAGTTGGGAGCTCGTGCCCTTGACAGTGTTGATTATCTCCTAGGTGCTGCAGCATGTTCGTCTGCCTTTGCTTAGTCCCAAGTTCCTGGTGGGCACAGTAGGCTCTGATCCCCTCATCAAAAGTGATGAAGAATGCAGGTACGAATGGCCCTGTGTGGGGAAAATCAACAACTAGGCATTCCTGCTTTCTCCTAATTTCCTTTTTTGTATTGCTTCATAAATATTGTGTTTCTTAGTGCCAAAACCAGTGCAGTATTTAACAGGTTTTTCTTCTGGGCTAGGGTCAAGAGGAGGAGATGGAAGAAGAGAGGACTGAACTTCTTGTATTCTATTCCATTAGGTTTTTATGTGTGGTGCTTATTGGTGTAGAAGTGGCAATAAAGAGGTAGATTTCTAAGATTTTGGTGCAAGCTGGAATTTGAAGGTGCCATTCTTGGCTAATACATTTTTTCTTGAGATAAATTAAATAATTCTGTTGATTCTGTCAAAAAGTGTGTCAGGAGCACTTTTCCATTTCATCATATATGCCTAGTCAGGGAACAGGACCAGCCTTACTTTCTGAGATTGTGGACGTAGTTAAAGATCTGCCACACTCCTAAAGGAGCTGGGGAACAGTTTCCACTGGATCTTAATGAAGCAGTTTCATCATGGTTTTTAATTGAAAGAAACTCTAAATGCATTTACAAAGCAAACAAACACACAAAACACCTGTTTTATTGGGCTATCTTTGTAATATATACAAAATTTAATAAATTGCTTTTCCCAGTTTGACACATTTTAAGATTTAAGTTCAAATCTGAAACGATATAATCTTTTAAATTATTTTTCCCCACATGTTCCATACATAAAAATGAAAGAGCAAGTCAGTACTCAGAACTCCTTAACCTACACTGACCTTTGAGTCTCCCTTAGTGACTAAAGAAACTTGTTCCAGAATCAGGAATCCCTATAAGAGAGGTCAGCCATGGAGACTCATTTGCATTTCTTCTATAATCTGGAGCCTGTCCCTTTAACAAGAGATGTTAGAGGAGATTTTAGATGTTTATCTTTTAAATTTAAAAAGTAGACAAATGATAATTAAGTTCCCCAAATATAGCAGAAGGAAAACCGTATGAATTATGGATGCTGAGATCTGAAGAAACAATACAAAGGTGCCCTTCCCCCATAAAACATAAAGCAGATTGTACTGATTCTGATGCAGAAAGTAAAGGTACTTACAAAGGCACTTTCAAAAGAAGCCCGTTCCTACTATCCTGACATCACCATTTACTAGCTTATGACCTTAGGCAAGTTACCTTAACCTCTTTCTGCTACAGTTCCTTCATCTAGAAAGTAGGAGTAGTAATAGGACATATTCCATAGGGCTGTGGTGGGGATTAAATGAGTTAATATTTATTAAGCCCTTAAAACAGGGACTAGCACATAACTGTAAGGGTTGTCGTCGTCGTTAGTATTAATTTTGTGTTGGCTGCTAAGTATTACTCTTTACTATTTCTAGGAACTGCTGAACAAGTTAACCAAAAACCAGCTATTAGGAGATCACAGTCTTTGTTTTTAAGGCTGGGGAAGCTAGAAAAAGCTCTTGGTCAATAGCTTGGGGTTTGTTTTTTGTTTTTTTTTTTTTTGGTTTTGGTTTGTTTTTGTTTTTAAGATAAATAAACTCAGAAGGGGCCTTAGCAAAGCCATATAATCAAGTGCATAATTGGGTCATGCCTGGGACTGGTCTAGCAGGAATAAATGATCTCTCTTTGTAACATAAAATAACTACAGAAATGAAAATATAGTGTAGTTTAGGAAACACTTTCAGAGTCGAGAGAGAAAAGAATAACATTGAATTTGCACTAATCAGGCACTGAATCACTCAAAGTTCTCAAGTGAAAGAAGTATATATGTAAATAGTTTGTCTTAGGATATTGTGTTTAACAAGTGTAATTACTAAGTTCTTCTCAGTAAGTACCTTAATAGGTAGAAAAAAAAAATGTGTTCGTCCTCAGTAGACTTGTTGAGAGTAAACCATTCATACAGTACCAGATAGTAAATTAATAATAAATGACAGTACAGTGTTTCTTTTTAGCAATCCAATTTTTGACCTAGTTTTTATTCCTTTAATTAATCTAGCAAATATCTAGTGCCATGGCTGATGTGCCACTTTGCCAGTATCCTGCAGAATCTAATAAAATTCATTAGGAAGCAGCAATTCTGCAGGCTGGTAATTGAGTTGTGATTTTTAGATTACCTAAGTTATTGTTGGCCCCAAGCATGTTGAGTTTTAGGCTGAATTTGTGCTACGATATGAAGTCATGATGGAAATAGCAATCAGTTCACAACTCACACTGTAACCGGCATCATTGCTCTTATGTTTGTGGCCCTTTTAATATTGGCTAGCGTTTATGATTTGTTTTGATTTATGCTTGCTCCCGTTTGCCAATTTACATATTCCTAAACCACATTTGATTAATAATGTTATTTAGACATTTAGAATAAACACAGAATTTTCTCCACAGAGACTTGGTAGATGAGGCTAAAAACTATCTCCTGCTGCCTCAAGAACGACCACTAATGCAAGGACCTAGGACAAGACCACGGAAACCTATCCGATGTGGAGAAGTACTCTTTGCAGGTTTGGATCTTACTGCACTGTGGCCAAACTGAATATTTTCCCACTTAAGAAGTTGTCATTTGGGGCCGGCCCCGCGGCCGAGTGGTTAAGTTCACGCGCTCTGCTTCGGCGGCCCAGGATTTCACCAGTTTGGATCCTGGGCAAAGACATGGCATCGCTCATAAGGCCATGTTGAGGCGGTGTCCCACATACCACAACTAGAAGAACCCACAACTAAAATATACAACTGTGTACTGGGGGTATTTGGGGAGAAAAAGCAGAAAAAAAAGAAAAAAAGATTGGCAACAGTTGTTAGCTCAGGTGCCCATCTTTAAAAAAACAAAAAAAGGAAGTTGTCATTTGAGTAGTCCTTTGGACAGTTGTGATATCCACTGTCATAAGAGACACGTAATAATTTGTCATGTAGCTTGACTGGTAACTCATGAACTAACTCTGGTAATTCTCTAAAAGAGTGCTCTATTTTTATATAAATCTAAAAATGTCGTGCAGGGGATGTTTTGCTAAAATGAGTCATATGCATTAATTTATATACCAGTGTGCAAATCTCCTCATAATTGCATGGAATTGTCAAAAAACATTGTCTTACATTAAACAGTTACACTCTTTCCTAGCTCTGCTGAGCTGAATTGAGCCCAAGACAACCTGCTGTATCATTTGGGTCCTGCTGTTGGCCCCTAAATCTCTGAGAACTTTCCATCTCAGATGTTTCACTTGCATCCATGTGAATTCAGCTCCCTTGTTCACCTGAATAATAACTTTCCTACTGTTTAGTAAAACTTCTCACTAGTTCTGTCTTAGTCCTTTTGGACTGCTATAACAGAAAACCATAGACTGGGTGGCTTATAAACAACAGAAATTTATTTCTCACGGTTCTGGAGGCTGGAAAATCCAAGATCAAGGCGCTGGCAGATTCAGCATTCTGCTGAGGGCCGGCTTGCTGGTTCTTCATAGAAGGCCATCTTCTCATCTTCTCACTGTGTCCTCACATGGTGGAAGGGGCAAGGGAGTTCTCTGAGGTCTCTTTTATAAGAGCACTAATCCCATCCATGAGGGCTCTGCCCTCATGACCTAAGCACCTCCCAAAGGCCCCACCTCCTTAGATTTCAACATATGAATTTTGTCAGAACACAAACGTTCAGTCTATAGCAAGTTCTTTCTCTTCAAAGTTTTTTCAAATCCTGACTCATAAAGCTAACTGGAACATATTGTAGTCTTTATATTTAAGCTCCCAAATTTCAGGGATTCCATGGCTCCCTAGATTTAATTGTTCTCATATTCTATTGTCCTATCTTGATCTGTGAAATGTTCTATTCCTTTTCATCAGGGAATTTCATGCAATTGCTGAGGCATAGTATCCTTTCCCATCAGCCTAACCACTTGCCTCTCTTTTTCTCTCCAATTTAATTTTCTCTTGGCATGTGGGAGTATATTTTTAGGAGGAAAATTTGACAATTTATGTTTTGAATTCTCTCTTTTAAAATTTTTTTATCTAAATTTCTTCATGTAGAGGATTACAACATTTCTTCAAGAAGAAAGATGATACCAGGTTTTCTTTTCCTCTCTAATCTGCATAAGGTTTTTTCCTTCTCTTTTGAAAGCATTCTTTCATTCGTGTTTAGATTTAAAACTTAATTACTAATTCATCATGCATTGAAATCTCTCTTACTTCCAGTGTCTTAATGTCTCTGTTTATTGTTATTAATGGATTTATCATTTCTATTATCATTCTTACTTGTTCCTATGACTTTCTTTCCTATATATGCGGGCACAGATATGTATTTACACACTCATATAGGTTTACACGACACTTGCATGCTCACACCTACTCTATCTGCATTCTCGCTCCCACATAGCAGTCTATAGTTGCCATAGCTTGGTGAATAAATTCATTGTCAGATCTAGTTAGATTCACAGGGATGTCTTTATAACATTTGTTTAGCTTTGTTGGTTAAACTAGATAAATTATGTTCTTAAGGGTCTTTTACTTATAAAAGTAGTTTGTTGTGCCATATTGCTGTTTGGGTATCTGATTCCTCTACTATATTGTTAACCACTTGAGGGCAGGGACCATTTCTAATTTATCTTTGTAGTTTCCAGATTGTATAGCAATCTTGTCAGAGTAGGCAATCAACAAAGATTAATTGCATGTTGATCCTGAGAAACACTAGTGAGAAATTAGCATCGACCCATCATGATTAATGGAAAAAGAAAATTGGAAAGCACATGCCAGTAGCAGTAATGGATTACTAAGGTCACTTTGTAGGTGAAATATAACCTATTTTTAAATAACACTTTTTGTTTTTCTGATTATAAAAGTGAATACATAATCAGTATAGAAATTTTGATTAACACAAAAATATAACAATGAAAAGTTAAATCATCTCACCTTTTTTACACTATTATGGTTTTCTTTCTTTTTTTTTTTTTTGAGGAAGACTAGCCCTGAGCTAAGATCTGCTGTCAATTCTCGTCTTTTTGCTGAGGAAGATTGGCCCTGGGCCAACATCTGTGCCCATCCTCCTCCACTCTGTACATGGGATGCCTGCCATAGCATGGCTTGATAAGCAGTGCGCAGGTCTGTGCCAGGGATCCAAACTGACAAACCCTGGGCCACTGAAGCAGAGCACTCAAACTTAACCCCTATGCCACAGGGCCAGCCCCTGTGGTTTCCGTTTTCATTTGTTGAGAAAAGCTGCTAAGTCTTTTCCTTTACAACTAGTATTGGTTTTCCCTGCTTTCTTAGTGTTTTTATGTTATCCAGATCTGAACTCCATTCTCGAGTGATAGTGTTCACTGACATTAGTTTAGATCTTAACCCATCTGTCTCTACTTAAAATTTAATCCTCAATTTGCTTTGGTTTTTATTGCGATTTTGTTTCCATTATCTTTGGAATGCCAAATTACCAGTTTTCACTTAACTTTGGAAAATTGAGTCTTCCTTTCCTCATCACTCTATGGAGATAAACCCTGGAAGCCTAAGATCAAATCTATAATCTCAGTAGTTTCTTACTCAGGAGCATTTTACTCCTATTAATATCTTCTGGCTTATCCTCTTGTTTTCCATTAGGCTTTTTTTTTTTTTTTTTAAGATTTTATTGTTTTCCTTTTTCTCCCCAAAGCCCCTGGTACATAGTTGTATGTTCTTAGTTGTGGGTCCTTCTAGTTGTGCCATGTGGGACGCTGCCTCAGCGTGGTTCAATGAGCAGTGCCATGTCCGCGCCCAGGATTCGAACCGCCGAAACACTGGGCCGCCTGCAGCGGAGCGCGCGAACTTAACCACTCAGCCACGGGGCCAGCCCTAGGCTTCTTGATGCTTCTCAATTTTGTGTTTCTGATTTGTTTGGGGGTTTTTTAGTGTTCACAGTTCAATAATTGTTATTCCAGATACTTTATGGAAGTTTCTTTCTTTAAGGTAACACTTTTGACCAAATCTCTCTTTGAAGTAATTCTTTTTAGAGTGAACGTCTCACATATGTAAAACTATATGTCCCCTTTTCAGCAATAATTTTCATTAGGTACATTGCGTAACTTAAGTTGAGAGTTCCCATGGCAAGGACAATGCGTACACTTTATTTTGCTAGGTACAGTGTCCTTGGCTTATAATGATAACTAGTTCTATCCTAGTTATGCCATCACCCTGCTGCCTTGGAAATCATAATGCACATACAATCGCCATAAGGCAGTGGAATTGAACAACCCTTTCCTGTTCTTGTTTCCCCAGGTGACAGGAAAGATTTAAGTGTGGTCTCCTAAAGGCTTATTTCTTCTTCTTTAGTATCAAAGAGCACAGTTTATGAAGTGATATTAATTTGACTTGGAGCCATGTAATCCAATAAAAAGCTTCCATTGTAAAATGGAATGCAAAATGTAATGGCTTCCATTGTAAAATTCTGCCCGAGGTTTAATGATTAGGCTATTTGATTTGTCTTAAATGCTTATAACTCTCACATTTGCAGCCAAATTTTACTTTGGAATTTATGATGTTTTCTCTGATCTTGAAAATCCTAGCATATAGCCTAAAACAGAATTCAAATTTAATCAAATTAATATACAGAAAACTTAGTGTGATTTAGTATTAGGTGAATATCCTGATTTAAATGAAACCATAATAAAACAAAATGTATACAGCACATTGAGATTTGAAATAAAGAAGTGAATTTTCAAATATACTTCGAAGAAGGTTAGCAACATTACTACCATTCTAGTCTGGCTCAGGAAGTTAATGACACCCCCTAGAAAACATCAGTTTTCATATGTTTTAAGGTTAAGGTATCCATGGACTTCACTTTTTAAGCTGCAGTATCTAGCTCTTATTTTAGATTGAAATAGAGATGATTTGAAAGAATAAAAAATTAAATATATCCTTTGTAACTACGCTTTTTTTCAGGGAGCACTCAGAGAAGCTTTATGGAACTGAGTTTGAACCTATTATTCTGAGTATTACTTACTTATGAAAAGTGTAATTTCTTCAAGATATTTTCTGATCTTAAATGTCACTTTGGATAATGTAGAATTTAGTACAGACTGCAGATTAAACAGAAAGCAAAATATTTTGCAGTATAAATCATAAGAATTTTTGTATTATTTTTAGTCACAAAAGGACCTATTAAGAGACCATGAGTAGATGAGCCAAAATCCCTCTCCCCTAAGAGAATTTTTAAAAAAATAAAGACAGGCTTCTGAGTTATAGTTCTTCTTTTGGCTTTCGATAACACATTACATTAATGTAGGTTTTATACTTTAGAAAGCAGTTTCATATATAGATTATTTCACCTTTAAATTTTTATTTCTTATTTTACAAATAAGATAGTTTCCAAGATTTCCCCAAGATCACATAGCTTAGTAGAGGCCACAGTCAAGTCCTAGTTTTCTAACTAAATGCAGTGTTCTATTTATTAAATGCCACTCTACCTCCCAACCTGATTTGAATTGGTGTCCTTGCCCTCTTCTGTAAAATGGACATAAGACTAACTTATTTAGAAAGTTAAAGATTATAGCAATCCCAATGGAATAAGTAAAAGTCATAACTTATGTTCTGACCTGCTTCTAGAGATATCTGGTAAGTCCAGACATTAGGTCGCAGTTTAAAGGTCAGCAGTGAGTGATATATTCTATGCTTCAGGAAAGGTATTCTCCTGACCATTTCCATTACTTCCCCAGTTGGTGGTTGGTGCAGTGGAGATGCCATTTCCAGTGTTGAACGATATGATCCACAGACCAATGAATGGCGAATGGTAGCGTCAATGAGCAAAAGGCGATGTGGCGTTGGGGTCAGCGTTCTTGATGACCTGTTATATGCAGTAGGAGGCCATGATGGATCCTCTTATCTCAATAGTGTTGAAAGGTAAGTAAGGTCAATTTGAAATTTTTTCTCTACTATTCATATAATTTTTATTTCAGATGTTAATTAGGAAATAGATGTGACTTGCTGCTTTAGTTTTGCGTCTGTGGCACTAGTTGGCAGCCTAGACCACTTAGCATAACATACAAGTCCTTTATGATCTGACCTTCACCTGTTTTTCCAGTCTCTCTCCCCTGGCACACCACTATTCCCTAAACATGCTGCTGCAGACCCGCCACCTCACTTGCAGTTCCTTGGACACACCATCCTCTTTCATGCTTCTTTGCCTGTGTGTATGCATGCTGTTCTTCCCTGGAATATCTCTTCAAGACTCAAATCTTACTTCTTATATAAAGCCTTCTCTGACACAATACAGACAAATTAATTACTCATTCCTCTGCTCTTTCATAAGTGTTTTCAACATACTTATACATATCATGTTGTCTATAATTGTTTGTTGAAATGTCTTTTTCCGTTTTTATCACAGTGCTTGGCACACTGGAAACCTACAATAGTAGAAATAACTTATAGCTTCTTGCTCTCACATACCCTTTTACATTCAGCTGTGTCGATTTATAGTGATTCTTGGTATTTCCTTAACATATCTATGAAACCCTGCAGCGTATCAAGATCTCGAGGTATAGATTGTGTAGCTGAAAAAAACAAACAAAAAAAGCAGGGCAATCAGCTCCATAGAAGTTAAAAGAAAACACACACACACTTAAAAATAAATTGATGAGTTAAAGAAATGAGTGAAAATGATTAAATATTTACCACTTAATAACAGTTAAGCCCATCTATATCAAAATGTGTGGAATGCAACTAAGGTAGTTTTCAGAGGCAAATTTATGTGCATTATAACTTACATGCACTCATTTGAAAATAAGAAAGATGGAAAAATAAATCATGCCTTTAAATCAAGTAGTTATAAAAAGAGCAACAAAACTCAAGAAAAGGGAGAAATCAATTAAATAGAAAGAAAAGAAAAGGGGCCGGCCCGGTGGTGCAGCGGTTAAGTGCGCATGTTCTGCTTCTCGGCGGCCTGGGGTTGGCTGGTTCGGAGCCCGGGTGCGGACATGGCACCACTTGGCAAGCCATGCTGTGGTAGGCATCCCACATATAAAGTAGAGGAAGATGGGCATGGATGTTAGCTCAGGGCCAGTCTTCCTCAGCAAAGAGAGGAGGACTGGCAGTAGTTAGCTCAGGGCTAATCTTCCTTAAAAAAAGAAAAAAGAAAGAAAAGAAAAAATTAATGAAATTGAAAACAAATAAAATTTGTATAGCTATAAAAAGAGCAATGTGATAGTATTTTTTAAAGTTATAAAAATATACTCTGTGCCTCATGATTCTATTTATCCATTTGCACAAGGAGAAACATACAAGGCTAATCACTGTTTTTGATGGCAAAATATCAGAAACAACATAAGGATACATCAGTAGGAATACAATTAAATAAAATATGGTACACACAATATAATGAAATGGTTCAAAGGAAAAATCTAGAGCTGTATCTATTAGCATAAATAGATCTCAGAAATAGTGAAAAAACAGTGCCTACTGTGTATTATTATTTATGTAAGGAAAACGTGCTTACATATAAGGAAATATATATGTGCATAGATATATGCCTACTTAAAAATATTTTACTGAACAGTCTTGAAGGATATACACTAAATCAAAATGGGAAGAGACCAGAAATTGGGTGGAACTCAAAGGGAACTTTAGCTTTAATATTCTGAAAAAATTTTTTAAAGAATATGTATTTATATATAACTTTTTTAAGTAAAATTAATTTCAAAAAATAAAAACATAAATTAGACTCTCACATGCTTTAGTTATTAATCAGTCCATATTTAGTGAAAAGAATTTATATCATATTATATATCATTGAATATGTAAACATAGCCACACTTTCTTGGTGTAATATAAACTCTGCTCTTGATGTGTTCTCTGCAGGTATGACCCCAAAACAAACCAGTGGAGCAGTGATGTGGCTCCTACAAGCACCTGCAGGACAAGCGTTGGTGTGGCAGTGCTTGGAGGCTTTCTCTATGCTGTGGGTGGCCAGGATGGCGTGTCTTGCCTCAACATTGTTGAGAGGTGATTTTTTTGAGTTATTTTCAATTTTTTTTTTAAAGAATATAGAGGGCTCCTTAAAAGAAAGAATTTAGGACAATAGGGAATCCAGTATTCAGTGGATTTCCCATGGGCTTTAAGGAAAAAGTTTTCAGTTGATCTTAAAGTCTAGGAAGATGAAAGATATAACCTGATTTTTTAAACTATGTGTTACACTGATTGAGCCTAACATTGAAGTGTTGGAATCGTATTTTAAATTATATTCTATGCATGATATCAAGCATACTACTTCTGAAATCTATTCTGATTTTTTTCCATACTTGGAGTATACTTAATGCATGAGTTTGCCCAGACTTCCTCCAGAAAAATGACTAAAGTAATAATACTTTATCTAACACATAAAGACCCCACAGTATTTTGTATATGGATTCTCATTAATTCTTTACTTTTTAATTTTTTTATCGAGGTCATAATAGTTTATAACATTGTGAAATTTCAGTTGTACATTATTATTTTGTCAGTCACCATGTAAATGTGCCCCTTCACCCCTTGTGCTCACCCTCAAACCCCCTTCCCCTCTGGTAACCACTAAACTGTTCTCTTTGTCCGTGTGTTTGTTTATCTTAAACATATGAGTGAAGTCATATGGTGTTTGTCTTTCTCTGTCTGGCTTATTTCGCTTAACATAATACCCTCAAGGTCCATCCATGTTGTTGCAAATGGGATGATTTTGTCTTTTTTATGGCTGAGTAGTATTCCATTATATATATACATCACATCTTCTTTATCCAATCATCAGTCGATGGGCACTTGGGTTGCTTCCATTCTTAGCTATAGTGAATAATGCTGCAATGAACATAGGGGTACATAGGTCTCTGAGTTGTTCATTTCAAGTCCTTTGTATAAATACCCAGTAATGGGATAGCTGGGTCGTATGGTATTTCTATTTTTAATTTCTTGAGAAATCTCCATATTATTTTCCATAGTGGCTGCACCAGTTTGCAGTCCCACCAGCAGTATATGAGGGTTCCCTTTTCTCCACACCCTCTCTAACATTTGTTATTTTTGTCTTGGTGATTGTAGCCATTCTAATGAGTGTAAGGTGATAGATATCTTAGTGTAGTTTTGATTTGCATTTCCCTGATGATTAGTGATGTTGAACATCTTTTCATGTACCTGTTGGCCATCTGTATATCTTCTTTGGAAAAATGTCTGATCATGTCCTCTGCCCATTTTTTGATTGGGTTGTTTTTTTCTTGTTGCGTTGTGTGAGTTCTTTACATATTTTGGAGATTAACCCCTTGTCAGATATATGATTTGCAAATATTTTCTCCCAATTGGGGGTTGTCTTTTTTTGTTGTTCCTGGTTTCCTTTGCATTGCAGAAGCTCTTTAGCCTGATGAAGTCCTGCTTGTTTTTTTTTCTTTTGTTTCCCATGTCTGACTATTTGAAAAGGTGCTTCTAAGACCGATGTCAGAGAGAATTATTGCTTATATTTTCTTCTAGGAGTTTTATGGTTTCAGGTCAAATCTTCAAGTCTTTGATCCATATAGAGGTGTTTTTTGTTTATAGTGAAAGATAATGGTCTACTTTCATTCTTTTGCATGTGGCTGGCCAGTTCTCCCAACACAATTTATTAAAGACACTTTCCTTTCTCCGTTGTATGTTCTTAGCTCCTTTGTTGAAGATCAGCTATCCATAGATGTGTAGTTTTATTTCTGGGCTTTCAATTTTGTTCCATCAATCTGCATGTGTGTTTTTGTACCAGTACCATGCTATTTTGATTATTATAGCTTTCTAGGATATTTTGAAGTCAGGGATTGTGATGCCTCCAGCTTTGTTCTTTTTTCTCCAGATTGCTTTAGCTATTCTGGGATCTTTTGTTGCCCCATATGAATTTTAGGATTCTTTGTTCTCTTTCCGTGAAGAATGTTATTGGGATTCTAATTGGATTGCATTGAATCTGTAGATTGCTTTAGGTGGTATAGACATTTTAACTGTATTTATTCTTCCAAACCATGTGCATGGAATATCTTTCCATTTCTTTATGTCATCATCAATTTCTTTCAGTAATGTCTTATAGTTTTCATTTTATGGGTCTTTCACCTCCTTGGTTAAATTTATTCCTAGATATTTTATTCTTTTTTGTTGCAATTGTAAATGGGATTGTATTCTTGAGTTCTCTCTCTGTTAGTTCATTATTAGAGTATAGAAATGCAACTGATTTTTGTAAGTTGATTTTGTACCCTGCAAGTTTTCTGTAGTTGGTGATTATTTCTAATGATTTTCCAATGGATTCTGTAGGGTTTTCTATATACAATTATATCATCTGCAAACAGCAAGTTTCACTTCTTCATTGCCTATTTGGATTCCTTTTAGTTCTTTTTCTTGCCTAATTGCTCTGACCAAAACCTTGACTGCTGTCTTGAATAAGAGTGGTGAGAATGGGCACCCTTGTCTTATTCTTGTTCTCAGAGGGGTGGCTTTCAGTTTTTCCCTGTTGAGTATGATATTGGCTGTGGATTTGTTATATATGGCCTTTATTATATTGAGATACTTTCCTTCTATACGCATTTTATTGAGAGTTTTTAGCATAAATAGATGTTGAATCTTGTCAAATGCTTTCTCTGCATCTATTGAGATGATCACGTGGTTTTTATTCCTCATTTTCTTAATGTGGTGTATCACATTGATTGATTTGTGGATGTTGAACCATCCCTGCAACCCTGGTATAAATCCCACTTGATCACGGTGTATGATCTTTTTAATGTATTGCTGTATTCAGTTTGCCAATATTTTGTTGAGGATTTTTGCATCTCTGTTCCTCAGAGATATTGGCCTGTAATTTTCCTTCTTTGTTTTGTCCTTGTCTAGTTTTGGGATCAGGGTGATGTTGGCCTCATAAAATGTGTTAGGAAGTGTTCCATCTTCTTCAACTATTTGGAATAGTTTGAGAAGGATAGGTATTAAATCTTCTTTAAATGTTTAGTAGAAGTCTCCAGGGAAGCCATCAGGTCCTGGACTTTTATTTTTGGGAGGGTTTTTGATTACTGTTTCAATCTCTTTACTTGTGATTGGTCTATTCAGATTCTCCATTTCTTCTCAATTCAGTTTTGAGAGGTGTATGAGTCTAAGAATTTATCCATTTCTTCTAGATTGTCTAATTTGTTGGCATATAGCTTTTGTAGTATTCTCTTATAATTCTCTGTATTTCTGTGGTATCCATTGTAATTTCTCCTCTTTTTTCATTTCTAATTTTATTTATTTGTGCCTTCTCTCTTTTTTTTCTTACTGTGTCTGGCTAAGGGTTTGTCAATTTTGTTTATCTTCTCAAAGAACCAGCTCTTTGTTTCATTGTACTTTCTACTGTTTTTTTGTTTGTTTGTTTGTTTCAATTTCATTTATTTCTGCTCTAATTTTTACTGTTTCCCTCCTTCTGCTGATTTTAGGCTTTGTTCTTCTTTTCCTAGTTCTGTGAGGTGTAGTTTTAGATTGCTTATTTGAGATTTTTCTTATTTGTTAAGGTGAACCTGTATTGCTATGAATTTCCCTCTTAGGACCACTTTTGCTGCATTCCATATGAGTTGGTAAGGTCTGTTTTCATTTTCATTTATCTCCAGATTTTTTTTTATTTCTCCTTTAATTTTTTCAATGATCCCTTAGTTCAGTAGCATGTTGTTTAGTCTCCATGTTTGTCAGTTTCCCAGCTTTTTTCTTGTAGTTGATTTCTAGTTCCATAGCATTATGATTGGAAAAGATGCAAGTTCATCTGGCCTAGTTCTTCATTTAAATCCAATATTTCATTGTTGACTTTCTGTCTGGATGATCTCTCCATTGGTGTAAGTGGGGTGTTAAGGTCCCCTACTTTTATTGGTTGTTGTTAATATCTCCTTTTAGGTTTGTTAATAGTATTTTATGTACTTTGGTGGTCCTGTGTTGGGTGCATTTATGTTTATAAGTGTTATGTCTTCTTGGTGGAATGTCCCTTTTATCATTATATACTGCCCCTCTTTCTCTCTCATTACCTGTTTTATCTTGAAGTCTACTTTGTCTGATATAAGTTTGGCAACACCTGCTTTATTTTGTTTGCCATTAGCTTGGAGTATCATCCTCCATTCCTTTGCTCTGAACCTGTGTTTGTCTTTAGAGATGAGATTAGTTTTCTGGAGGCAGCATATTGTTGGGTCTTGTTTTTTAATCTATCCCACCTCTCTGTGTGTTTTGATAGGAGAATTCAATCCATGTACATTTAGAGTGATTATTGATATATGAAGGCTTAATTCTGCCATTTTATCACTCATTTTCTGCTTCTTCTGAATTTCCATTGTTTCTCATCCTGTGTATTTTGGACTACTAGTTCAGTTTGGTAGTTCTCTTTGATGGTTTTCTCAATTTTCTTTTTATTTATCATTTGTGTCTCTGTTCTGATTGTTTGTTTAGTGGTTACCATGAGGTTTGTATAAAAAATTTCATAGATGAGATAGTCCATTTGCTGACAGCCTCTTATTTACTTAGACTAAGCCAATTACATCCTTTTCCTCTTCCCCTTCTAAGTAATTATTGTCACAACTTATTCCAACTTGTCCTGTGAATTTGTGGTTAAAATGATGAGATTGTATTTATTTTTGATATTTTTCTTTCCTTTATCTTTAATCTTATAACTAAGTGTTTGCTAACCTGTTCTGATAGATAGCTGCAGTTTTCTGATTTTGTGTACCTATTTATCTCCTTGCTCAAGGCTTTGTAACCCTTTTCTTTCTTTTTCAGGTATGAGGGCCTTCTTAAGCATTTCTTGTAGAAATGGTCTTGTGCCAATGAACTCCTTTAGCTTTTGTTTATCTCAACAAAGTTTTTATTTCTCTATCATATCCGAAGGATATTTTCACTCGATAGAGTATTCTTGGCTGAAAGTTTTTGTCTTTCAGAAATTTGCATATGTCATTCCACTCTCTCCTAGCCTGTAAGGTTTCTGCTGAGAAATCTGCTGAAAGCCTGATAGGGGTTCCTTTGTAAGTTATTTTCTTCTGCTTTGCCACCCTTAATATTTTTTCTTTGTCATTGACTTTTGCCAGCTTTACTTCTATATACCTGGAAGAAGGTCATTTTACATTAATATAGTTAGGAGTTCTGTGAGCTTATTTCACTTGTATTTTCAGCTCCTTTCCCAGGTTTTGAAAGTTCTTGGCTGTTATTTTTTTGAACATGCTTTCTGCTCCATTCTCCTTCTCTTCTCCCTCTGGAATACCCATAATCCTTATGTTGCCTTTCCTAAGTGAGTCGGACACTTCTCAGAGAATTTCTTCATTTCTTTTTAGTCTTAGTTCTCTCTCCTCCTCCATCTGATGCGTTTCTATATTTCTATCCTCCAGACTACTAATTTTCCCCTCTATAATATTAGCTCTGTTATTTAGGGAGTCCAGATTTTTCTTTATCTCATCCATTATGTTTTTCATCTCCAACATTTCTGATTGGCTTTTCTTTATAGTTTCAATCTCTTTTGTGAAAAATTCCCTCTGTTCATTAATTTTGTTCCTGATTTCATTGAACTGTCTATCTGTATTTTCTTGTAACTCATTGATTTTTTTTTTTTTATGATAGCTATTTTGAATTCTCTGTCTTTTAGATTATAATTTTCTGTGCCTTCGGGATTGATTTCTGGGTGCTTGTCATTTTCCTTCTGGTCTGGAGTACTAAAATATTTCTTCATACTGTTTGGTGGCATGCATTTTTGCTCCACATAGTGATAGTATCTAGTCACAGCTTCTACATGCCGCCACTGGGTGGGGTCAAGAGCTGTGTCTTCTGAGCCTGCCACAATCCTGGGCTTGCTTGCTTACAACTGCTGCCTTTCTTACATATGCACAGGTACTCTGGCTGACCAGCTGAGCTGGAGTACTGGGCAGGAGGAGGGGTGCTTTCTTTTGCCTGCACAATCCCAGAGGCCTTCTCCATCTGCCCTGCTATCTGCTCTCCTGGTGTGCTGGCTTGATGAAGACACCTCCACAATAGCTTAGTCACCTCTCTGTGGGGCTTTCCCCTGGGCTGTGAGGGAACATGGAGAGTGAAGGTGTTCCAGCAGAGCACTGCCCCTCTTCTCCTCTGAGAGCTGCACACGGTCCTGCACCCTGGGTCACTGCCATTCGGGGAGGAAAGGGAAATCCCTTTACCTCCTTCCACTTCCTTCAGGGGATCCAGCATCTCCACCTTCAAATGGTTGGTTGTGTGGGTCTCTCAGACATCTTTTATGTTGTATGAATGTCCTCTATTGGTTTATGAATATCCTTTTCATTGTATCTTAGTGGGGAGAGTCTGAGGGAAGAGCTCACTCTGCCATGATGCTGATGTCACATCCTCTCATTAATTCTTAAAGTATACTTAGGGAAATCTGGGTGGGCTGCCAAAGTTTACTTTATACTTTTACAAATCAGTTCATTTTGGTGAAACAGTTTTTGTTCTTAATTTCTTGCCCTGTCAGTTTTTTGTCATTCTATCCTAGAGATTACATTTTGAAGTTTCATGTACTGTGCTTACTGGCAAGAACATGCCATATTTCATCCTCACTTCTTAAAAAGAAATGCTTCATGACTCCTCAGAATTTTTGAATTAGCATTTATGAATTGGGTTACCATATTTAAACTGAAGAGCTTAACTGTGTCTTAAATAGAGATAAAATTCCAGGTCACTCTTGAAAGCTATACCAGTTCCCTTTTGTATGTCCATCATGAAACTTATTTCTCCACTTCAAAACTCTATGCAGAAGGTTCTGGGAAGATAACAGTAGCAACAGCATAATTTTTTAATCTCTCCAAATTCCCACATAAAAGCAGCTCAATAGATAGCAAAGCTAAAAACCTGTGGACAAGTTATGGAGCTTGGTTGCATGAAAATGTAAATGTACTTAACACTACTGAACTGTACACTTAAAAATGGTTACAATGGGGGGCCAGCCTCATGGCTGAATGGTTGGGTTCACACGCTCTGCTTCAGCAGCCCAGGGTTCACAGGTTCAGATCCTGGGCACAGACCTACACACTGCTCATCAAGCCATGCTTTGGTTGGCATCACACATAGAAGAATTCAAATGACTTACAACTATGGATATACATATGTATATGTATACATATAGGATGGGATATACAACTATGTACTGGGGCTTTGGGGAGAAAAATGAAAAAGTGGAAGATCAGCAACAGATGTTAGGTCAGGGCCAATCTTCCTCAGCAAAAAGGCAAAAACAAACAAAGGTTACAATGGTAAATTTTACCACAATTAAAACCATAGGGACAAAATTTAAAATAAACTAGGGGAAAGAGTATCCCCATAAACCCTAAAACACAAGTGGGCAAAGACAAACTACCAATAGCCACAAGACCTGCATGATTTCAGTGTCTATACAGGAAAAAACAGAGAAAAGCAATCAGAACTCTGACAGATATAAGAACAGAAGAACCTCAGATAGCCAACACATATTACTCGAAAGCGTGAGGGGAATATTTATGAACAACAGCTGAAACTAAGAAGAGTTTTGCCCACTCCCAACATAGAGTAAGTGCAAGGGACCTGCAATAAGATCTGAAAGACTTAGAAGAGGATTTCTCAACATCAGCGCTGCTGACATTCTGGGCCAGGTAATTCTTTGTTGTGGGCATTTTAGGATATTTTACAGCATCCTTGGCCTCTACTTACTAAGTGCCAGTAGCACCCACCTGGTTGTAACAACAAAAAATGTCTCCAGACATTGCCAAATGTCCTCTTGCTTGGGGGTGGGGGGGAGGCAACATTGCCTGGTTGGAAATCAGTGGGCCTAGAGCCATCTAGTCCCTCAGAACCCTCAAAACTGACCAGCCAGGATGACCTTCCAGGACAGGGCCCACACTTCTGGGAGCAGAATCAAACTTGAGCAGGACAAGGACAATAAATACAATGAAAAGAGAAGGCCAACATAAAAGTAAGAGCAGTGAATAAAGCCAGTTAATCTCAGGAGTCAAACAATTACTACATTTTTTTAATGATACATAAAAAAAGCAAGAGGGCTTTCCGTGTAATTATAAAATTTATCACAAACCATTCCTCCTTCTAAAAGTTCAGGAAAACTCATTTCATGTAAAAATGAGCAACAGAAAGTATTGAGGTTAGATCCCATACAAAGTTAATATGTGAAGAGAGAATAAGCAGCAGAATAAAATCTCTACAGACAATAAAAGCACATCAGAAAGACACAGCTACAGAACAGATCGAAACTAATTAACTATTTCAAAATGTGCTAAAAGATGTAGGGAAAATAATGCAAGATATGAAAACACCCGTCAGAATTAGAAAAACTCAAATGAGATGGTGAAACTCAAAAAAAATTAGAAATGAAAGGAAAAATCATTTCAGAATGAAGTTTAAACTAGAACAAAGAACAAATAAGCAAAACAGATAATACCAAAAGACAAATAAAAGATGAAAAAGAGGAAATGTTTTAAATTCAAAAAGAAATAAAGAGATAAAAAGGATTTGAGAGATAGCAACAAATATTGAAGACAGGTAAAAATCTAAAATACAGATAATAGGGGTCCATGAAGAAGAAAACTAAAGCAAGGGAACAGAACAAATGGTAAGAACTATAATTCAAAATTATATACTTGTTGTAATTTTAAAAATTGAATTTGTTTACTGAAAGAATACAGTATATCCTCTGAATACTGACCCAGAACAATCAACACCAAGACGTATTCTAATAAAATTGAATGAAAAAGGAAAAAACCCTTTAGTCATCAACAAAAAAGTACATGTTACTTATAAAGGAAAGAAATTTAGATTATCATCAGACTTTTTAAAAGCAGTACGTTAGGCCAGAAGAAAATGGAGTAACATATTTAAGATCAAAGAAAATGTAAACCAAAGATTTTATACCTAGAGAAACTGACTTTGAAGTATAAACAGCACAAAGTGTTAACATGTAAGAAATCATGGAACATTGTTCTCATGAGTCCTTTCAGAGGAATCTCCTAGAGAACAGGCTTCAGACAAAATTACTAGGGAGATATTGACAGAGGACTGATAGCGAACGTTAAACATACAGCTAATCAGAGAACGATGACTAACTAAGGGTTAAAAGAGAGAGGGTAGCATGCGCTGGCTGTATGTTCAGTCAATGTAAATGTAGTACCACTATTTTTAAAAGTGGGTGGAGAATGGGAAGAGATATGCAAAAAGAAATTTTAATTGTTCTCAGAGATATTGATGTGATAATATTGCTATTTTAAGACTGTTATGCATATAATATGGAATAAAGGAAATGAGTATGGGTTATTCTAATCCTGTCCTCTCCTGTGTCCTTGAAAACGAGGGTTCTTAATATGGAATAATAGATATAAAATAGAAGAGGTTATGTAAAACACCTTGTAGTCCTGAATTTGAATTTGAATTAAATTCCTCTTTAAAAAAATATACAGGGGCCAGCCCAGTGGTGTAGTGGTTAAGTTTGCACACTCCTCTTCAGCAGCCCAGGGTTCACCTGTTCAGATCCCAGGCACAGACCTATGCACTGCTTATCAGGCCATGCTGTAACAGGTGTCCCACATATAAAACAGAGGAAGACGGACATGGATGTTAACTCAAGGCCAATCTTCCTCAGCAAAAAGAAGAGGATTGGTGGTGGATATTAGCTCAGGGCTAATCTTTCTCACAAAAAAAAAAAGAAAAAAATATATATATATATTCTAGTTCTGTCAACTGAAGATGCCTTCAAATAATGACCAACCAAGGAGCAGTGAACATCTATACTCCCAGATTGTGTCTTGAAATTCCATTTCCCACGAAAAACCAGGGCTTCTTGGAGAAGTGTCTGATTCCAGATTTAGGACAGGAAATATACAGATGAGCCTGGACCATCTTGTCATACTAGATAGCAAGCAAGTTATCAGAGACTACTAGATGTCAAAAAGACTCAAGAGCCAACTTGAAAATGTTCTCACTGACCAAAGATGAGACCATTTTAACTTTAAAAGAAATAAGAATTATAATTGATTAAAACCCAATAAATATATTTAAATCTATGATTGCCTATTGATATTTTTTTTTAAAGCCTCATTGGTTATTTTTGGGAGGTCATAGGAAATGAATCTATTATCTTGAAAAACTAGTAAATAAAGTGAAAGAAGCAAGCATATATTCAGCCTTTCTTTTTTGTTGTTGTTGTTTGGTGAGGAAGATTGGCCCTGAGCTAACATTCGTTGCCAATCTTCCTCTTTTTGCTTGAGGAAGCTTGTCCCTGAGTAAATGTCTATGCCAGTCTTCCTCCATTTTGTATGTGGGATTCTGCCACAGCATGGCTTGATGAACAGTGTATAGGTCCATGCCAGGGTCTGAACTCACAAACCCCAGGCTGTTGAGCGGAGTAGGCACACTTAACCACTACACCTCTGGGCCAGCCCCTGTCCAGCCTTTCTTATATGAACTGTATCACATATGAATTGGGTAACAAAATAGTAGGTAAGAGAATTGTTTCCTTGTAAAAGTATCCCAATAAAAGAAAATAAATGGTAAAATCTCACCATTTTGCAACCCTCAGTAAATTAATAGACCTAGGTATTAATAATTAACAGCTGCTAACACACCACCTTCTACAGTCTTGTCAAAGGGACAAAATGTGATCTGATCAAACTCTGGATCCAGCTGCCAATTTGCAGAACATGCAGAGGACAGATCAGCATGTTGAACTGCACTACGAGTGTACAATTGATCAAATCCATGTTGTAGGGGAAATTGCATGTCAAATGCCCCGGGTTCTAAAACAGATGAATTGTAAGGGTTGGGGGAGGGAGGAATGGAGGAAAAACCTGTAGATAAAAAGAGACTTTAAAAAAATACCAAAAAACTTAGTGAGTAAGAGTAAGTGTCTCAGGATGCACGCTTGGGTGATAAAACTTTAAAGAAACACAAGCAATTACTGTAAAAGTCAGGAGAATGGTTACCTTGAGGGGAGGAAGGCATTAAGATTAGAAAGGAACACATGGAAGGGCTTCCAGTATGGCAGGCAAAGTTATTTTTTTGGCCTGGGTGGTGATTACAAGTGGGCTTTCCTTATAAGAATTCATTAAACTATACATTTGTTTTGTGTGGCTTTCTCTATCAATGTTTTATTTTACAATAAAAAGGTTTTAAAAAGTATGCAAAG
This sequence comes from Equus caballus, assembly GCF_041296265.1. Lineage (NCBI taxonomy): Eukaryota > Metazoa > Chordata > Mammalia > Perissodactyla > Equidae > Equus > Equus caballus. Next base: position 9,487,530 of record NC_091688.1, read on the forward strand.
ACTTCTGCTTCCAAGTGGAATGTAGTAAGTAGTGACAGCCATCACTCCCACTGCAACAACTAGGAAAAAACAACAAAGTATAAATATTTTATTTTTTAAAACATCAGAGACGTGTAAAAGTAACAAGGGCTACATGAACTAAAATTCCATTAAAGAAAGAGTCCGTCTTATGTGAGCTAAGATCATCAGCTAGTTTCTTCCTTGGGAACATTTGCCAAGTCTGAACATGGGTGGACTTGGCCCATATTGGACTTGGCCTAGGCAGAGGGATTCTCTTGGAGGAGAGAGAAATCAGTGGAACTTTTGACAGACTGGAATCTAGAACAGTTCCAAACATACCGCTGGTTTTCCCCATGGCATGTTTGCTGAGTGCTAGGGTTGCACAGGCAACTAGGGGACCAGGATAACTGAAATCTCATGCAGTGTTAGCAGTGCTTAGAAGATAAAGTCTTAGTATAGGGAGGGGGCCTGCACAAAGTACAGGACAGATCTCATCCTTGAGACATTCGAAAACAGAGGTGGACTGAGTCTAACTAAGGCTCAATTCCTGACGGAAGTGAAGCGATCAACATTTCACTCTATCTGCCTAATATAGGAAGGAGTGAATCTGTTGTGGAGGGGCAAGAAGAGGATAATATCAACTTCACTTTCTAGGATTCCATTCTTTTATAATGATATCCAGCATACAGTTAAAAAATTATGAGACATCTGAAGAAACAGAAAAATGTGGCCAATAATTGAGAGAGAAATTAGACAATAGAAGCAGACTCACAGATGATCCACATTTAAAGTTAAGAGAAGACTTTAAAATAAATATAATAAATACATTAAATAAAATAGACGAAAAGATAAATGGGTAAAAAGAATTTTAATAATAGAATTGGAATCTAAAAATAAGATGTACATTCTACAACTGAAAAATATGATATCTAAAATTAAGAACTCGTTGAATGAGATTAACTAGACACAGTAGAAGTAGACTGGACACAGCAGAAGACAGAGTAGGTGAACTCAAAGACAGATTAATAGAAAATATCCAAACAGAAGAACAGAAAAACAGAATGGAAAGAACAGACCGTAAGAGATTCATGGAACACAAACAGTCTAACATAGGTGTAATTGGAGTCCTGGAAGGAAAGGAGAGGGAGAGAAGAGCAGAAGCAATATTTGGAGATAGAATTTTTGGTTGAGAATTTTCAAAAAGTGATGTAAGATAAACTTTATTCAAAGTGTATTAAACCTCAGGAAACCTTCACTGACCAGCCATAACCTTTCTCCAGGCCTCCATTCTCCAGCATCTGTGTATCTGCTTCTTTCATCTGCATGAGTTACTATATTCTCAGAATCTGTTTGGAGGTTTTTGATTAAGAATGTGCTCTGTCTCCCTCACTTGCTTCTTAAGAAAAAGGGCTATTTTTAGTATCATTTATTTTCTATTTCCTATAGTATTAATATAGTTTGTTATACAGTATTTAATATACAACAGAATTTTCCACCTATGTAATAAAATAAAATTCCTCACACTATTCCAAGTGATTTTTGTCATATTTATTTCTGAATGCTAGTAATTTATCAACTAGGGCCCAGTAAAGAAAACAGAAACAATACCAGTTATTTTAGTAGAGAGAATTTAATATTAAAAAATTGGCCAGCAGATATTGAAGGGCTAAAAAAGAATGTAAGGAGGACACTGAAGTAACTGTAGGAACCATAGAGCTGGGAAAACAAAGGAAAGAGATTCGAGTTATTAGAGCCTAGAAGGTTGGAGGAGAGATCTGACAGAACTAAGACCGTCAGCACTGGAAGAGGGGGTGTCCTGAACAGCTGTGACACACATCTCCATGGAGGGTTAGCTGCCTGGCTGGTTTCGGAAGATTGTATTTTCCAAAGACAATTACAACACCTGCCATCTCACATGTTCTTCATACAGTTTGATTTTGGCATTCTTCTTATTGAGAGGTGGGATCTATGTTTTCTCTCCTTGAATCTGGTCTGGCTTATGAGTATGGCAAAAGAAGCACAATGTGACTTCGGAAGCTAGGTTATAAAAGGTAATATGACTTTCACTTAGCTCTCTTGAGGCACTCACCTTTGAAGCCTGTCTCAAGTTGCCATGTTGAGAGGAAGCCCAAACTATCCTACATGGAGAGACCACATGGAGAGACCTGGAGGCTGCATGGATTGCTGATCAGCCAGCCCCCAACTGCTTCAGCACTCTGCTCTTCCAGCCCCAGCCATAATTGGACAGCCACCACATGAGACGCCTGAGCAGAACTTCCCTGTAAAGCCTTCCAAAATTCCAGACCCATGGAAACATGAGAGTTAATAAAATGATTGTCGTTTGAAGTCACTGAGTTTGGGGTGATTTCCCACACAGCAGTAGATTACAGGAACACTGTACTCTTACCTCAGGAGCCCAGAGGGGGTACCTCACAGAGCTGTGACTAAAACATCCAAGAGGCATGACAAGGCTAGTTGTGGAAGTGCCAGAAAAAGGCTAGAAACTAAAATTAATTGGCACAGTCAGAGTGAAGGACCATTGCTGAGACAACACGGACAGGGTTGGCAAGCAAACAGAAAGGAACCAGTCCCTTTTCCTCTGTAGACTTCCAGTGTCTAGTCCTTCCTTTGGGCAGAATCTAATAGAGAGCCAGCTTGGCAAAAGAGAAATGTGGTTTTCAGAGTTCTAGCCCCAGCATTGTTAAGTCAGAGTGTAGAAAATAGCTTAATAACTGACACAGGCACAAATTCTAAGATTGTTTCCGAATAACTAAGTAAAATATGTTAGATTCTCACTGTGCATTTGACCATAGCAAGTCTCTGTATTCAACATATATTTATCATGATTTCACACCTTAGGAAAAGGCTTCCCTTAATAAAAACATGCATGTAGTCTTTACTTTCTCTCACTGCAGGTACGATCCAAAGGAGAACAAGTGGACTCGAGTGGCTTCTATGAGTACCAGAAGACTAGGCGTGGCCGTGGCGGTGTTAGGAGGGTTCTTATATGCTGTAGGTGGCTCTGACGGGACATCTCCACTCAATACAGGTTAGTCCCTTCCAAAGTCAGTCTAGTTCCCCCAAAGCAGCACATTTTCCTTAGGAGAGTCCCCCTACAAAAAAATCTAAAAAGTCCAGGTTATCCTATAATTTATTAGGAAAACTATTTTCCCTCTAGGAGAGTGTAACTCTTAGCTCTTCCTCAGCTCCTTCTGCAACCATAATCTTCTAGTATTTTCCCCAAATGTTTCTTTCTCCCTCTGCTTTATAAGCTACTGGGAATTTACAATGGATAAAAGAACTATTTTTTAATATGATTATTTCCCTCCCCCCAGCCATCTCTCTTAAAAAACAAAAACCCTCTATATTGTAATCTAAAGAATAAATGTGGGGTGAGCCTCATGGCCAAATGGTTGAAGTTCTGCACGCTCCACTTCAGCGGCCTGGGTTCACAAGTTCAGATCCCAGGTGTGGACCTGCTCCACTCATAGGCCATGCTGTGGAAGCACCCCAAATATAAAGTAGAGGAAGATTGGCACAGATGTTCACTCAGGGCTAATATTCCTCAAGCCAAAAAAAAATGAAAATGTTTGGCAGCCAATGTTAGCTCAGGGCAAATCTTCCTCACACACACACACAAAAGAATAATTAAAAGCTTATAGCTGTAAGCTGGTTTATGTGTTAGTCCTTTCTATTTAGAGATAATGGATATTTTTGCCGGAGGATATTGTCAGTGTGGCACTCACATCAGATTCATTGTCACATATCTTGTCTTCTCTTCAGTGGTTTAGTATGCAGCAGAAATTCAGGCAGGGGACTACAGGCGTACAGAAGTTGTCTGATTATGACAATAAATTCTTAGTACAGAATAGTGCTTACAGATCATGTAGTCTAATCCCCTCATTTAAAGATAAGGAGTGTGAGGCCACAAGTCCTAGCTAATGAATCATATGGCCAGAAGTGGCGCTAGGTACCTTGACTCCAACACGTGTCCTTTCCACCATACCATACCTAAAAGAAACCAGTCGCCGATGAGAATGTAGTGGTATTGTTCAAACGTTTACAGGTCCTGCTCAGAAGCAAAAACAGATCGCTTATTGAAAATATGTGTTATCACAAAGTTTTAGTGCCTATGAGGAAAACAAAAGGTGAGAGGAAGCAGTTCAATGGTCACTTACTGGTTTTTCTTTTCCCTGCAGTGGAGCGCTACAATCCTCAGGAAAACAGATGGCACACCATAGCCCCTATGGGGACCCGGAGGAAACACCTAGGCTGTGCAGTGTATCAGGACATGATCTATGCCGTAGGAGGTAGAGATGACACTACAGAGCTTAGCAGTGCTGAGAGATACAATCCCAGAACTAACCAGTGGTCTCCAGTGGTGGCTATGACATCCCGCCGTAGTGGAGTAAGTACCCAGCTACTGAAAACTTTGACAAACAAGCACAAAGAAAGGGCAGTGCAGAAGGAGAGCTCTGATCTGTAAAATTTAATACATCAGGGGGCCGGCCCCGTGGCCGAGTGGTTAAGTTCGTGCGCTCCGCTGCAGGGGGCCCAGTGTTTCGTTGGTTCGAATCCTGGGCACGGACATGGCACTGCTCGTCGAGCCACGCTGAGGCAGCGTCCCACATGCCACAACTAGAAGGACCCACAACTAAGAACATACAACTATGTACCGGGGAGCTTTGGAGAGAAAAAGGAAAAAATAAAATCTTTAAAAAAAAAAATTTAATACATCAGGACAGTCAGGAAGTGCACCATTTAGGCAGAACAACCCCTGCTACTTTGGTACTTGAAAAAAATTAATTAATTTTGATTGCTTTCTCAAGTAGTTAAATATTTTATATCCAATCGTATATTTAATTAGAGAATTTTTTTAATGTTTTATCTTGTATCAGTTGCTTCTCTGAAAGACATCTCTCTGTCTTGTCTACTATCTTAATTAACTTCACCCATACTCATTCATATCTATTAGATGTATGGATTCATCCATATCTATTAGAGCTGAATATTCTTACCTAGTGTTTCTAGGTAATATTCCAAGTAGTTGGCATACCAATACAAATGTTTAGGCAGAAACACATCTGGCTCTACCACCAGTCTCCACAAACTGATTTGAGTCTATCCTATCTATGGTATAGGCCAGATCAGGGTAACCTGTGTCATGTTCTAGATCATGGATGATTTGTGATTATAAGAGACTTCCTGGGTGGAATATAGAATTCATTCATCCTAGGATGTTTGGCACAGACTGAAATGTAACCCATAAACCTCTGATCCTGTGAGAAGTCCATCAGTGTAGGACAATAGGTGGGAGAAGCCAGCAGTAGCTAAAGACTCCCTAATCTGAGGATAAAAAGAAGTGAATTCTAGTTTGCACAAATCAGGGAACACCACTGGTAGGCACTGGCAAGTCAAAGCATTCCCCATCTATGGCTCTTTATTCCTGATAACAGCTTCTTAGTTACATTCCTGTTGTTTTCACTGCTACATTCTGTTTATATTTTCACTCATCTAGCCAATACTTTATCAAGTGCTCACTGTGTGCTGGGAAAGCAAAAATAAGTATGACATGATTCCTCTTCTCAAGGAGCTCCCAATTTAGTGAAGGAAATTGAAATGTTTACAGCTGACTATAAAAAACAAGTCCTGTAGTAATAGCATGTGTGTTATAGAAGGACATGAGAGAATACGCTTAATACTTTTGGGGCAGTGAAGAGACTTAACCAGAGAAAGTAGCGTGTAAGCTGGGCCATGAAAGATGAATAAGATTTTCTAGAAGAGGGGAAGGAAACACTGGCCAGGGAACAACATGTGCAAAAGTATGGAGTTGTGAGAAATATATTTTCTGGGACTAGCAATTAATCCAGTATTACTGCAGCATTAGGAGGTGAGGCTAAAACATGGGCTAATATGGATCTCTTGAGGGTCTGAATGACATAAGGACTTTAAACTTACCCTTAGGTGAAAAGGAGGCTTAGAAAGGTTTTAGAGGGAAGTGACAGCATGGTTGGGTCTATATTTTAAGCAGAGAATTAGTGGCCATTTAGATAGTGGATTAGAACAGGCAAATCCCAAAAGTGAGAGCAGTTTGGAGGTTCTTGCTCACTCCCAGTGAATGCTTTTCCTAAAATTCAAGAAATACAAGTTTTTAACTCTGTGTAAATATTCTAATTGAATATATAATTTTATAGTTCCCATAATTTAATAGATTTTTGTTGTTCCTTTTTTCCTCTGTGTTTAAGTAAACCAGAGTGTAAGGCCATAAAGAATTATCTTTTATTAAAGAGATTTATCTAGCAACCAGTCTGAATTTTCCCAGTGATTGTCTAGTTTCTTCAGTGGCCGCTGTGTTTTGGTCCTGTAGGTTGGCCTGGCAGTGGTGAATGGACAGCTCATGGCTGTAGGAGGTTTTGATGGCACAACATACTTGAAGACCATTGAAGTTTTTGATCCTGATGCCAACACATGGAGGTAACCTTTAAGCTGTGTTGCAAATCAACTCACTGCTGACTTAAAAAATCATGGGCTTGAGATAGCCCATGACCGTCAAAATCAGGATGGTCGTACGTTGAATGACCTCTTGCAGTACTTTGAAGAGGGCTTCAAGTTATCCATATTTGATAGCTTCTTTTGACTCCATTGCTCTGAAGTGGCTGACATCTTACAAAATTCTTCTCTTTAGTAACTCTCCTATAATTAGAGATGGCAAAAACAAAACAAAAAAATCTCCTTTCTAGCCCCATCATGTTCAGTTGAGGAAACTAAGGCACTGAGAAATAAAATTAGTTGCCTGAGCAGGTGAGTGACAGTTAGAACTGGAGTCTAGATCTTTGGCTGTCAATCTGTCAGTGCAGTTTTTTTGGTGTTCTTGTGGGCAGCTTGATGCCCAGGAAAAACAAATTGCAGTTGCTTTTTTAAAAATAATATTTTTCTCATTTTAAAACCAATTTTTTTCCTTGAGCTTTTAAAATCTACTTAAATATATTATTATTCTACTTTAAAATGTAGTAAATTTTCACAGTTACGTTTAGGGAGGAGGCTACATCTTATTTAAGAGAGTTTAACCATGTTAAACTATATTAATAAGTTTAATTTTACCTAGCTTTTAAATTCTTAGTTGTCTAACAAATCCTTCCTAAGTACTTAAGTAGTTCTCATAAATTCACATAAATCAGGTGACCCTTGCATTTATTTTAAATATTCAAAAACTTTTACAAATTTAGCAAAATTCTCTTAAACTTTTTAACTTAAAATCATAAGTCTAAATCTTTACTCAATCACACATTTTATACTTGATTCACAAAACTAATCTGATAGATGCTTTAATATGCCAAATTCTCTTAAACATGACAAGAACTTAAAATGACAAATATATAGTTAATTATCAAACAATATAAAATATTAATATTATAGGTTTGAAGTACTTCATACCTATTCTTAGACATTCTGAAAGAATTTCCTCATGACCATGAAAGATAAGCTGAGGTTTGTTTTATAGTCACTATTCCAAAAGGAGCAGTCTCGTAGTCCATTCCTGCTGCATTCTAAGTATACATTTTCTAATTTTGAGCTTATAACTACTCACCCAGATTTCTTCATCAGTCTATAAGATTTAGCTAATGAATTTGCCGAGTTCTTTTTATAGTCTTCATCTTTGGGAAGCCACACTTTCACAGAGATTTAAATGACATTCTTTGGATTCTGCATATCTCTCATGGCTCACTGGTCACAATGCTAAAGTCAGACTAATGACACTGCAGCACTTATCACTTCTACATCACATTTTCGCAACTTTGTTCATTAAGTAAAGATTTACTGAGTGTTCTAGACCCTGAGGATACAAAAATGAACAAAGCAAAATGCCCTGGCTTCTTGGAGCTGACATGATAGTGAAGGAGACACACAGTGCCATCCCAGGGGGTAGTATGGCGAATAGCGAAGGAAGGGAAGGGGGTCCAAGGAGGAAGATGCATTTGAGAAGGTGGCCACGGAAGGCCTCACTGAAAAGGTAACATTTTAGCAAAACTTGATAGACGTAAGGGAGAGAGAATGGCAGGTTTAATGAATAGGAGCCTCCCACTTGTAGAATATTTTCTTCCATTTACAGCTTTCTATTTTTAGTGGGAATTTTAAGAAAGCATCATTTGGGAAAACAGCTAAATTTACTTCTGCCACTTAGTCACTATGATCCTATGTAAGGATTTGTTTCTCAGTTATTGTCACTAAATAGAATTAGTAATATATAACCAAGTAATATTAATGAAATTCTTAAGGATCATCTGTTGAGAGATTATTGTCTAAATTTTTGTAGTTATATATCCCAAACTTAAAACCAATTTTACCTTATAGCTGACAGAGGATCTAATATTCTTTTTCATGGAAATCCTCGATTTTGAAGATGATCTTGTTCACATATCACAAACTAGATGCTGACTTTATTTACTCATGTCCAGTTTTGTTCCGTAAAGGGTTTGAGGAGGCTTATAAGAGTACATATAAGACAAAAGGATAAAAATAAATAATTGATGAAGTTTAAGCAAAGGGAAAATGTGGGTGAGAAAATACTATAGCCAGGGTCAAAATTAGACACAAAAATGTAGATTCTATATGATAGTTAGTCTAGGTGTAAAGTTATAAAGTTATGATGCAAAAAGTGGTTATAACACTCTCTTATTCTTAAAACAGTATCCTGTAAGTGAGAATATTTCAGCCAATGTCTGAAATAATTCTTCTCGCCAGTGCTCACTTCCAACTCCTAATCTTTGGAAGAGATGTATGAAGCTAAAAATATTGGTTGTGATATGAACCATAGAAACGTGTTTTATTTAACGTCTTCGTTATGAAAGAAACAGTGCTTTTTCCAGTTAGAAATCTGATTTTGTTTCTTTCTTCACAGGTTATATGGCGGGATGAATTACCGTCGGCTAGGGGGTGGCGTAGGAGTTATTAAAATGACACATTGTGAATCCCACATATGGTGAACATCTAGAAGACAGTCCTGTACATGCTCCTCTGTATTCTGAAGAGCTTTGACTTTGGAGCTTTGTACAGCTCGAGAAAACATTAGAACAAATTTTATTCTTTGCTGGTGCCTCAACATATGGAAATACAAATACAATGAAAGTACTCACCTGCAAGATGCCACCTTTGCACAATAATTTTCAATTCTGTGCAGAAGAATATTTATTTTTGGTTTTAATTTATCATGGATTTTTTGTTGGCGTTTTTGTTTTGTTTTGTTTTTTCAGATTTAGCCTTCCTCCCACCAAAAAAGAAAAAAAGGAAAGAAAAGAAAAAAAAGACAAAAATTCCAAGCAGCAAAACTTTATTTTTAAGATATTATGTTTGAAAATACTAATAAGGGGAGAAGGGCTATATATGATCTAGATGTTATTTCTAGGCACTCCATCCACAAGACTCCACTACTTACAAGGACTGCCAGTGACAAAGATAGGTATGCAGAGTATATTAGTTAGCCTTCATTCTTGCACTAAGCACAGGAAGACTTGAAAATCTAAAAAAGAAAAAAAAATCTCATTTAAAAGACTTTAAATAGTACAGTTCAAAAGGAATATTAAATCAATAAAACCAGGACTCAGACACTAAAGTTTTCATCAGTGAAAGGTCACATCTTGTTTCCTTTCATATGAACTTGTTTTCCACTACATTTAAAGTCTTTTTTTTATAATATTTTCATAGAGTTTCTGCTAGATCTGGAGCTCTGCTCAGTGCCTCTATAAAAACAGTGTACGATTCTCATATACTGTCTTGAGAAACCCCCAATAGAATCATGTGCAACTCTGCAAGAGTTTTGGCTCTAAAACATTACTGACTGAGGCAATTTTCCTTCCTATTTCCTTATTGCTACTAAGGAGCAGCAGGGAGAACTGTCCTCTCCCCAGCAGGGAATGCTGTTATGCAATTGACACCTGATGCTCAGGCTGCTGAAGCTGAGGCTTACCTGTAATCATGGCCTGAGGGAAGGAATTCTTCAGTTCATGTAATAGTACATGCTAATAAGCGTAAAACCAACTGAGGCATTGTATTAATAATATCTTGGTTCTTTTATACAAACTATATATCATTATCCTCATTCTTTAAAGTCACTGTTACTACTTCTCTCAAATTGCACTTTCTGGTGAAAAGTTAAAATTTTTAAGGAAAAAAATGATAAAAATTTCAGTGGTTAAAGCTTTTTTGTCATTGTGTTCATAGACCAATTTTTTTCAATGTATTTTTCAGGAAAATCTTTGAATTAAGACTTTAACTAAACCAAAAGGAATAACCTTCTCCTTCCCCCCGCCACCCCACTACAAAAATGTTTGGCAACTTTTGTGTTTACATTTAAAGATCATTTGCACCTTTATGAGGAAAAAAAATAAGTATTTGGTAAACAGTTGTTTACATGTATCATTTATGCTTTTTTCTAGCATGTATAACTTTTTTAAATAAAGGTAGTATTTACCATAAAAAATTTTGGTTAATGCTTTTTAATGCTTGTATCTTTGCTATTTAGTTTAGATTTTATGTTTCTATATCATTTATATTTTCTTAATGTAAAATTTTAAGTACTTTCAGTCTGAAGGAATAAAAGGATCGCCAGCTAGAATTATGAATTTTTGTTATATATTTTATTTACTTTTTATTTTTTGGCTGAGGAACATTCGCCCTGAGCCAACATCAGCTGCCAATCTTCCTGTTTTTGTATGTGAGCCACCACCACAGCATGGCCTCTGACAGATGAGTAGTATAGGTCCACGACCAGGAACCAAACCCAAGCCACCAAAGCGGAGCACTCTAAACTTAACCACTAGGCCACTGGGGCTGGCCCTATATGTTTTATATAATAGTATTATATTACCTAACCTCTAAACTTATTTTCTGGTGTAGGACTTAGAATCATACAATTTTGAGCTGGAAGGACTCTTAACAATCATCTGGTCCATTTATTTCTCTGCCCCAAGACTGAAAACTAAGGAAGTCCTTCCTAAGAGTATATTTCAATAAAAGAACCAACGTTAGAAATCAGTTCCCCAAACCCCTCTACCATTTTTCTTTCTATACCACACTGCCACTGCAGGCCTACCTGAAACACGGCTTGGAACTAAATATGCAAAATAGACCTTAATTTTAAGTAAGTCTAGTGCACAATATTGAAAAGGTATAAAAATTTTTCTGAGATCCTTACAGGACTGCGTCATTAACAGTCCATCTTCAATGCAAAATCACATATTTCGCAAGACCTACTATTGCAATATATTTGAAGATAGGAGAGGAATGATAACAAGAACAAAATTCTAGTGATGAGATGCTCCATAAGTGGGGAAATCCCCAGTGGGAACAGTTCATGTGGCAGTGATTCTAGAGTAGAGACCAGGAACTACAGCACTGGCCAAGATGTTCGTTGGAGCCTAAAGGGTGTTTTTTTTTCCTTCCACTGAAGGTGCTCTGGGTTTGTTATTGAATGAAATGTACCTATTCTATAAAAGACATTGTAGTAAAATAGAATATTTATTAACTTATTTGCATAGTGATTTCCACAACTCCATGAAGTAAGCTTGGAGTTGGGTTGGGTTGACAGTCATCTTCGTTTTATAAATAAGTAAATTGAAGCTTAGAAAAGTTAAAATGACATTGTAGAAGCTGAACCTCAAACCCACATCCCCTGATTCCAAATCTATTATTCTCTATACTTCTCTCCACATTCCCGAGTTTGATCTGACTGTTTCCCAGTTTTGTATTGCAACATTTCACCTGCAAACATCTACACACAAAGACGACTTCTTGACAGCTATGAAATAGAAGAGGTCCCTCCTGAACAATATGTGAGTGAGAATGGGGAAAAAGCCTTTCAAACTTTATGTTAACCTAGGAAACATATGGGAAAAGGAAAAAGAAGGGATGAGGAAAGAAATACAGGAGAGAAAGAAGAAGCAAAGGCAAAAACAACCCAGTAAATCGGAGCATTAATGCCTAGTTGTCTAAGTAGTTCTGACAACTGGCTCTGTGAATTGCTCTGAGTTCCTAGAAATGGCAAAACTCTTCAACCGGAGTTGTCTTAAGCGTCCTTGACAATAGTGATCTTTCAGCTATTTAGCCACTTGAAGTTAGGAACTTAGATTCTTTAAAATGTGGAAAAGATGGATGGTATTTATTGTACTAACATTAAATATCTGTGGTTATTCCAATAACAGCAAGCTACTAATACCCCTATCCTAGAAAATTAGAATATTTATTTAAAAGAGTCTGAATTCCTAGGAAAAGAGGACACATATCTTCAGTGTGAATTTAGATCAATGAACATTTGGACTGCTATGAAATAGGAACAGTCCCTGCCTTCAAAAAGCTCAGTTTCAAGCCTGAGTTTGATTAAGCCTCTAGATTAGTGGTTCTCAAAATGTGGTCTATGGACCCCTGACGTCCCCAAGATACTTTCAGGGTATCCATGAGTCAAAGCTATTTTCTTAGTAATACTAAGAAGGTTTTTGCCTTTTTTACTGTGGTGACATTTACACTGGTGGTGCAAAAGCAATGTTGATAAAACTGCTAGTGCTCTAGCCCAAATCAAGGCAGTGGCACCAAACTGTACTACTAGTTGTAGCAGTCACCACCACATACTCACAGTTTAAAAAAAAAAAAAGGCCAATTTCATTTGAGTGTCCTTGATGAAGTAATAAAAATAATTTTACTAAATCTCAACCCTTAGATATATAGAATATTTCTGCTATATACCAAAGTACAGTGATTGTCACAAGAAAAATCTTGTGTGATTGTTTTGAGTTGGAAGCTGAACTAGTCACGTTTTGAAAGAATGACTGACAGACAAACTAAGGTTATTCATGCTTGGTTGTTTAGTGAATATTTTCTTAAAAATAAACAAAGCGAGGCTACCACTTCAGGGGAAACAACCGACAGCATATTTTGTCAGTGATAAAATTCAAGATTTCAAGAGGAAATTAGAATTTTGGGAAAGTTTGTGGACCACTGTGATAGTTAATTCCATGTGTCAGTTTGACTAGGCTAAGGGATGCCAAGCTGGCTGGTAAAACATTATATCTGGGTGTGCCTGTGAGGGTGTTTCTGGACGAGATTAGCATTTGAATCAGCAGACTGAGTAGAGATCCACCCTCCCCAACATGGGTGGGCATCATCCAATCCGTTGGGGGCCAAATGGAGTAAGAAGGCAAAACAAGGGTAAATTCTCTCTCCCTTCTTCAACTGGGACTTCCACCTTTTCCTGCCTTTGGACATCAGAGCTCCCGGTTCTCAGGCTTTTGGGCCCTGGGACTTACACCAGCAGCCCCGGACAGGTTTTCAGGCCTTTGGACTTTGCTTTCCCGGTTCTCCAGCTTGCAGAGGCAGACTGTGGGACTTCCACACAGAACTGCTTGAGCCAGTTCCTATAATAAATCTATGTGGGTGAGGACTGGTAAATGAGAGAGAGATAAATGATAGATAGATGCTATTGGTTCTGTTTCTCTGGAGAACCCTGACTAATACAACCTCAATGAGCTTGTCAGCTTCCCAAACTTAGAGACTTTTCTGATGAGATTGGTGATGACATTGATGAATGGGACTTTTTTTATGCAGTGTTTATAAAGAAACGGGACAACATATGGAAGGTCTGCATAATTCATGGAGCCAGTTTTTCTAAGTGACAGGTGCGTGTGTAAAAGACCCATTCAAAGTGCAAGATAGACTACGGATTTAAGGGAACAGTATGAAAGGGCCATTGATAAGGTTTCAGATTTCAACAGTCACTTGTCAAGTTTTAGTGTAGTATCAAAGAAGAATACCTGTAATAGACAGAAAGGATTATTAAAATACTCCTCCCTCTTCCAATTTCATATTCATGTGAGCCATATTTTCTTCTTATACTTCAACCAAAATAACATTGCAAAAGATTGAATACAGAAGCAGATATGAGAACCCAATTACCTGCTATTAAGCCAGAAATTACAAGCAGATGCAAAAATGTGAAAGAGTGTAACTCATCCCTAATTGTTTGTTTCTGTTTTTGAAAAAATGGTTTTTATTTTTGAAAATGTTATTTATGTTGACATGTAATAGATTTATTATTTTTGATGTGCCAACAAGTATTTTTTAAATTTCTCAGTTTTAATTTCTAATACAGAAATGTCAATAGATATAATCCACATAAAGAAAAGCTCTTTAGGGGCCAGCCCCATGGCCGAGTGGTTAAGTTCACACACTCCACTTCAGCAGGCCGGGGTTTTGCCGGTTTGGATCCTGGGTGTGGACCTAGCACCACTCGTCAAGCCATGCTGAAGTGGCGTCCCACATAGCACAACCAGAAGGACCTACAACTAGAATATACAACTGTGTACTGGAGGGCTTTGGGGTGAAGAAGAAGAAGAAGAAAAAAGATTGGCAACAGATGTTAGCTCAGGTGCCAATCTTTAAAAAAAAAAAAAAAAAGAAAGCTGAAAAAAGAAAAGAAAAGCTCTTCGGAGTCCTCAATAGTTTTTGAGACTGTAAAGGAATCTTGAGGCAAAAAAATTTGAGAAACACTGCTCTAAATCTTCTAGTTTACAGGAAATACAGGGAACAGAGAAATGTGTTAACCTCACAGGGATTCAATGAGCAAAATCCAGGATAGAGGGAACCTTATAGACAACTCAGTTTTCCCAACAAATGAATTGCAAGGGAAAAAAAAGAGTAGGGAGTGGGGAGCTGATAGGTAAAAAGGAACTTAAGACTCCTATCAATGAAATGCAGTGTGCAAATCTTATTTGAATCCTCTCTCAAGCAAATCAACTATAAAAAATTTTGAGGCAATCAAGGAAATTTTATCTCTAACTGGATATTTGATATTAAGGAACTAGTGCAAAATTTTTAGTAAATTTTTTGTGGTTATGTTTTTTAGAGTCCTTTTAGAGATGCATGTAAAATATTTGTGGGTTAAATAATTTGGAGATTTGGGGAGGCAGGGAGAAGGGTGGGAATATAGATGAAATAATAGGGCCAAGAAGTGACCATTGTTTAAACTGGGTTATGAATACTGTGGCCATTTATTATAATATTCTATTTTTTGTACGTTTAAAATTTTTCGTTAAAAAAACAAGCTTCAGGTAATAAGTGAGGCAAGTAATTTTAAAAATAACACAGTGCAATATAAAACATGTGATGATCAAATTATTTGTGTAGCCCAGCAGAAGTGATTCAATAGTCTGGCCTGATGTGGATTGGAAAACTGATAGAAAAGAAGTTACTCCAGAGAAAAATTTGCAAGACAGTGAGTTTTTCCAAATAGACAAGAGTGGGAAGGACATTCCAAACAGAGAGAGCAGCATGTGCAGAATATGCAGAATAAAGACAATGAGACAGCATGGAGTGTTTAGGGAAACTGAAGCAGTTTGGTTTATCAGGAGAATAAAGTACGAAAAGGTAAGTGTGCAGAAATAAGACAGGAGAAGCAGGTGCATGTGGGTACCATCGCCATAGACCTCATGTGGCAAGTTTCTTTCTGATGTTTATTCCCATAAGTCTTTTTTCTGTGTGGGTGTAGTGGCTCCAAGATGGCCCCCAGTGATCCCTCCCTTCTGGTATTCTCACCCTGTGTGATCCCCTCCTGCATTGCTCCAGGGTTGGTCTGGTCTGTGTGTCTAATTGCATGCTGCAAAAGTGATGGTATGTCACTTCCAAATTAGGTTATAAAAGGCTCAGTTTTCATCTTGAGTGTCTCGCTGTCCCTTTCATCTCTCACTTTGGGAGAAGCAAATACATGAAAAAAGAAACAATATAACAAACCCATGAATGCCCATGTACCCACCACCCAGCTTCAAAAATTATCAATACTTTGCTAATCTTCTTTTATCTATTCCCTCCCACTCTCACTTCTCCTCCCCACCACTGGAGTATTTCAAAGCAAATCCCAGGCATCATGTTATTTCACTCACACTTGAATATTTAATTTTAATAGATAAAGTCTAACTATAAAAATCTTATCACGCTTGACAAAATTAACAATTCCTTAACATCATCTAATACCCACTTCATATTAAAATTTCCCTAATTATCATTTTATTTGTTTACAGTTCTACCTTTGGAGTTTTCTTCTTTTTTCCTGTCCTTTCTTTTACTCTCTTGGTCAAATTTCTTTTTCATTCCTTTGCTCTATCATTTTGGAAATTCTTCTATAATCTCTGTAGTCTATTCTATGTGTGTGTGTGTGTGTATCCCCCATTGTAATAGATGTTCTTAAATCTGTATTTCTCTATTAACATTCAAATTAAATAACTTTTAGAAAGACTTCATAAGTGTTCTATTGCCTCAATCCAGTATACATCCATCATAAAGTACCCCCTCAATCTTCCACCTAATGGTTTTAAAGGATGTTAATGACCAATGCTTCAATCCACTATTTCCGTAGGAGTTAGAAACTGATGCCTTTTCTATCATTCCTTTTGCTTTTATTAGCTGAAATGAATCTATAAAGAAAAACTCCCTAACCAACTGTTGAAATATAATTTATAGTAGAAAGACAGAAGAAAATGTTTTGTTCTTCCCTCTAATTTACCAATTTTCATAATTTGGTTCCATAACAACCTCCAAAAGCAACTCATGAGTTTCTAGAATTTTGTTTATTATCAGTATGAGCTCATAAATTTTTATATAATCAATCAGTTGCAATCATTTTTCCTTTGGAATTTGAATTGTCTCATCTTTGGCAAGCAGGAGCCCCTTCATATCAGCTCCTATTCTTGTGACATGACTTTTGATGGTTGTCTTGCTTTCTGGTATATAGGAGATACACTCCTTAGACATATCTTGTCCTATCTGAAATCAGCCTTTCTGCAAGAAGTTCTAGCTCCTGTTAGTGAGAAATAGTTAGAGACCACAATCTGAGTATTAGTGATACTCACTGCTAACAGATTTTCAGGCGTCAAGGCATCTCCAGTAGACAGTTGGAAATATTAGTTTCAATTCAAAATGTTTTAAAATTTTTCTTGAGATTTCTTCTTTGACCCATGTGGTATTTAGAAGTGTGTTGTTTAATCTCCGTGTATTTGGGGATTTTCCAGTTTTCTTTCTGTTACTGATTTCTAGTTTAATTCCACTGTGGTCTGAGAGGAGACATTGTATGACTTCTATTATTTTAAATTTGTTAATGTGTGTTTTATGGCCCAGAATGTGGTCTATCTTCTAAAAGTTCCATGTGAGCTTGAGGAGATTATGTATTCTGCTGTTGTTGGCTGAAGTAGTCTGTAGATGTCCATTATATCCAGTTGATTGATGGTGCTGAGTTCAACTGCATCTTTACTGACTTTGTGCTTGCTTGTCCTGTCCATTTCTGATAAAGGGACATTGAAGTCTCCAACTATGACGGTGGATTCATCTATTTCTCTTTGTAATTCTGTTAGCTTTTGCCTCATATGGTTTCACACTCTGTTGTTAGCTGCATACATGTGAAGGATTGTTTGGTCTTTTTGCAAACTTGACCCCTTTATCATTATGTAATGCCCTTCTTAATCCCTGACAAATTTCCTTGCTTTGAAGTCTGCTCTGCCTGAAGTTAACACAGATACTCCTGCTTCCTTTTGATTTGTATTTGCACAGCACGTTTCCCACCATCCATTTACTTTTAATCTATATGTGTTTTTATATTTAAAATGGGTTTCTTGTAGACAATATATAATTAGGTCTTGGGGGTTTTTTGGGTTTGTTTTGTTTTCATGTCTCTTTATTTTAGTACTTTTTATTTTACCTTTTTATTATTTTATTGAGGTCACAATAGTTTATAACACTGTGAAATTTCAATTGTACCTTATTATTTGTCAGTCACCATATATATGTGCCTCTTTACCCCTTATGTGCCCCAACACCCTTCCCCTCTGGTAACCACTAATCTGTTCTCTTTATCCATGTGTTTATCTTCCACATATGAATGAAATCATAGGGTGTTTGTCTTTCTCTGTCTGGCTTATTTCACTTAACAGAGTACCCTCAAAGTCCATCCATGTTTTTGAAAATGGGATGATTTTGTCTTTTTTTATGGCTGAGTAGTGTTCCATTGTATATACACACCACATCTTCTTTATCCATTCATCAGTCGATGGGCACTTGGGTTGCTTCCGTGTCTTGGCTATTGTGAATCATGCTGTGATGAACATAGGGGTGCGTAAGCCTCCTTGAATTGTTGATTTCAGGTTCTTTCGGTAGATATCCAGTAGTGGGATAGCTAGGTCTTATGGTATTTCTATTTTTAATTTTTTGAGGAATCTCCATAGAGGCTACACCAGTTTGCATTCCCACCAGTGTATAAGTGTATAAGCATTCCCTTTTCGTCACATCCTCTCCAACATCTGTTATTTTTTGTTTTGGTTATTTTAGCCATTCTAACAAATGTAAGTTATCTCATTGTAGTTTTGATTTGCATTTCCCTTATGATTAGTGGTGTTGAACATCTTTTCATGTGCCTGTAGGCCATCTGTATATCTTCTTTGGAAAAATGTCTGTTCATATCCTCTGACCATTTTTTTATTGGGTTGTTTGTTGTTGAGTTGTGTGAGTTTTTTATATATTTTGGAGATTAACCCATTGTTAGATATATGATTCCCAAATATTTTCTCCCACTTGGTAGGTTGTCTTTTTGTTGCGTTCCTGGTTTCCTTTGCCTTGCAGAAGCTCTTTAGTCTGATGTAGTCCCATTTGTTTATTTTTTCTTTTGTTTCCCTTGCCCAAGTAGACATGGTATTTGATAAGATGCTTCTAATACCAATGTCAAAAAGTGTACTGCATGTATTTTCTTCTAGGAGTTTTATGGTTTCACATCTTAACCTTCAAGTCTTTAATCCATTTTGAGTTAATTTTTGTGTATGGTGAAAGATAACGGTCTACTTTCATTCTTTTGCATGTGGCTGTCTAGTTTTCCCAACACCATTTATTGAAGAGACTTTCCTTTCTCTATTGTATGTTCTTGGCTCTTTTGTCAAAGAGTAGCTGTCCATAGATGTGTGGTTTTATTTCTGGGCTTTCAATTCTGTTCCATTGATCTATGTGATATTTTTGTACCAGTATCATGCTGTTTTGATTACTATAGCTTTGTAGTATATTTTAAAGTCAGGGATTGTGATGTCTCCAGCTTTGTTTTTTTTCTCAAGACTGCTTTAGCTATTTGGGATCTTTTGTTGCCCCATATGAATTTTAGGATTCTTTGTTCTATTTCCATGAAGAATGTCATTGGGATTCTGATTGGGATTGCATCAAATCTGTAGATTGCTTTGGGTAGTATGGACATTTTACCTATGTTTATTCTTCTAATCCATGGGTGTGGAATATCATTCCATTTCTTTATGTCATTATTGATTTCTTTCAATAATGTCTTATAGTTTTAATTGTATAGGTCTTTCACCTCCTTGGTTAAATTTATTCCTAGATATTTTATTCTTTTTGTTGCGATTGTAAATGGGATTGTATTCTTGAGTTCTCTCTCTGTTCGTTACTAGACTATAGAAATGTAACTGATGTTTGTAAGTTGATTTTGTACCCTCCAACTTTGCTGTTGTTGTTGATTATTTCTAATAGTTTTCTGATGGATTCCTCAGGGTTTTCTTTATATACAATCATGTCGTCTGCAAACAGTGAGAGTTTCACTTCTTCTTTGTAAATTTGGATACGTTTCAGTTCTTTTTCTTGCCTAATTGCTCTGGCCAAAACCTCCAGTACTGTGTTGAATAAGAGTGGTGAGAGTGGGCACCCTTGTCTTGTTCCTGTTCTCAGAGGAATTGCTTTCAGTTTTTCCCCATTAAGTATGATGTTGGCTGTGGGTTTGTGATATATGGTCATTATTATGTTGAGGTACTTTCCTTCTATACCCATTTTATGGAGAGTTTCTCTGTGTCTATTGAGATGATCATGTGGTTTTTATTCCTGATTTGTTAATGTGGTGTATTGCAGTGATTGATTTGCAGTACTTGGTTTGCTGACATGTTGTTGAGGATTTTCACATCTATGTTCATCAGCAATATTGGCTTGTAATTTTCCTTCTTTGTGTAGTCTTTGTCTGGCTTTGGTATCAGGGTGATGTTGGCCTCATAGAATGAATTAGAAAGTGTTCCATCTTCTTCAATTTTTTGGAATAGTTTGAGAAGGATAGGTATTAAATCTTTGAATGTTTGGTAGAATTCTTCCAAGAAGCCATCTGACTCTGGACTTTTATGTTTTGGTAGGTTTTTGATTACTGTTTCAATCTTTTTACTTCTGATTGCTCTATTCAGATTCTCTATTTCTTCTTGATTCAGTTTTTGGAGGTTGTATGAGTCTTAAGAATTTATCCATTTCTTCTAGATTGTTCAATCTGTTCGCATATAGCTTTTTATATTATTCCCTTATAATCCTTTGTATTTCTGTGGTGTCTGTTGTAATTTCTCCTCTTTCATTTCTAATTTTATTTATTTGAGTCTTCTTTCTTTTTTTCTTAGTGATTCTGGCTAATGGTTTGTCAATTTTGTTTATCTTCTCAAAGAACCAGCTCTCAGTTTCATTAATCCTTTCTACTGGTTTTTTTTTTTTTTTTTTTTTTTTGGTTTCTGTTTCATTTATTTCTCCTCTAATTTTTATTATTTCCATCCCTCTGCTGACCTTGAGCTTTGCTTGTTCTTTTTCTAGTTCTGTGAGATGTAGTTTAAGATTATTTCAGATTTTTCTTGTTTGTTAATGTGGGCCTGTATTGCTATGAATGTCCCTCCTAGGACCACTTTTGCTGCATCCCGTAAGAGTTGGTATGGTATATTTTCCTTTTCATTCATCTCCAGATATTTCTTATTTTTCTTTTAATTTCTTCTTCGATCCATTGGTTGTTCAGTAGCATGTTGTTTAGTCTCCACATATTCATCACATTCCCAGAACTTTTCTTGTAGTTGATTTCTGGTTTATGAAACCATATGTTTGGAAAAAATGATTGCTATGATTTCAATATTCTTAAATTTACTGAGGCTTGTCGTTTTTCCCAACATATGGTCTATCCTTGAGAATGTTCCATGTGCACTTGAGAAGGATGTGTATTCTGCTGTTTTCGATGGAGTAAGCCCATCTGGTCTTGTTTTTTGTTTAATTCCACTACTTTCTTGTTGACTTTCTGTCTGGATGATCTATCCATTGATGTAAGTGGAGTGTTAAGATCCCTACTATTATTGTGTTGCTGTTAATTTCTCCCTTTATGTTTGTTAATAGTTGCTTTTTGTACTTTAGCGCTCCTGTGTTAGGTGCATATATATTTATAAGTCTAACATCCTCTTGGTGGAGTGTCCCTTTTGTCTTTATATACTGCCCCTCTTTGTTTCTCATTAACTTTTTTATCTTGAAGTCTACTTTGTCTGATATAACTATGGCAACACCTGCTTTTTTTTGCTTGCCATTTGCTTTGAGTGTCATCTTCCAATCCTTCATTCTGAGCCTGTGTTTGTCTTTAGAACTGACATGTATTTCTAGGAGGCAGCATATTGTTGGGTCTTCTTTGTTAATCCATCCAGCCACTCTGTCTCTTTTGATTGGAGAATTCAATCCATTTACATTTAGAGTGATTATTGATATACGAGGGCTTAATACTGCCATTTTGTCACATTTTCCAGTTGTTTTGTATTTCCCTTGTTTCTTATCCTCCCTATTTCCAACTGCCAGTTCAGTTTGGTGTTTCTCTATGATGGTTTTCTCAGTTTTCTCTTTACTTATCATTTGTGTCTCTGTTCTGATTTTTTTTTTTTTTTAGTGGTTACCATGAGGTTTGTATATAAGATCTTGTAGATGACATAGTCCATTTTCTGCTAGCTTCTTCTTTCCTTAAGTCTAAGCAGGTTCCATCCCGTTCCTCTTCCCTAAGTTATTATTGTCACAACTTATTCCATTTTGTGTTGTTTGTCATTAAAATGAAGTGATTATAGTTATTTTTCATGCTTACCTTCCCTTCATCTTTAATGTTATAATTGTTTCTAACGTGTTCTGACAGAGAACTGCAATTTTCTGATTTTGTCTGTCTATTCATCTCCTTGCTCAACGTTTTGTAAACCCTTTTTTTTTTCAGGTATGAGGGGCTTCTTGATCATTTCTTGGGGTGGGGGGCATCTTGTGGTTGTGAAGTCCCTCAGCTTTTGTTTATCTGAGAAAGTTTTTATTTCTCCATTGTATCTGAAGGATATTTTCTCTGGACAGAGTATTCTTGGCTGAAAGTTTTTGTTTTTCAGAATTTTGAATATATCATTCCACTCTTTCCTAGCCTGTAAGGTTTCTGCTGAGATATCCACTGAAAGCCTATAGGGATTCCTTTATAGGTTATTTTCTTCTGTCTTGCTGTCCTTAATATTTTTTCTTTGTCATTGACTTTTGCCGGTTTTACTAATATATGCCTTGGAAAACTTCCTTTTACATTGATGTAATTAGGAGTTATATTAACTTCGCTTACATGTAATTCCAGCTCCTTCTCCAGGTTTGGGAAGTTCTCAGGTATTATTTCCTTGAACAAGCTCTCTGCTCCTTTCTCCCTCCCTTCTCCCTCTAGAATGCCTATAATCCTTGTTTCCTTTCCTAATTGAGTCAAATATTTCTTGGAGAATTTCTTCATTTCTTTTTAGTCTCTCTCCTCCTCCCTCTGCAGCATTTCTATATTTCTATCCTCTAAATTATTGCTTCTGTCCTCCACAGTATGAGCTCTGTTGTTTAAGGACTCCAGATTTTTCTTTATCCCATTCATTGTGTTTTCCAAGATTTCTGATTTATTTTAGCTTCGATCTCTTGTGAAGGATTCCCTCTGTTCATTAATTTTATTTGTGATCTCGTTCAACTCTGAGTTTTCTTGTAACTTGTGTTTCCTTATGATAACTATTTTGAATTCTCTGTCAATTAGATTGTAAATTTCTGACTTCAGGGTTGATTTCTGGGTACTTGTCATTTTCCTTCTGGAGTGTTAACACACCTCTTCACACTGTTTAATGGGGAGGGGACTTTTGCCATCGCATAGTGGTGGTATCTGGTTGCAGAAACCATCTGCCACGACTGGTGGGGGCAGGAGCTGTGTTTTCTGAGCCTTCTGCAATTCCTGGCAGATGTGCCTGTCCATTGGAAGCTGTGCCAACAGGGTCCATCTGTGTTTGCCCACTGGCCACTGCTGCTTTAGACACATATATGCAGGTGCTCCAGTGGAAATCCCCTGCTCCAGCTGACTGGCTGAGCTGGTGCGCCAGGCAGGAGGGCAGAGAGGGGCACTTTCTTTTGCATGCGCAATCCTGTGTGCCTGCTCTGCACTCATCACTTGGGCTGCTCAGCTTTGTATAGACACCCCTGCGATTGCCTAGCCACCTTGGTGTGGAGCATTCCCACAGGCTGGGAGATAACTCTGAGAGCACAAGCATTCCTGCAGAGGACTGCCCCTTCTCTCAGGGTTGCAAGCCAGCTGCCTCCTGTACCCTCAATTGCTGCTGCTTGGGAGGGAGAGGAGATCCCCTTATCTCTTTCCACTGCCTCCCAGGAGTGTCCAGCACCCCCACCTTCAGTTGTATGGCTGTGTGGATCTCTCCAATGTCTATCATGTTGTGCAAATGTCCTCTATTGGTTTATGAATGTCCTTTTCATTGTATCTCAGGACGGAGACGCTAAGGAAAGAGCTCACTCCTCAGTGACGTTCACATCACTACTGAGTCTTGTTTTCTGATCCACTCTGACAATCTCTGTCTTTTAATTGGTGCATTTAGACCATCAATGTTCAAAGTGATTGATATAGCTGGATTAATATCTACCATATTTATTACTGTTTTCTTCGTTGCCCTTGTTCTTTGTCCCTAGTTTTGTCTTCCACTCTTTTTATGCCTTTGTGCTTTTATTTGAACATTTTATGATTCCATTTTCTCTCTTATCTTATTAGTTATACTTCTTTTACTTTTTTAGTAGTTGCCCTAGCATTTGCAATATAGTTTTAGAGCTAATCCAAGCCCACTTTCAAATGACACTATACCTTATAATAGCAAAATAATCCTAACTCCTCCCTCCTGTCCCTTGTATCATTGCCGTCATTCATTTCACTTATATATAAGCATATGTAAACACATGGCATATACACAGGCATACATAATTAAGTTTCTTGTTTTTATTTTGAACAAACTGTTATGTTATATAAATTATACATTTATTATAATAAATAAGAAAATAGTTTTTATTTTACCTTCACTTATTTCGTCTTTGATGCTCTTCCCTGCTTTACATAGATCCAAGTTTCTGACCTATATTATTTTCCTTCTCTCTAAATAACTTCTTTTAACATTTCTTGCAAGGCAGGTTTACTGGCAACAAATTCTCTCAATTTTTCTTTGTCCAAGAAAGTCTGCATCTCCTTCACTTTTGAAGGATAATTTCTCAGGGTACAGAATTCTAGGTTGGTGGCTTTTTTTCTTAACATTTTATTTCCCTCCACTCTCGACTTGCTTGCATGGCTTCTGAGCAGACATCAGGTGTAATTCTTATCCTTGTTCCTCTATAGGTAAGGTGTTTTCTTCCCTCTGACTTTTGGATTTTTTATCTTTGATTTTCTGTAGTTTGAAAATGATATACCTAGCTGTAGTTTTTCTTGCATTTATCCTGCTTGGTGTTCTCTGAGCTTCCTGGATCTGTGGTTTGGTGTCTCGCATTAATTTGGGGAAATTCTCAGTCATCATTGTTTCAAATATTTCTTCTGTTCCTCTCTCTCTCCTTCTGATATTCCCATTATTTGTATAGTGTACATTACACCTTTTGTAGTTGTCCCACAGTCCTTAGATATTCTGTTTTCAGTCTCTGTTCTCTTTGCCTTTTAAGGACTCTATTGATAGATCTTCTAGGTCAGAGATTCCTTCCTCACCCGTGTCCCATCTACTAATAAGCCCATCATAGACATTCTTCATTTCTGTTACAATGTTTTTTATCTCTAGCATTTCTTTTTGGTTCTTTCTTGGGATTTCTCTCTCTGCTTACATCGGCCATCTGTTCTTGCAGGCTGTCTACTGTATGCATTGGATCTCTTAGCATATTAATCATAGTCGTAAATTCCCAGTCTGATAATCCCAACATCTTCCAGGTCTGGTTCTGATGCTTGCTCTGTCCCTTTAAATTGTGTTTCTGTCTCTGGTAAAGCTTGTAATTTTTTCTTGATAGCCGGACATGATGAACCAGGTAAAAGGAACCGCTATACATAGACCTTTAACAATGAAGTGATAAGGTATGGAGAGAGGGGAAGTGTTCTATAGTCTTGTGATTAGGTCTCAGCCTTTTAGTAAGCATATGCCGCTGGACTGTGAACTTCACAAGAATTTCTCAGTTTTCTTCTCTCCTCTTAGGTGGAACAGGATGGCTCGACTGGGCTAGTGTTTGCTATTTCCCTTTCCCCAGGTTAGTAAGGCTCTGGTTAACTAGTCTCCCCTGAAGGAGGCCTTGTTAAGGACTGAGTGCTCTGACATATTTCAAAATGGTTCTTTTTTCCCTCCCCTATGCAAGCACAGGAGATTTTTCTCTAATATTTTCTGTGGGAACTTGGTTGAGTTCCTGGAGGTAAATCTCACAATATAGTGGGGGCCCCCCACGACTCAGTCCCCCTGGAGTTTTTAACTTTCAGATTTGTCTATACTGAGCCTCTAGCAATTCATCAATTACAGTTCAGGTTTTCTGACCCTGACCTTAGTTCCCACAGTAGTTAATGCTTGTGAGTCACTACTCCAGTAAGCCATGTTTGGCTTACTGTAGTCACCTGTTCGTCTCTCCAATCTTGAGGGCAGCAGTTTGCTCTGTGTCCTTCCATCTCTTACAGATCTAAGAAGAGTTGTTGATTTTTCCATCTGTTCACCATTTTACTTGTTGTTAGGACACAGTGATGACTTCCAAGCTCCTTACGTGTGGAACCAGAAACCAGAACTGAAATGTGTAGTTTCTTTTTTTTTAAGGTTTCATTTTTACTTTTTCTTCCCAAAGCCCCCCAGTACAAGGTTGTGTATTTTTAGTTGTGGGTCCTTCTAGTTGTGGCATGTGGGATGCTGCCTCCGCATGGCTTGATGAGTGGTGCCGTGTACACACCTAGGATTCAAACTGGCGAAACCCTGGGCCCCTGAAGCAGAGCATGCAAACTTAACCACTCAGCCATGGGGCAGGCCCCCTGAAATGTGTAGTTTGAAGTAAAAGAAAATAAATCATGAATCATCTCAATAGATGCAGAAAAATAATTTGACAAGATCCAACATCCATTCATAATAAAAACCCTCAGTAACTTTGGAATAGAAGAGAACTTCTTTAACCTGATAAAGGGCATCTATGAAAAACCTACAGGTAACATTATATTTAAAGGTGAAATATCCTTCCCACTAAGATCAGGAAGAGTTAAGACTGGACATTCTCACCACTTCTATCTGCCATTGTACTGGAGATTCTAGCCAAGGCAATCTGGCAAGAAAAAGAAATAAAAGGCATCCAGATTGAAATTAAGAAATAAAACTGTCTTTATTCAGAAATACATGAATCTTATATATAGAAAATCCTAGAATTCACTGAAAAAACTACTAGAATAAACAAGTTTAAGGAGGTCACAGTATACAATAGCAATATACAAAATCAATTGTATTTCTATACACTAGCAACAAATAATCCAAAAGTGAAGTTAAGAAAACAATTCCATTCCCGACAGCATAAAAAAGAATAAAATATTTAGGAAAAAATTTAACAAAAAAAAAAGTGCAATACTTGTACACTGAAAACTATAAAACATTATTGAAGGAAATTTTGAAAGATGTAAGTAAATGGAAAGATATCCCATGTTCATAGATTGAAAGACAATATTATGACGGCAAAACTCCCCCAAACTGATATACAGATTCAACTATCAAAATTACAGAAATTGACCAGATGATCCTAAAATTTTTATGGAAATGCAAAAACCCAGAACAGCTAAAAGAACCTTAAAAAAAAAAACAAAGTTGGAAGACTCACACTTGCTGATTTCAAAATGCACTAACAAAGCTACAGTAATCAAGATGCTGTGGTACTGGCATAAGGACTGAAATACAGATCAATGAAACAGAATCAAAAGTCCAGAAGCAGGGGGCCAGCCCAGCAGCATATTGGTTAAGTTCGTACACTCCACTTCAGCAGCCCAGGATTCGCCAGTTCAGATCCTGGGTGCAGACCTACAGATCGCTCATCAAGCCATGGTGTGGCAGCATCTCACATACAAAATAGAGGAAGATTGCCACAGAAGTTAGCTCACTGACAATCTTCCTCAAGCAAAAAGAGGAAGATTGGCAACAGATGTTCGCTCATGGCAAATCTTCCTCACTGCCCCCCCAAAAAAGTCCAGAAGTAAACTCAAATATTTATGGCCAATTGATTTTTAAGAAAGGGACAGACAATTCAAGGGGGAAATAAAAGTCTTTTCAATAAATGGTGCTGGAACAAATGAATATTCATAGGCAAAATGATGAATTTGGATGCTTACCTCACACTATACATAAAAATTAACTCAAAATGGATTACAGACCTAAATTTAAGGGCTAAAATTATAAAATTCTTAGAAGAAAACATTGAAGTAAATCTTTGGCCCCTCAGGTTAAGCAATGATTTCTTAGATACAACACCAAAAGCACAAGAAACAAAAGAAAAGAAGTGATAAATTGGACTTCATCAAAATCAAAACCTTTTACATTTTAAAAATAAATGAGTTCATTCTGATATTTCCAATTCAAATTTAATATTACAGATTTTCTACTTAGCTAACTAGATTTTATAATCCTATATCTTTTCTCTTACAGTGAAAATCTTGGTTCCTAACATTGTTATAATTACGTATGTTTTATCTTAACTATAAATAGTGGTAAAATAACAATACCAATATTACTAATAACAAGATAACTGAATGCAATTTAAGATTCCTTTCCTGCTAGGATATAGCCCATTGACAATGTACAGTCAAAATACTAAAATTTAAAGATACTAAAAATAATTCTTTGTGTGATTATGGCATGTACTTAATATAGTTATGTTGATTTGTTTTCAATTTTTAAGGATTGCTTTGTTTTTTTCTTTTTGATCTAGTTTTGTTTCGTAATTATATAAAACACTTACATGGTTCCAAACTATAAACAAGAAACATTCAAATAAGTCTTAACTTTCATTGCTGTCCCCTCTACCCAGTTCCTTCCCTTCCCCTATCAGTAACCACTTTTATTCATTTTCAGTTTATCCTTCCACTATTTTTTGAAAATGTAGAAAATACACACACACCCATATTTCCCCCATTCCTTCCATAAAAGATAGCAAACTATATACTCTGTCCAAATCATGCTCTTTTACTTAAAAATATATCCTACAGATCACTCCATGGCAGTATTAGAGATCTTCCTCAAACCTTTTCATAGTTGCATGGTTCTAATCCATTGTGCAGCAATACCATAATTTATTCAACCAGTCCCCCTCTGATGGGCATTTGGATTGTTTTTAGTCTTGCTATTACAAATAATTTTGTAATAAATAGCCTTGTACATGCTTCATTTTGGATTTTTGCCAGTGGATACTAAGGACAGAATCCTGTAAGTGGCATTGCTTATCAAAAAGTAAATCACACATACTTTTGCTAGATATTGCTAACTTCTCCATAGAGATTATGCCACTTCTGACAACCTTTTTAACTGTTTTCCTTCTTCCACTCTTGTCTACCTACAAATCATTTTCTCTCATATCTTATAAAATCTTATAAAATATAAATTGGGTCATATTACTCTCCTGAAAACTTCAGTGGCTTCCCATTGCATTTAAAATAAAATCCAGTTTATTCACAGTACCTATAAAAACTTAGATGATATGGATCCTACCTCTCTGTATCAGTTAGGATTAGGTTTGGCTACGAGTAAAAGATTCAAAATAACAACACCTTAAATAAGATAGACGTTTACTTCTCTGACATAAGTCTGGAGGAAGACCGCCCGAAGCCGGCACTGGAGTTCAGCTTCAAGAAGTCCACAGGGCACAAACTCCTTCCATGCCATGATCCATCATCCCTAGGACCCGACCCTCATCCCTGTGACCTCAAACAGAAGCTAAAGTACCAGTCATTATATTTGTTCCAAGCAGCAAAGTTGGAAGAAGAATAAGAAAAGGGCAAGGGGTACATGCCTGCTATCTTATAAGGAAGATTCCTGGAGACTCTACATAACACTTGCATTTTACATGCCATAGGTCAGAACTTACCATATGACTATACCTACCTATCAGGAAGGCTGGAAAATGCCTTGATTCTGGACAGCTACATGCCCAGTCAAAAACTGGGAGACCTAACACCATGGAAGAAGTCTCTGCTGCACAATTTCTTCGTTTCATCTCATATTACTCCACCCTTACTCACTATGCTCCAGCCACACAGACTTCCTTTGTTCCTCAAATAAGCCAAGCTCTTATCTATCTCCAGGCCTTTGCTCTTGCAGTTTCACCCACCTAGCACAGCCTTCCTCAGATCTTCACATGGCCAGTTCTCTCTCATCATTCAGGACTCAGCTCAAATGTCACTTCCTCAGAGAGACCTTCTTTGGCAACTGGGTGTAAAGCAGGCCCCATCCTAGTCACCCTTTTTCATATTGCACTGCCTTATTTTCTTTATAGCATTTATCTCCATCTGAAATTATCTGTTGCCTTCCTCCACTAGAACACAACTTCCACAGGACAGAGATCTTTTTTGTCTTCACTCTGTATGCCTATTACAATACAATTCTAAGTGCACAGTAGGAGCTTAATATTACTTGAATGAATGAATGTCTGACTCCCAACACCCTGCTTTTTCTACTACCTCTTCTGTTCCTAGTATATGTGAAATAATACCTCATTTCAAAAGTTAATCTTTGTTTTTAGAATGACAGCCTATTAAAGTTACTTTCTTTCAAACAAGATTTTAAAAGAACATTATTTCCAAAGTAAAACAAAATCTTCCTACGCTCAGTAAGTAAAAAGAGATTTAGATACAACATCTTGGGCAAGTCTCTTAAATTACTCGATCTCATAGTTTTCATCTGTAAAATGGAAGAGTTGGTTAAAATTCATTCACTTAACCTACAGATACTTACCAATCATTGTACTAAAGCAAAATTAGGGACTTGAAAGTTAAACAAGATAATTTCTGCCCTCAAAAGAGGCTCACAGGTGCCTTTCAACTCTACAATTTGTATGATTCTATATAATTGTTGGTTTGTAACTTCTGTGCTAGGGAAAAAGCATAGGACTTCCCATTCCTGAGACATTAACTAAAGATCTACCACCAAGACACTGATAAACACACTGCTTCACTTTAAAAGCAAATATTTAATTCAACATTGCAATAAGAATTGAACAGTAATAAAAACAGAAGCATATTAGTGGCTTAAAAACGTATATTAGTCTTTAGTTTCCTTCAGAGAGGACTCTGCCAGTTTTACACAGCAAAATGATGCTAGGAATACATCTTTAGAAGAGAGAAATTCTCTCTGAATGCAAGTCTAAAATGCTTCAAAGGGATTAAAAGTTTTAAAGACCCAAATCAGAACTACTCAATATTAATCTCATTTGAACCCTAAAAGTTTGACATAATAAACATTATATATTTTATAGAAAGATGGCTCAAAAATTAACAAGTTGGCCTTTTCTAGAGACTGGCATCCCAGATCATGACTATTACATGACCACCTGGCTGTGGGTCCTCCACTACCACCTTCTTTGTTCTTCGAGATCCTCCGTGGCTTCCATCTGGGCAACTCTAAAGGCACTGTGAGGAAAACAGATGTAGAGATAGATGCTCATTTCTCCTGCAGTCCCTCTCAGTACAGGAATCAGGTAAATAATCAGTGAGAAAAAGGTATATAATCCATAACTTATCGTCCCCACAAGGCCTCACTCAATTTGAAAAATTGCCAGTTCTGTCAAATATGCCAACACTCCAATAAGATATTTATGACACAGAATCTGAAAAAAAAAAAAGACATTTAAAATTAAAATAGAATTAATAATGATAACAAAGCAGTTTGATATTTGATAAATATTCCAGGCTTATTTTAAATTCCATATCTGCAAGCTAAGATACAAATATGAACCCAAACCATTGCTGCTCTAAGTCAAATAGATTTCACTTAATGAAGACTACTAACTTTAATTAAATTTACAACTATTAGTCAATGGTGCTTAGAGGTAATTAGACAAGAGTTCTTATTTATCCTGGCTTCCATGGCGGGACTGACCATCTGCCTAAGGAGTGAGGGGGAGGAAGGGCTATCTATGAACCCCTTGGACTTGTATGCAAATTAAGTATCTACATTTTCTTGGGGCTGGCCCTGTGGCCGAGTGGTTAAGTTAGCACGCTCCGCTTTGGTGGCCCAGGGTTCCACCAGTTCAGATCCTGGGGGCGGACATGGCACTGCTCATCAGGCCGTGCTGAGGCAGCGTCCCACGTACCACAACTAAAATATACAACTATGTACTTGGGGGCTTTGGGGAGAAAAAGGAAAAATAAAATCTTTTAAAAAAAAAGTATCTACATTTTCTACAAAGAGGTTCCATAGCTTCCTTTTTCTTAAAGGGATGTACAATTCCAAAGGTATCTTTTAGAAACTAAGCAGATGGCAGAAACCTGGTTAACACATTAATTTCAAACTTTTGAGAGGCACTATGGTATTGCAGTTTAAAGCATATGCTTTTGAGTCAGGTGACTAGGTGCAAATTCCGATTCCACTGGTTAGCTGTGTGATCTTAGGGAATCGACTTATCCCCTGTGCTACAGTTTCCTCTTTACAACCTATATAAATAAGTTGTTATGAAAACTAAATGAAACAACATGCATAAAATGCTTAATATTGCCTGGTACAAGTTAGTGCCTAATAAATGTTAGCAACATCATGGCATCATTTGAACCTAGGACGCACAGTTACTATCTTACCTCATTAAGAGAGGCTCTTAGATTTAGAATAGACCAGATAAAATAAATGTGTTTAAGGAACATCCTTATATTCATAGATGGATAAGAACATGTTATATAAAATAGTTTTTAAATGCGGTTTATTAATAGAGTGTGGGCATATGGAAACCAAATTTTAAAATATATAAGGACTTCATGAACATTGAATTCTGAGGTACTAAAATGTAAATCTTTTTCTTTATAATGTCAAAGTAATACGGCATAGTATAATCTTTCAAATTTTTTACTGCAAACCATAGTAAGAAATAAATTTAACATCATGACCCAGTACAAGCAAATGTATATCCTTACCATATGCAATACACTCTCATTTTTATATTTTCTATTTCTTTCTTTTGTTTTTTAAAACTGGTAACTTCCCATCAAAATTATTTCCCAACCTAGTGCTGTACTGTGACCTCCAGTTTGAAAAGCACTAATACAGTGCTTATGAACAGAGTATGAACTTCTTGCAACCTAAGAGATAAGCATTCAAATCTTGACTCCTCCTCTTACTGAGCTATCTTGCATGTGTCACTTAAACCAATCTTGGCCTAAGTTTCCTTGTTTTAAAAATAAAATGTGGATAAAACACCTAACTACAGGGATGCTCTACTGATTAGAGTTAAGATATGTTTAACTTCTGGAATAGCAACAAGACCAATATTCACTGAGTGTTTACTTTAGCTGTATTTTAGTATATTTTAAATATATTAATTTTTTAATATATTTAAGTACCTACTCTCAGTTTATTTCTGATATTTCCTCTGATAAGGACTTCATAGAGACTAAAACAATATCTGTATTATTTCTTTCCCAGTAGGGATAGAAAAGCCTGAAATATAAAGATGATATCTTAGTTCTGTGTTTCTGGCTGTAATTTTCTCATCTAACACACAAAATCCACTGTTACTCTGATAATTATTTCCAAGTTTGACAAGAAACAATTTTGAAAGTTTCAAAGTTACTAGAGATAATTCATATTATTGCCAAAACTGTAGCACACAGCATATAGTATCCTCCCATTATAAAAATGCATCTAGAAGGTTGAAGAGTTTTTAGTAAATCATTTATAAAGCATAAAATAAAATTTCTCTACTGTCTTGAATTGGCAGACATTCAAATGTGTTTCTTCAATGTGGAAAATACAATCACCATACATTTTGGAATCTATGCAACAATAAGGAAAAATTACTTAACTAGATTTGTTCAAACTAACCTTTATTTTTCCATCAGTATGTGCTGAAGCTACAGATGTTGAAACACGAACCAATCTTGTGGCTGATAAATGAATTTTGAAATGCCTATGGAAATGTGAATAAAGGCAGTCCATGAACAAGTCAACTTCCTCCTGGGTAACTTCCCCAGGTGTTTTGTGGACACTGTCCCACAAAGCTTTTGCATCCTCTGGATGTATGGCATAAGAAATGTCCAGACGTTGAGGGCTACAGGGTACAGACCAAAGAAATTCAGTAGTAGCCATATAATGGTCCATTTTGCATGCAGTCCACATAGCAGCCATCCAGGAAAGATTATATGCATTGATTGCTAAGGGACTGAAATAACAGTCAAAAGTTTTCTGAAACCAGGTTCCAATCATGGCTGTATTAGTCTCTGCTCCATTTGCAAGAAATAAGGGTAGACAGGTGAAATCTTCTGAAACAGTCTCCAGAAGACTGTCTCCAAATATACAGCAGAACCAACCAGTCCACAACACTTTACCTTCTCTATTCTCAGACGGCAATTGAGATTTTGACAGAATCTACCAAGAAAGAAAAGAAAACAGGTTCATTAAGTTCAAAAGTACATTTCCCCCTAAATTACACAATCTCAAAACTAATTTGCACATTAAAAAATAAGATACGTTGTATTACTTGCCAAAAAACACAGAGAAAATAGCCTCCCTAATCATTATTAGGGCTTATCAAGTTAATTGACCTTTCTTCTAATATTCTTATATACTAGAGACATGGTATATGCTAAGATCTTGGTGCAACCAAAATGCAAAATAAGAAAGGCCAATATGGCATAACGAGGTACAGTATGTTGAAAAGAACCTCAAAATCTCAACTTTAGAAGGGACTGTAAAAGGTCACCAAATCCAAAGTGCTTGAATTCTTTCATCGAGGAAAACTTCAAGATTTCCTAAAGCAGCTCTTTCTATCAACTTAAAATGTTCTTTCAATGTGTTAGTCCCTACAGTTTCCACTCCTGCTTTCTTCCTTACATGCATATAGAACAAATCAAATGTAACCTGTCTTCTACAGGAAAAGCCCTTCAAATGTCTGATGATCCCTATCATATGTACTGCCAAGTTCAACATCTCCAGTTTCTTCAACCATTCCTCCTAGGACATACACTCAAGTTCTCAAACTATCCTGGTCACTCTTCTCTGAAATTCTTCTGCATGGGAGTCACTCATAACTGAACCTAATTACTTCAAAGAGGTCTGATTAATTACAGGACTGTCACTATCTTTAACCTAGATTATACTCCTATTAACATAATCTTAGATTAGAGTAGTTCTCTGGTTTTTAGTTGACAACTTTACATAAATTAGCCCAACATATTCATTTTTGCTGGTAACAGGTAAATCCTCCCCAACCTGTACTGAGGCTTAAAATTTTAATCTCTTTCAATTTGGCCCATTGTGCCAACACATTCAGATCTTTTAGAATCTTGATTATATTTTCCAGCAGATTAACTAATGCTTCAAAATCTAAATGTGTAAATTACATGACAAACATACCTTCCAGATATTCATAGAAGTTTTAATTAAAGCTTGACCAGGGCAAGGTGAAGATCACAGCCCAGTATCATATCCCTTTAGAGATGATCATTTAAGTAGTTATTTTACCATATTTCTCCTTCTTGTTCAAGGGATTATAAGAGACTCTCAAATACCTTAAAGCCCGGATATATTATGCCTATCACACTTTCATGATCTAAGAGTCCTGTAACCCTGTCAAGAAATGAGATTTAATTTGAAAACTATTAGGACACTATACTAGGAATTCAAGAGGTCATTTCTATTCCTCACAAGAACATCTGCTTGCCTGATGACATGCAAACCACATAACTTCTCTGGGCATCAACTACCTCTAATTGTCTACCCAGTGTCTATTTTTCCTTCCACAATAAAACTGTGCTTTTACTCAAGGTGGCAAAGTACCCACTAAAAAAGAAAATTTTTCTAGTCTCCCTTCCAACTGGGATGTCAAGAGAAGTTGTTGGGTCTCAGCAAGTCTCATAAAAGATTTACTCAGCAGCAGGCATCCTGATTGTCCTTCCTATCTTCCTCCTACTGCCTGCCTGGAACTTGAATATAATATTTAGAGCTCCAGAAGCCATCTTAGACTAAAAGGTGACCTCATGGATGGGACCCATGCACCAAGGATCACAGAGAAGACAGAAGGAACCTAGATTACTAATAATTTCATGAAGCATATACCTGCCTTAGACAGCTTATCTCCAGACAGCTTTTTATAAGACAAATAAACCTCTATCTTGTTTACTCCACCATTATTTAGGCTTTCTGTTATATGCACCTGAACCTACTCCTAGGAATCTTGAGATTCTTGTCAATACTATGATCTATACCAGGGGTCAGCAAACTTCTTCTGTAAAGGGCCAGGTAGTAAATATTTTAGGCTTAGCAAGATACATGGTCTCTGCAGCAACTACTCAACTCTGCTCTTGTAACACAAAAGTAGCTATAGACAATATGAAAGAAAGCTAAAGGGGTTCTGTTCCAACAAAAAAAACCAAACCTTATTTACAAAACAAGCAATGGGTCAGATCTGGCCATAGTTTGCTGACCCCTGATCTATACAAATAAACAAACAAGGAGAGTGATGTCAGCATCATGGCGGAGTGGGAGGTTCCCTTTGTCTCCTGCCTCTGAAGTACAACCAGACATCCATTGACCAACAGAGGGTTCCCTACAGAGCACAACAGGACACCTAAGAGACCAGGCGGCTATACATCTGAAGGTGGGGGGACGCAACTCCCCTGAAGAGTGGAACTAGGGGAACAACCCCCTTCCTCACCCCCCATGGCAGCAATCCAGGATGTGGATCCTCACACAGTGGCCCACACAACTGAGCGGAGGTGAGAGCGGCCCAGCCCCATGCACCCAAACATTGGTGGAGTGGCAGCAGCCCCACATATGTGAAGACCTGGGAGGCTGCGGCGGCAGCCAGTGGCCTCACACGTGTAGGAATGCCCAAGGAGCAGCGGCAGAGGCAGCAGCAGCCAGTGGCAACCCTGAATGTGGGAACGCCCCAAGGGCAATGGTGATGACCAGTGGCAGCTCCATGCCTGAAAATGTCCAAGGCAGGAGGTAGCAGCATGGCAGTGGCCCCACCCCACAACAGTGTATGGTCGGTGGAGCCACAGCAGAAGCAATGACCCAAACTGCACAACTACAAGCAGACAAGGTGGGAGCACCCAGCCCCCAGTGGCAACACCCCCAACACCAACTCACCAGCAGCAGGGACTGCATACAAGAACCCAGGTCCCCAAGACCCCACCAGTGACACCCATGAACCCAGCACCCCTGGCAGTGGTACAACAAGCACCCCCAGACAACTGGGAAACAGCAACACAGACGGTGCAAAGGACAATAGCATCCAAGCCTGCAGAGAGCCAGCGGAGGAACAGGAGACTGAGGTGACCAGAACCAAAGTAATCAAGGCCATACCCAAATGACAGAAGGTGATTACTCCCACAACTGCGACAGCAGAGGACCAATTCATCAAATACCATAAAGAACTAAAGTAACACTGCAGAACAGAAGGAAAATGACAACTCTCCAGAAACCAAATCTGCAGTCACAGAAGTTTACAATCTACCTGACAAAGAATTCAAAATAACAGGAACAAAGAAATTTGAAGAGTTACAAGAAAACTCAGAAACACAGTTCAATGAGCTCAGGAACAAAATTAATGAACAGAAGGAATACTTCACCAAAGAGACCTAAATTCTAAAAAGAACCAAACAGAAATTCTGGAGATGAAGAACACAATTAATGAGATTAAAAAATAATGCAAAAAGCATAAAACACAGAGCAGACCTAAGGCAAAGGAAATTTTGAACAAAATGAAAAGACAACCCACCAAGTGGGAGATAATATTTGCAAACCAAATGCCCAAGAAGGGGTTAATTTCCAAAATATATAAAGAACTCATACAATTCAACAACAAAATAACCAACCTGATCAAAAAACAGGCAGAACGAACATGATGTAATCTACACAGAATTCAAAATATATTATGATATACATCCAAAAATAAACAAATAAATGAAAAAAAAAACAGGCAGAAGATATGAACGGACATTTTTCCAAAGAAGATATACAGATGGCCAACAGGCACATGAAAAGATGTTCAACATCACTAATTCTTAGGGAAACGCAAATCAAAACTACACTAAGACATCACCTCACACCTATCAGAATGGCTAGAATTAACAAGACAAGAAATAACAAGTGTTGGAGAGGATGTGGAGAAGAGGGAACCCTCATACACTGCTGGTAGGAATGCAAACTGGTGCAACCACTATGGAAAACAGTATGGAGAGTTCTCAAAAAATTAAAAATAGAAACACCATATGATCCAGCTATCCTACCACTGGGTATCCATCCAAAGAACAAGAAATCAACAATACAAACAGATTTATGCACCCGTATGTTCATGGCAGCATTATTCACAGTAGCCAAGGGGAAGCAACCTCAGTGCCCATCAATGGATGAATGGATAAAAAAGATGTGGTGTGTGTATACACACACACACACACACACACACACACACACACAATGGAATACTACTCAGCCATAAAAAAAGGGACAAAATCATCCCACTTGCAAGACCATGGATGGACCTTGAGGGTGCTATGCTAAGAGAAATAAGCCAGAGAAAGACAAACACTGTATGATTTCACTCATATGTGGAAGATAAACACATGGATATGGAGAACAAATCCGTGGTTACCAGAGGGGAAGGGGGCGAGAGAAAGGGGCACATATGTATGGTGATGGATAAAAACTAGACTATCAGTGGTGAACATGATGCAGTCTACACAGAAACTGATATATAATAATGTACACCTGAAATTTACACAATGTTGTAAGCCAATATGACCTCAACAAAATAACTTAAACAATAGGTTATAAATCACAAGCCTAAGAATTTTAAAAACAGTAAGACAATGCAGATTCTTTTCCCCTAGGAAGCAAGTATTGCTTATATATGATACCTGGACAAGAAATGCTTCAGGGTCTCTTTGTGTTCCTTTCATTCCTAGGAGAGCAGAGAAAATCACTTTGATGTTGAAGTCTTCTCCCACTTCTACAGCAAGTCCTTTCTGCTTTTCAGCAGCAATAAATGCACCCAGAAGTTTAGAATACTCTTTGAGATTAGTATAGGAGAATTTATATAGGGGAGTTAAACTATATAAAGTCCACTGTTTATGCAGAAGGAATGCAACCTTTTGAGGATCAACATCTTCCTAAAAGAAAA
Organism: Equus caballus; assembly: GCF_041296265.1. Lineage (NCBI taxonomy): Eukaryota > Metazoa > Chordata > Mammalia > Perissodactyla > Equidae > Equus > Equus caballus. The sequence continues at coordinate 9,525,981 of NC_091688.1, forward strand.
TCAAAACAAAAGAAGTTTAAGAATTAGGAAACATGAGTAAAGAATTTAATCATAAGATTTCACATATTTAATACAAATCTATTAGTGGATACTTGATCTTTGTACTCTAGCCAAACTGGAGTTTGCAGGACTCTTTGAAGATCGTTGAATGGGCCTCTGCATTTGTTGCACCTCCCCCTTTGGAAAGCTCTTCCCACAGGGGTTCACTGGTATGTTCCTTTCCTTCATTCAGGTCTCTGCCCAAATGTCACTCAAGAGGCCACTCTATCTAAAGTAGCACCTGCACCCACTCCAACTTTTGTCACTCTACATCTCCTTAACATGTTTTATTTTTTTCACAGCATCTACTACTGGCATTATATATTTATCTGATTTTTATTGTCTATTACACCTCTAGCACCTAGAACAACGCCAACAGGTGTTCAGTAAATATTTATTGGATGAACATCTATGTTTCAGATTTAGAAACTTCAAATTACAGATTTTGAAAATAGTAACTATTCCTGGAGCATCTAATTAGGTTGACTTTAATTAAGTGATTTTTAAAATTGTTTCTAGTAAATCTACTCTGACACAATGCCTAATTCAATAGATTAAATTAAAAGATAACATGGAAATTTTTTGGCCGTGCTCTATTAGAACCAACGTACCATCAATTGCATTGGCTCTAAGGCCTTATTGAGGGTCATCCCATATAGGCTCCTGGTTCTATCCTGAACTGAATTTTTCTATAGAATTCATACTTCCTGGCATAGTCTCACAGTTCCAAATATCTTTTGGAACTTTCACCACAGTTGTCTACTTGACAAAAATATTTGTTCTGATTAGAGTATTCATGGAAACAGTTATATACTTTTATTAAAAAGTGATAAACCTTTTTCTTATTACTATCAAAAGGTACAACAAAATTATTTATATCATAGACAGAAGGAAGCACTGAATTGGACACTCCAACCTTTAATTTATATACACTTTCTGTTTTCTGGTTAAGAACCATCACTTTCATTACCAGCACTAGTAATTTTTCTTTAAGAAAGTTTTCACAAAGAAACAAAAGTTTTCTCATATCGCAGAAGATACTATGTACTCAACACTGACAAGAAAACAAAGTTATAAGAGCATGTGGGTGATGGATCAGCAGGCTCCTTGCTAGGTGACTCAAAACCACACACAAAACTTGTATTGATCAGGGTTTTATTTCATGTTTCAGTAAAATTACAAATCAATAATGTTATATATCTTCAGGGTTGTTTATGAATGATCAAGAGCCTGTTGTCACCAGACAAATCTGGAACAATTTAAACATCAAAATAATTTAGTGAGGAACTAGAAAAATTTGAAAAACGGGAATTCATGAGTCCATACCAATAAAGAGATAAATAAATAAATGTAGAAGTGAGAAGGGCTTACAACAGAATGCCAAAGCCTGGTTAGTAAATATGGAGCAAATGGAGTTGGAAAATCATTATTTTGCAACCATCACGATAAAGATGGGATGAGGCAAAAATTATTAATGGACGTTACGTGTTAGGAGAAATTTTGACAGGGAATAGGATATTTGCATTATCTTAAAATGTCTTCCCCAACAGACTGCTTATTAGCTGCAGAGGGGAACAAAAAGGTAATTATTGGGCAACATCTTGACAGGATGATCAAAATTAACATCACCAAGTGCTACCAGATGTTTTTCCCCAAGAAGGACACAACACCACCTATGCAGTATCCTAGCTGAGAAAACATAACTTCGATCTAATCGTGAGGAAATATCAGACAAATACAAAATGAGGAATATTCTATTTAAAAAGGAGAGAGGAGGGGGGCCGGCCCCAAGGCCGAGGGGTTAAGTTCGAGCGCTGTGCTTTGGCGGCCCAGGGTTTTGCCAGTGCAGACACGGCACCACTCATCAAGCCATGCTGAGGAGGCATCCCACATGCCACAACTAGAAGGACTCACAACTAAAATAAACAACTATGTACCAGGGGGCTTTGGGGAGAAAAAGGAAAAATAAAATCTTTAAAAAATAATAATAATAAATAAATAAATAAATAAAAAGGAGAGAGGAGGAAACTATATTCTGCAAAAATGTCAGTGTCAATAAAAGACAAATATTGTGGATGTTCCAGATTAAAGGAGGTTAAAAGATATAACAGAGGAGGTACTGATAGTGTGAATAATTGTTTTAGCTGTTTCTCATTTATTTTATTACCTGAGGGATTAAGAAGATACTATAAATACTATCAAAAGTTGAAATTCTTTGTTCAGAGATATTCTCAATTACTGAGTAACACGAAAGAACACAAAAAGCATACCTGCAATTGTGAACACTGGGGAATTTTCCTTCGAGGTGGAGTTGGGACAAAAGAGGTTTGCCTCCTGACCGATTCTAATCGTTTCTGCAGAGGGGTGGCACCTATAAAGTAATCTTTAAGCCTTGAGGATGCACGTTGTCTAGGAGTCGATTCTGGTGTATCACAAGAATCCATGGTCTACGTAAACGATAATAAAACCAAAGTTTTGAACACCAAAGAGTTAATTCACGCTCAGTTTCACTGAGTCTTCTCCTCTCTATAAAGGAATTATTTCTCTCTCCCTCCCCCTCCCTGTCCCCAGTTTTGACTTTTCAACCAAGTCCTGTATTTCTCATTGGCTACAGGCTATTTTTTATGACTATCTTACAGATACCTCAAACACAGTAAGCTCAAAACTAAATTCACCTGCTTCCTAGCCACCTCCTTCCAAAAGCTAGCTGGTCCATTTTCAAATTCCTGTCAATTTTCTAAGTTAATTTAAATTCATTTAAGTAGTCTCCCACTTTCATTCTTTAACATGTAGTCATTAAGCACATTCTTTAGAGTCTTTCCTTCAATAGTCTCTCTGTCATCCATTCCCAAAGCTACTTCCTTAGCCAGGTTCTTGCTAGGATAACCAAGTGCTTTCTATATCTAAGGGTAACTCATTCTTCAGAAACGGAACTTTATTATTAGTCACCTGTGCAAAAAACTTTACAACGACAAGATAAATTCTACTCTTCTGCTGGATATTTAAGATCTTTCATAATTCAGCTTGTCCTTACCCTCCTACTTCTCCTACACACAAACATATTCTTGTCTTCATGTTTTCACCTATCAACTATATTCCCTATCTGAAGCATCCTTTTTCCATTCCACCTCCTTTAAGACCAGGCTTGAATTTGATCCCCTTTCAAGTAGTAGAGTTCTGTTAACCTTCTTCCCTAGAATGCCTGTTATAGACTTCTGTCTGCATCAGTGTCTCATTCCTAGAAGCAGTGTGTGTGTGTGGGGGGGGGGGGGGGGGTGCACGTGTGTGTGTAGAATGAGATCTGAGGGGTAAATATTTTGAAAAAGCCCCCAAACCCTCTAGATGAGTCAATAAAATCTCTCAAAAACATTCTATAAAATCTTTGGAGATTAATAATATACCAGCCTATGCAGCTCTCCTCTATCACCCAGTCTGTGCCACTCACTTTGGCCAGTATTCTTAGACGTCCTTGCACTATTTTTATGGTGTGCATTTCTTCTCTTCCCAGCAAGACTAAACTACTCTGACTGAAACCATGCTTTATATTTCTCTTGTATAATTACCTTAATATAATGCTGAGTGCTCCTTAATTGTTAAATAGTATTGGTTTCATTGAACAGAAGTATTTCACAGAACTCCAAAATTATGATATAACTTCCACTGAATAGAATTATGATTTAAAAGTTATAATAATTACTCCCAAGTACTGGCATAGTTACCCTTTTTAAAAAGTTTTTCACAAATGGAAAGTTATATTTGTTACTATATTTAAATTTCAATATGTCAAAGTAGGATACCCTCTATATCTTGCACAAAACTCCATAAATTAAACATACAGTTCTCAAAGCTCCAGTAACGCCCAAAGCAAGATCATATATCATACAATTTAAACAGCAGCTACTCTAAAGTATTCTATCTTCAAATGCACACTAAATTATCTATTTTAAAGGGAGTTTTAAATTCTTGTCTACACCGAATGTTTCTTTCAAATTTTTTATTTGGAATGACTGGTAACATTTATTAACTATTCATCATGTGCCAGGTACTCTTCTAAGCCCCTAACAAATATTTTCTCATTTAATCCTCAACCCCATGAGATGGATTATTATATTCCCAGTTGAGAGATGGGAAGACAGAGAAGTTAAGTAACTTGCCAAAGTCATACAGTTAAAGAGCAAAAGAGCCAGGATTTGAACCCAGACAGTCTAACTCGAGAGCAGGGGCTCTTACCTACTTCTTCCACATTGCTTTTCAACAGGGACCAACTTCAAGGCAAAATAAGCCCTACCGGATTTGACTCCTTAAAAGAGAAATGCTATGAATTCCAAAAAGATTTTAAAGTCTATCTATGTGAGAAAAAGACTATTAGCACTGAGAGGGTTGGTTTTGAGAAGACATTTCGCTTGAGTATTTAATGTTAACAGTAATGTGAAATAGCACAATCCATGCACTGAAGATTAGAAAACTACATATCTATTTTACCTTCTCACTCCACAGTCAATGTGTAATTTTGCCCTGCTCAATAATTAAGAGGTTGAAAATATATCCTGACTCAATATTTTACTGTCCCAATATTCTTCCTTCCAATTGTAAGGAAACAGATCCTCTTACTTGCTTTCTAAAGCTAATCCCTCAACCAATATTCTGGGTCCCCATATCCCTTTACATCGCCCTTGGACACCACCTCCCATGTTTATTTCAAACCTCTATTATCTCTAATCTCTTACACAGGATATTTTTCTTCCACTGCCACGCATATTCTAGTATTCCTAACGCTAAAAATTTTTTGTTTAAATCCAATTCATTTCATTTCTCTTGAGACCAATCTCCTGGAAATGTGGTATACAACCACTGCCTCCAATTACTAATGAATATCTTATTGGAAATCTTCAGCAATCTCTTTTCTGTATCCATCACTATAAAGAAACTCCATTTTTGAAGGTTACCAACAATGTTTTTGCTAAAACCATGGCCAAATACTTGGTTCATCAAATTTGTCCATCCTTACTCCTCTAAACTTTCTGTTACCTTTTTTTTCAGACACTCAATTTTTAGGGTTTTTTTCTCCTTATTTCTTATAGTTCCTTCCGATTTATCTGCTGATTTCTGTTCTTCCTCTTGTCCCAACAGTGGGTGTCCCTCTGAAATCACTCATTCTGCATATGAAAACATTCGTCCTACATATGACTCCTAAATCTCTATCTTCAGACCTCTGCACCAGCATTTCCAATTTCCTGTAGGACATTAAACCTTTCGTGTCCTCAAACTCATTAAGTTCAAAGCTAAACATTATTTCACAACCAGTCTTTCCTTTCCAACTACCCTGTTTCTCTCAGTAATAATTCCATTCTTCCTTCTCATTTTCTTCCCTGCCCCTTAAAGTACATCGTGGTCATCTTTCACTCTTCCCTCAACTTCACCTTTACATCCAGTTTATTATCAAATTCTCACATACTTCTTAAAAGGATATACACTAGCCCTCTCAGACTTGGCCTTCACTTCCACTCTTGATTACAGCCACCTACCTCGTTCCAAATCTTAACCCCCTTCCCCAATCCATGACTAGTCTTTCCATAGACACCACTTTTGCCTTGTCATTACCTTGCCTGAGATTCCATAACAATTCCCACACATCTTTGAAATGAAGTCAGAACTGCTCTGTCTGGGTTTCAGGGCACCGCATTATCTGATCTTATTGTCTGATCCTATCAAGGTTCATTTTCTACTACTTCAGGAGTTCCTACCCCAAGACCCACAAACAAACGGCCTCCAAAATCCAACAACGCTCTAAGGTTGTAAGCAAAACGCTGTATGCACGTGTACTTGGTGGCAGAGGCAGGTGAGGAAAAGTCCAGTATACATGGACAACTTTTTTAAAGGTTAAGAACCACTGCCCTACATCCAAACAGGCACCCCCTACCCTAGACTGATGATCACCCCATTGCTCCTCACGCCTGTCATGTTTTTCTCTGCTCCCCGACATTTTTATTCAACCTATCGCCAACTAAGAATACTTCTCTCCTGCCACTTGTCTGACCAAATCCAATCCGACCTGCACGTTTCACTTCCTCAGGAGAAGCTCTGCCATATCCATAGAGCTAGATATGATAGTATTCCTAACACTAAACGTTTTTTGTTTAAATCCAAGTCATCTCATTCCTTTTGAAACCAATCCGCCAACTCCTCTTGCATCTGTAGTTCATAACACACAATTACAACTGAGTTATTTTTTCTTGTGGCCTGTCCATGAAGGAAGGGACCCTGACTTACATCACTTTTCTACATTGCCACCAACACCTAAATCCAACCGCCCCAACACCAACGCTTAGCAGAGTGCTAAGCACGTAGTGTGAAACTCACCTCAAGACACAAGTATTGTAAAGAGAACGACCGTACAACAGGACAAAATATAAAGTCTGCTGCCAGTCCTGGCCCAACACGAAGCATCTTACCACTAAAATGCCGTGATGACGCTGTCACCCATTCCAGCCTCACGAATCATGCTTCAAGTCCGGGTCCAAAACTACGTCGAGACTGAAGTCCCCTGAAGCAAGAAAGCCGCCAAAGTGACAGCTACGAGAGCGTCCGGAGGAAGCCTTGGCCCTCCCAAAATCCCTCTCGATCCCCAACAAATGGGTTCACGATGGACACAAACGCGCCCAGTAAGGAGACCTCCGCGCCCTCCGTCGCCAGGTAAGCCCTGCGCCTTCACCCCGGGAGGGATATTTCCGCTGACAGAGCCACCCAATTCTGCGACCCTCGTTCCTGCGGAGTTGGCTTCTGCCCGCGGAGGGGAAGGGCAAGGGACAATTTGTCCCAACTCGCCCCTCTCCACCTGAGCCCTTCAGGGACTAAAGCCAGCTCGGAAATCCCGCCGTTGAGAAGCGGCAACTCAAACCTCGGCGCCTCCTCAGTTTAAAATCGTTTCCCGACTCGCTCTGCGGCCCGACGCAGGAAGACTCCCTGGCGCCGATTCCAAGTCGGTGAAGCAACTAGGTCGCCATGTTAACTGAGGGCAAGGTAGAGCCGTCTAACCATTATTGTCAACTGGCATAATTACGCGCTATTGCCCCCCGCAGCTCTCTTCTTCCGGTGCGCTTTCCTTCACATTTCCGCCCGTAGTAAGCATGGCGGGGGCACCTCTGCTGTGATTGGTCGAACGCCTTCGCCGTATCTTGGGCGCTCTGTGGGGTGGGCTGGGCAGCGCTTGGCTCCCAGCGGCTGGGCGTTTATCGGTTCGGGTGCTGAGAACCTTTTCGATTTGCTCGCCTTCCTCCTGCTGAAGACTCGAGTTCGGCCGCCAAATTTGGGAGATTTGAAACTCGAGGCCGGGTTCTTCCCTGTTTTTCGGTTCTGCCTTCGGGGAAGCGTGGAAGGGCGTAGCCAGGTGACCGGCCCCTTCCGCCTCTGCACGGTCACGGGCTCCCGCCTTGCGCTGCTGTGTGGAATCGTTCTCCCGAAACATCTGGCCGCAGCTTTGTTAATAGAAGTGGAAAACGGGGCACTGAGAGGGGCTGGAAGGACTTTCCCCAACCCGCTCCCCCAAGGGCCCCAAAGACCTTTAAGATTTTTCTAGTTTCCAGACACGTGTACTTGAATGTTCAGCAGAGAAGGGCTTAAATATTGGAAAAGAGAGTGAGAACTCCTAGCATTTTTAAAGGATTTGTGTGTTTTTCCAAAACTGACTTTTGACCACCATCCAAAACCGGCAGAGTGGGATTCGTGAGCGCCTCTCGCCACCCTGCGGCTCTAACATGTTCTGTTGGCTAAATCGGCTCTACCGGGGTTTATCCAGCCCCACCGGAAGGACCACCCAGCTGATCTGGGGTTCTCTCTCCAGAAGTCTGGTGCTGAGTTCACGGAGGAGAATTCCAGGTGAAAGCAATGAAGAGCGCTGTCCCCAGCACAGACTTCCTCCTGTTTTCTGCACCTAGAGGCCCTTTATTCCATTTTCCCCTAGTCTTAACTGGATAGCCTTATGTGTAGAAGCAGATCATTCACTTTCTTCATTCCATATAATGTAGGTTTTTCCTTGGTGTTTAGAACGACCAGAAAAGTAGCCACATGGATAGGCTATTCTACTTTTAGTTGATGCTACTAATAGGCAGCCTAAAAAATTCTTTCACACTTGAGAATACTTTGAATTGTATTTTTTAGTATACAAGTGACTATTTCACTCTAGATTTGTACTAAAGCTAGTTACTACACCATCAAACTTCTGTAATTCCTAACATCCTGTTTCATTTTGGTAAGCAATGTGCACTATTAAGAATAGGGTAATTTTAGGTCAAGGCAAATACAAGGTGATCAAAAAAATTTAGATTTCCTAACACAAGGCAAAAATTTACATTAAGACAGTTACACACATGGCTTTGACACATTTGCAGGTAAATTTAATAGTGATTGAATCAAATTACTTACTTCGGCTTGCTTTATAAATTTCATCCATTGACATGAAAGACCTAAAATGATGTAATTGAGTCTGTATTTTTAAAGCAGTTTGCAAATGATATATTTTTAATCTTACCTTTTTCTCCTTTCTTTTTTAAAGAATTCAGTAGCTTTGTTGCCCGGACCAACACGTGTGGAGAGTTGCGTTCTTCTCACTTAGGCCAAGAAGTCACCTTGTTTGGATGGATTCAATACCGAAGGTGAATTGAGGCAGGTGGTTTAAGAATGCATGGTGGTGGTTTTCCTAAGGCAATTCCAAACCTTTATTAATTTTCAACCAGTCAGAAGAATAAAAGCTTTGCAACGTTTTAATTTTAGGTTAGTTTTTGTTTTGAAAGACCCAAATAGTGTTACTCTCAGTAAGTACCAGTAACATCTGTTGAATACAATGAAGTGCGATCCACCAATGGACTGAAATGTCCCTTGGGTTACTAAGGTTGAAGACTTCCTAGGACCAGTAATTGGGAATGGGCCAGCTTTTAAGCTTCAATAGCATGAAAAAGCTTATTTTATTCTATGTTTAGATAGAGATCAAGCCTAAAAACATGAATAATGATTCCTTAAGATTATCTGAGTCCATTTCTTTGTTCTTGTTCATCTCTGTATTCCAGAACATATCTGAATGGTACATTAATTCACAATGAAGAGATCCAAAAAACATAGATTGTGTAGCCTTCCTAAAGAATATAAAGACCTTCATAAAGAACGTGCCCCAAATGGATGGATATTTGACCCGTAAATGTGGTGACTTTAGCCCCTGAACTCAAAATCTGAGGAGGCTTTCTGTACCTCTTCCTGGTACTAAGGACAGTATGAGAAATGTAGATTGAATGCTAAAATGTTGAGATTTGGGGGAACTTTTGATGGCTTATAGAGGTATTAAATTAGTAGTTGGACCTCTTCTAGAAAATTTTAGATTGTATCTTTTTTTTTAAGGAAAAGATCTTATATTGTTTAGAACATTTATTTTTTTTAAAGATTGGCACCTGAGCTAACAACTGTTGCCAATCTTCTTCTTTTTTTTTCCTTCTGCTTTTTCTCCCCAAATCCCCCCCATACATAGTTGTATATTTTAGCTGTGGGTCCTTCTAGTTGTGGCATGTGGGATGCTGCCTCAGCATGGCCGAATGAGTGGTGCCATGTCTGCACCCAGGATCCAAACCAGTAAAACCCTGGGCCGCCGAAGCGGAAGACGCGAGCTTAACCACTTGGCCACAGGGCCAGCCCGAAGACCTTATATTGTTATGTTTCAAAAATGATCAATCAGATATTTCTAATGCCTTAAACATTATCTCCAGGTTTTAATATGTGGAAAGTTTGCAAATTTAATAAAATTTTCTTATAAAGATTTAAGCCAATGAAAATTAAAAATTAAGAAAAAATCTGCCTTTTCATTAATAAGCCATCAGGGTAACATTAGTGAGCTATATATATAGCCAATAAAAATTGAAATTGAGGGGCTGGCCCGTGGCCGAGTGGTTAAGTTCATGCGCTCCGCTGCAGGCGGCCCAGTGTTTCGTTGGTTCGAATCCTGGGCGCGGACATGGCACTGCTCATCAAACCATGCTGAGGCAGCGTCCCACATGCCACAACTAGAAGGACCCACAACGAAGAATATACAACTGTGTACTGGGGGGCTTTGGGGAGAAAAAGGAAAAAATAAAATCTTAAAAAAAAAATTGAAATTGAAAATGAAAAAAGTCTGCTTTTTCATTAATAAGCTACACAGATAGCAATTGCATGAATGTAGCCAATGAAAGCACATAATTATTTATTATAAAAAGGAACATGAGAGATTGCACGGGTTTTTGTTTGTTTAATTTGTTTTGCCTGCTTACATTTTGGGCTCAGAGATTTTATCCTAACATGTTCATTTTCTTCATTAATCAGGCAAAACACCTTCCTGGTCCTCAGAGATTTCCACGGGCTTATTCAACTTGTCATTCCCCAGGATGAGGTAATAGAAGGGCTCCTAGTGTTATCTGAAGCCTCTTTGATGGCTGTGGTTAGAATAAACTCAGTATGTTGGCTACGTATGTTTGAAGTTTTAAATTCAGAAGTTTGTTAGTGAAAACTAAAAACTACCATAACCAACACTAAGGCAGATGACAAACTGAGGAAAAGGATGTGTAGCTCGTATCACAGACAAAGGGCTAATTTCTCTAATATCTAAAAGGCTACTACAAATAAAAAAAAAAAGACCAATGACCACATAGAAATATGAACCGAGGATATGAACATAAAATTTATGGAAAAGAAAATATAAATGGCTTATAGACATTTGAAAATATGCCCAACCTCACTCATAGATAGAGAAATGTGAATTAAAACTACCCAGAATTGTTATTTTTAATACACTGGATTGACAGCATGCTGTGTTTGGGAAAACAAGTACTCATAGAGTCTTGGAGGGAATACAGATTGGCACTAACTCTGTGCAGGACAGTTTGGCAATTTCAAAATTATAAATGCATATGTCCTTTGAACCATTCATTCCCCGTCTAGTCAATCACACCTGAACTTACACAGATGCAAAATGACGTAAAGGTTATTCATTGCAGGATTTTTTTTTTTTTTGGAGGAAGATTAGCCCTGAGCTAACATCTGCCACCAATCCTCTTCTTTTTGCTGAGGAAGATTGGCCCTGAGCTAACATCTGTGCCCATCCTCCTGCACTTTTTATGTGGGACACTTGCCACAGCATGGCTTGCTAAGTGGTGGGTAGGTCTGCACCCGGGATCCAAACTGGCACACCTCAGGCTGCCAAAGCAGAACATGTGAACTTAACTATTGCGCCACTGGGCCAGCCCCGAAGATTATTTTTAATAGAAAAAAACTGGGAACAACCTAGATGTTCCCCAATAAAAGACTGGTATAAAAAGTAGTGTACATCCTTACAGCCATAGAAAAAAGATTGAAGAAGCTCTGTATGTCCTAATATGGAAAAAAATCCAAGGTATATTGTTAGAAGAAAAGACAGATACAGCAGAGCATGTAGAGTGCTATTATCTGTAAGAACAAGGGCATGCATATGCGTATGTATGTTATGAAATGGCCCTGGAAGGATACATAAGTATCTGGTCACACTGGGTACCTCTGGTGAGGGAAACTAAGGAGCTGGAGGACACGGATAGGAGGGAGACTTTTTACCATATATCTATTTGTACCCTTTGAATTTTGAGCCATGTGAAGGTACTACCTGCTCAAAAAATAATTACCATTAAAATTAGATAAAATAAAGAACTCTTGTCATGCTTGTTGGACAGCATTGGTTTCTATTGTGGTAATGTTTACAAATGCTTGTATGCTGAAGAAAAATATTATTTGCTCAGCTCTTACCGTTTGAAATAAGTAAAGAGCAATGAATTATCTTTCAGGGACAGGATCCAGAGATGAGCATAGCTAATCCAGGAGCACTCCTTTCACTTTGGACTCCGTTATAGCTATTGGATTTAACTGTCCCTAAGACTAACCCTGGAGAAGATGCCTTTAAAGTATGTGGGGCTTGTTTGCATTAAGCCGTTCTTCTCCTTATTTTCCTTTAAAAAAAAAATGTTAAAACTCTTAGCTAATAGTTTTGCTTTCTGTGTTATATGGAGTCAAAACGGGGATGCAGTTTACCAAATTCTTTAATAAAGTCATTAAGGGCAGCCCCAGTGTTTATGGCAATTAAGCTATGGATATTAACATTTTTCTAAACCACAGACTACACTTACTACAGATTCCTTTAAGTTCATTTGGTTTTTGGAACTGTTTTCCCATCTTATTTTTGTAGTCGGCTGCTTCTGTGAAGAAGATTTTATGTGAAGCCCCTGTGGAATCTGTGGTGCGGGTGTCTGGGACAGTCATTTCCCGACCTCCAGGACAAGAGAATCCAGTTAGTAGTTTAGAAACTGTCTGTGTAAATTTTACCTGTGTACATTTGCATTGTCTATCTACACATTCAGGCATCAGAGACTGAGCACCTATTAGACATCTGGCATTCTATGAATGAACCTACAGATTTCAAAATCTTCACTACAAACATATATACTTATATAAATATGCACATTAAGACATTTGTTTAAAAGCACCTCAGCCACAGATTGCAAAAGAATGTCAAAATCATGCAGACATTTATGCTTTAGACTACACACTATAAGCACCCATACATTTTACATATGTAAATAAATGCATGTGTTTTACAAGTGTTCATCGTGTTCGTGTCCTGATGAGTGATTTTTAAAATAAGTGTCTCTCTCTCTCTCTCTCTTTAAGAAAATGCCAACAGGTGAGATTGAAATCAAAGTTAAAACAGCCGAACTTCTGAATTCCTGCAAGAAGCTGCCTTTTGAAATTAAGGACTTTGTGAAGGTGCCATCCTCTGTTATTAATAAAATAGAATATCTAGAAAATGTTGATGACAATGAAAGTGTTTTCAGAGTCTTTTAAACAAGAAATTTAACTTCTACAAAATTCAGCACTTTATTGTACAGTCATGCACCATGTAACGATGTTTCAGTCGACAGCGGACCCCATATATGATGGTGGGCCCATAAGATTAGTACCAGATAGTCTAGGTGTATAATGGCTATACCATCTAGGTTTGTGTAAATACACTTTATACTATTTGCACAACAACAAAATCGCCTACTGATGCATTTCTCAGAACATATCCTTGTTGTTAAGCAAGGTGTGACTGTAGATGTGTCCTGAATGGTTCTGTTAGTTCTACAATGTCTTTGTGATCTATTCTTAAATAGCAACAGTTCATTAGCTGCTGCAGTTCCTAAACACCTAGACTGCTTTTTCAGACAGCGTGAAACATGGTTCTATCTTTAAGACTTGTGTTGTTTTGTTCAAGTTTTTTTGTTGCTATTGTTTGACATTTTGAAAGGAAGTTATGTCTAGCTTGGAAATGACCAAATGGCAAAGGAGATCCTGCATCTATTGAGTTTAAGCCTCTAACAGTGATAAAATGTTTGCTAGACTTCCTAAGCATATAAATATGATTACTGTAATTTTTCTTTGCCTAAGTTTGAGGGACTGATGAGCTAGACAGCACTGGGTAAGTACACCCACATAATTTTTAGCTTTGTTACAAGTATCTACAGTTGTAGACCTGCATATAAAGGGACTTTTAAATTAATTGCATAGCCACTTAGTCTTACCTTTAAGTTCCCAATACTTAATCTTTTCATTCAAAAAAGAAGTATAATTACAGACCTGACCTTGTTATAAAAAAAAAAATAAAATATACAGTTTTTCCCCCAGATAAGCTTTCAGAAAGAGAAGTGACAGATAGTTCTTTTATTTCTATTTCTAGTCTCAAAGAAATAAGTTATTCCGGGGAAAGGACTTTTTTAAAAGGCTCTCAGCACAAAGAAGGATGCAGAGATTTACAGCCTTGACAATAAGCAAACCTCACCATGTTCCTGCCAGTGCAGCCTGGCGATTCTCTCTCCTGTTCCCTTGCATTTCTTACACTTGTCGTCCCTTTCAGGTGACAAAGTCGTAGCTGTTTTTACTCTGGTGTGTATTTTTAAAAGATGTTTGAAATGTTTAATTTTTTTTTGAGACAACTATAGGTTTAAAGGAATGGATAAATGTTTAGTAAGGTAGAGAAATTTCAATAATGAAGGGTGATATTAATAATGAGTAATAAAAAATGTAAAATCTGTACTAGTAACAAACTTAGAAGTTGTATGAATTAAGGATGGTGTTGTATACACAAATGGTGGAAGCTAAAGATAGAAAGTGTTTGAAAATTCAACTTCTGTATCTAAAGTTAATATCTTTTCAATATTTTAAAAATATTTAAACATAAAAAATCTTTACATTTGTTTAGAAAACAGAGGCTCTTCGTTTGCAGTATCGCTACTTAGACTTGCGTAGCTTCCAAATGCAGTATAACCTGCGGCTGAGGTCTCAGATGGTCATGAAAATGCGGGAATATCTCTGTAATCTACATGGTAAGGGAAATACCTCACTGTTCTTTGGAGCTTTTTAGCATCTCTTCTGTTTTATTCAGCAGTTTTTTTGTATCCTCTCCTTAGCATCAGTGGATCAGATGTTGCCAGAGGTCTGGAATTCACTCAGTGTGTAAAGCAGTTTTTGAAGAAAGCTTAATTTCCAGATATTTTGTCCTAGAGCATAATTTAATTCCCTACTGGATCACAAATATAGCCTTTTAAAGGTGATAGTGCCTGTTTCATTGTTTAAATATATTTTCTATCACTGCTGAAGGTAGGACAGCTCTTTGGCTGTTATGTGTAGGTTTTCTTAATTTATCATATTTGTGTATCATTTGTTGGCACCTCAGAAATGTCATGTGAGTTAAATTAGACTCTTCAACCAGTCCTGGGTTTTTCCTATCAGAGTATTTGTGTTATTTTTGCTACCCTAGCAGAACATTTAGCAAACCAGAACAGGTCAGTAGACAAGAATCTGTCAAATACAATTATTTCATGACAAAAGTATCAACTTTCAGAACAGAATAGGATTTTATGAAAATCCTAAGCTTCCTTCTTGGATTTGTAGAAACTAGTACCAATAGGTGTGGTAACTTATTTCAGTCAAAATTCCTAGTTAAAGGATAGCCTCAGATTTGTTGGACTGTCCATAGACATCATATTTGACAAATTCCTATCCTGATGTTTCTCTCTTTTTAGGGTTTGTGGATATAGAAACACCAACATTATTTAAGAAGACTCCAGGGGTATGTATAGTCCTTAAATTAGCCTGTTAATAATGTCCTATTAGCTATGAAACTGAACCACTTTGCTTTTATATTCACTTGGTTGTATTTCTTTTATTTATTTTACTGCCTTAGGATGATCACAGTAACAAGGTTTTCTTAAGAGTTGAGAAAATTATATGGGTTAGTATTTTGAGTCAGAATCCTTTTATTCTACATGAGTTTTCTTTCCCTTGAGGTTTATAGATACAAATCAATAATGAATTGGTTCCTTAAAAACATATCCCTTGTTCATTAAGAACTGACATTTCTAAACATTGATGTTTAATCTATTTATGCCGTCTATGGCTTATCAAACTAGTTTGATTTAGGAAAGCAGTTAGGAATTACTTGAATAGGAGTTGACGCACTAAATTCTGTTAGCTAATAACAGAATTGGGAATTCATTTCAACAAGTGTACATTTAATACCTGCTGTGTGCAAACATTATTTAAAGCCTACTATGTGCGTGCCTTTTGAGGAACTAAATGATGAGCAAGAGATGATCTCTGTCATCATGGGAACTCTGCTCTTTAGTTATTTTCATTGATAGAAGTATCAACTTCTATCAGTCCTTGGGTTTGTTTTTTTAAATAATATCTGCTCTCCCTCTTTCTCACTAAAAGGGTGCAAAAGAGTTTGTAGTACCATCCAGGGAACCTGGGAAGTTTTATTCTCTCCCTCAGAGTCCTCAACAGTTTAAGCAGCTTCTGATGGTCGGTGGTTTAGACAGGTGAGTTCTCTTTCTGCTAGTAGTTGTCAGTAAAGGAAAAGAGAAAAAAAGGAAACACAAAGTTGTCTGATCTCTTAAAAGAAGGCTAGAAAAGGTAAGACAGTTTAGAAAGTACTTGTAAAATACTCTAAAAATGTGTAGTCATCATTTAGTAAATATTTATTGGGTAGCCACTGTGTGCAAAGCTCTATGCTAGTAGATGCAGCAGGAGATTAAAAACAAAAAAGAACAGGTTTTGCTCTCAAGGAGTTAATGAATCTGGTAAGGCAGAATAGGGAAATAAATAAGACCAGTTGTGACATAAACCAAAATATAAGTGCATTGAGAGTTGTAATCTAGGTCTTAAGAGGTTTGAAATTATATTGTTTGGGAAAATATTGAAAACTTTGTGAGCTAGGCCTTCTAGGACAGAGCTGCATTTCAGCAGATCAAGATGAGAGTTGGAATGGCATAGCACAGGAAAGCTCAGGTGGATTCATGGGGCAATAAGTATTTCAATTTGGCTGATGCAAAGAGTATGTATAAAGAAGCATGGACTGCCTTGCATGCCAGTGTAGTATATGAATATCCAAAGGTGCCATTGTATATTTTTAAAACCAATATATAGAATAGTTAACTTCTTATGGGTCAGCTGTGTATCTGATGAGATTAGAGCATCATAAACAAGTTTAAAATTTCTTATGTCCTTTAAATATCATTATTAATTTATTTCATAAGCCATGAACTTATGTTAATTGAACTCTTGGGGAAAAGTATGTGCGTCTTCCTAGAATCATGACTGAATTAAAGCTATTTTTCAATTGTAGATATTTTCAGGTTGCCCGATGTTATCGAGATGAAGGGTCAAGACCAGACAGACAGCCTGAGTTTACTCAGGTACTAAGTCATATTTATTGTCTCTTACTTGGCAGTAGCAAGCCTGAAACTGTATTTTAAGACCTGCATGGTAATTATACATACTCTACTTCTCATTACATTTTATCCATCAGATATGTATTTATTTTTTATTTATTTTTATTTATTTATTTATTTTGAGGAAGATTCGCCCTGAGCTAACTGCTGCCAATCCTCCTCTTTTTGCTGGGGAAGACTGGCCCTGAGCTAACATCCATGCCCATCTTCCTCCACTTTATATGTGGGACGCCTACCACAGCATGGCTTGCCAGGCAGTGCCATGTCCACAACCGGGATCCTAACCGGCGAACCCTGGGCCACCAAAGGGGAGCGTGCAAACTTAACCACTGCACCACCGGGACAGCCCCTATCCATCAGATATTTAATTAAACTAGCCTGCAGCCGAGGTGCTAATTATTTAATTTTTTATCCATTTCATGTGTCCTTTTTATAAGGAGTATGGTCATCAGCAAAGGAATGCCAGAGATTCCTACAGTGTTTTAATGGTCATGATTAAAGTTCTTAAATCTATTGTACATTAAAAACAACCATTCTGTATGTTGATATTTAACCTATTTATCTAATCAGTGGACTCGTCAAAGCGATTTATTTTCTGTATGCTAGCATATTCATCAGTGTGGTAAAGTGCAGAAATCATCACCTTTGGAGCTAGACACACCTGGGATCAAATGTAGCTTCACTGCTTCCTAACTGCACGTAGACAGCCAGGTTACTTAGCCTCTCTGAGCCGTGAGCCGTGAGACAGTTGTTGGAACTAAACAAGTTGATGTGTGTAAAGCATTAGCACAGTGCCTGACATAAAACAGATATACAATAATATTTATCCCCCCTCATGTATTAAGTATTTATGTGCGGAATCCTATGGTAACTTGAAACCAGAGAAATATATAAATATGTACATATTAATACTGCAGCTGTTCAAGTTAGTTCTGTATATTATTTTGGTTTCAGATTGACATAGAGATGTCTTTTGTAGACCAGACTGGGATCCAGAGTCTGATTGAGGGTTTGCTCCAGTATTCCTGGCCCAGGGACAAAGATCCTGTGGTGGTTCCTTTTCCTTCTATGACTTTTGCTGAGGCGTTGGCCACCTATGGAACTGATAAACCCGACACTCGCTTTGGGATGAAGGTACTTCTCTTGACTTTTTCAGGACTCTGCCCTCAAATAGTCTTGCAGTCTTTCGAACCGCTTTGAAATTTACAACCAGTTACACACTGTATTTTTTGTTGTTACTTCAGCTTTTTGCCACTGTTGTTACCAAGCTACAGCAGGAGAGAACAACAGCTTGTTAGCATTACAATACTTTCTATCTACTGTGTTCCAAGACCAGTTTCCAAGGGCAAGGTTCTTGTTATAAAGTTTTTATTACTGACAAGTTATTAATTGTATGGACATGAATGGTAACTGAAGGAAAAAGAAAAAAACCCTATTTTTTTCCTCTTCAATTTTTCTTAAGCTAAAATGACACCTGAAAGGTAAACAGTTAAGAGGTTTTGGTTCTTTTTCCCTGGTCTGTAAAGAGCTCAAACATTTGGAAACATTTGTTCACATTATGAAGATCTTCACAGTTTAACTAAGGATAAGGGTAGAATTTATGAAGAGCAGTTTCCATCAGCAAGCCTCGCATTCTTTGCTCTTAAGAGCAGTAGCCCTTTGTGTCTGTAATGCTTGTGACATTTCTATATCTCAGTCACCAGTGCAAATCTCTTAGAAGTTGAATTCTGCCAGGGCTGTGAAGAGCCAGTGCCCAGTTCTTAGAATGGAAAAAAATACAATACACAAAAAGTCATAACTGCCTACTTGCAGCTGCCAACTTGAGTACTCCTTGTTTCCCCTTTTGTAATGTGGAATAGTGTGTCTTAAGTCAGACTACTTAGGTTAAATTCTGGCTCTGCCGCTTATTGGCTCTGTCATCTGGGCGAGTTACTTCCTTCTCTGTGCCTTGGTTTCCTCAACTATTAACTGAGGATAATAAGAGGACCTGCCTTATACTCTTGTACGAATGGAATGAATTAATACAAATGAAGTATACATTAGACATTAACACTTGTCATAGTGCCTAACCCATGGTAAACTCTCTATGAATACACTCGATAAATGTTAACTTAACATCTACTTTCTTCTTTAAAATTTTGTTTATAAAATGTTTTGAGATAAAAATTACTTTACATTTAGTTACCCTTTTTTTTAACTCATTTTCCAGATTGTAGATATCAGTGATGTGTTCAGAAACACAGAGGTTAGATTTCTTCAGGATGTGCTCAGTAAACCCAAAGGAACCGTTAAAGCCATACGTATCCCTGAAGGAGCAGTAAGTGGAATACAATTCTGGGTTTTCTCTAGAATGTATATTACACTTCAGAAAGAATAATTCTCTTTAATTAAGAGTACTTATTTTTTATATAAAGTCTAATGGTGTCCCTAAAACTATAACATAGAGTACAATAAAACCTTATGAATATGAGTTTACACTCGAGATCTAGAGGTTTTTTTCCTTTTAAACAATGCTATACGGTACTTCTCTACTTCACTTGGGATGATTTCCACCAGTGAGGAGCATACAGTAATATTCAGTATTCTGTCTCCAGCCTTACTTTGTCCAAAGGCTCTCCGCCCATATCAGCTCCAGCATAGCCCTTGCATATTGTTTCTTGGTCTTCTAAGGGCTCTCGTCTAGGTTGCATTAACAACAGGGGAAGAGAAAGGAGGTGGAGCTGTGAAAGGGAAATGCGGGTAGGAGAGAGAGAGAATGCTTGGGCTGGGCAAGCGTTGACGCTAAAGTAACAAGACACATCTGTTTTCTGTAGTTAGTACACTTACTTTGAAGGTAATTTAATAAGAGGAGTTCCAAAAGTGTTTTGAATAAGATTACTATTTTGAAAGACTGTATTCATTTGGATACATAACCATATTAGTATATTAATGGGGCTAAGAATTCAGTCTCATTGCTTTTTATTCACTTCATATGTTCAGTGGAAAGTAATCTGGTATCCATATTCCAGTCCAGACATAGTGAAGGTGTTAAGGTAAGCTTAGTATAACATATATTGACTATAATTATTATTTCCCCCAATTTGAGTATATCCGTTCTTCCCAAGTAGATTATAGGAACTGCAGGACTGTGAAGCATGTTTTTACCATTTATATTTCTCATACCTAGTTAAGTGCCCCATGAATATTAGTTAATGGTAATAACCATAGTGTCTCACTTAGAAAGATGTGGAGATAATAGTAATAACCGTAGTCTCTCACTTAGACATAGAGATAACTTAGAAAAAGTAAGATATAAAGAATTTTAAGAAACCTGAAATATCAAATTCTGAATGCTCTTATTGATCTCAAAGTTATTTTTTCTTTCACAATTCAGTTGTAAAGATTTATTTTGAACACTTATCTTTCATATTACATGTGCAGGATCCTCTGTGGAATACATTCACAGCTATTTCCAATGAGAGCTGCATTTTTTCCAATGGAAAAAAATAAGCCCAGTAACAAGCTTTAAAGTCTTTTCATTTCACAACAGAAATTAAATTTTTATTGAATCCTACTATGATGATGGAAAGATGCAAAATAGATTTGTACCCATTTGATATCTTAAACATGTTTATGAAGCTTAGCATCATATTAATGAGTTTACTTTGATTTTTTTTCATCAGAAATACTTGAAAAGGAAAGACATTGAGTCCATTAGAAAAGTTGCAGCTGACCATTTTAATCAGGTAAGAAGTTAATTAGAGCAGTTTTTTTTTCTTTCTTTTAGGGATTCAATATTTTTGACTAATTGCTTGATCTCCTACCGTATCATTAGTTTTGAGAGTCTTCTTATTTCAGATCGCTTTCTTTTTGTTTTTCTTTTTTATTATTATTTTTAAAATTTTTATTGAGGTTATATTGGTGTATAACATTGTATAATTTCAGGTGTACATTATTGTATATCAGTTTCTGTATAGATTGCCTCTTGCTCACCACCAATAGTCTAGTTTTTATCCGTCACCATACATATGTGCCCCTTTACCCCTTTCACTCACCCCCCCTACCCTCTTACCCTCTGATAACCACTAATCTGTTCTCTTTATCCATGTGTTTGTTTATTATCCACATATGAGTGAAATCATATGGTGTTTGTCTTTGTCTGGTTTATTTGACTTAACGTAATACCCTCAAGATCCATCCATGTTGTCACAAATGGCATGATTTTGTCCTTTTTTATGGCTGAGTAGTATTCCATCATATATATATGTACCATATCTTCTTTATCCATTCATCAGTCGATGGACACTTGCATTTCTTCCACATCTTGGCTATTGTGAATAATGCTGCAATAAACATAGGGATGCATAAATCTCTTTATATTGTTAATTTCATGTTCTTTGGATAAATACCCAGTAGTAGGATAGCTGGATCATATGGTGTTTCTATTTTTAATTTTTTGAGAAATCTCCGTATGTTTTCCATAGTGGCTACACCAGTTTACATTCCCACCAGCGGTGTATGAGGGTTCCCTTTTCTCCACATCCTCTCCAACACTTGTTATTTTTGTCTTGTTAATTACAGCCATTCTGATAGGTTTAAGGTGATATCTGTTGTAGTTCTGATTTGTATTTTCCTAAAAATTAGTGATGTTCAACATCTTTTCATGTGCTTCTTTGGAAAAATGTATGTTCGTATCCTCTGCCCTTTTCTTTTTTTTTTTTTTGAGGAAGATTAGCCCTGAGCTCACATCTGCCGCCAATCCCCCTCTTTTTGATGAGAAAGACTGGTCCTGAGCTAACATCCATGCTTATCTTCTGCTACTTTATATGTGGGATGCCTGCCACAGCACAGCTTGACAAGCGGTGCATAGGTCCATACCCAGGATCCAAACCGGCGAACCCCAGGCTGCCCAAGCGGAACATGCGAACTTAACCAGTGCACCACTGGGCCAGTTCCCTCTGCCCGTCTTTTCATCGAGTTGTTTGTTTGTTGTTGAGTTGTTGAGTTCTTTATATATTTTGGAGATTAACCCCTTCTCGGATATATGATTTGCAAATAGTTTCTCCTAATTGATGGGTTGTCTTGTTTTGTTCCTGGTTTCCTTTGCCTTGCTGAAGCTCTTTAGTCTGATGTAGTCCCATTAGTTTATTTTTTCTTTTGTTTCCCTTGCCTGAGTAGACATCGTATTTGAAAAGATGCTGTGAAGACCAATGTCAAAGAGTGTACTGCCTATTTTTTCTTCTAAGAGTTTTATGGTTTCAGGTCTTATATTCAAGTCTTTAATGCATTTTGAGTTAATTTTTGTGTATGGTGTAAGGTAATGGTCTACTTTCATTCTTTTGCATGTGGCTGTGTGGCTGTCCAGTTTTCCCACCAACATTTATTGAAGAGATTTTCCTTTCTCTATTGTATGTTCTTGGCTCCTTTGTCAAAGATTAGCTGTGCATAGATGTACAGTTTTGTTTCTGGGCTTTCCGTTTTTTTTTTTTTTTCTTTTTTTACAGTTTGGCACCTGAGCTAACAACTGTTGCCAATCTTCTTTTTTTTTTTCTGCTTTTGCTCCCCAAATCCCCCCAATATGTAGTTGTATATTTTAGTTGTGGGTCCTTCTAGTTGTAGCATATGGGACACTTCCTCAAAGTGGCCTGACAAGTGGTGCCATGCCCTCACCCGGGATCTGAACTGGCAAAACCCTGGGCTGCCAACGCAGGTCGCACAAATTTAACCACTCAGTCACAGGGCCAGCCCAAGGGCTTTCAGTTCTGTTCCATTGAATCTACGTGTCTGTTTTTGTGCCAGTACCATGATGTTTTGATTATTATAGCTTTGTAGTATGTTTTAAAGTCAGAGATTGTGATGCCTGCATCTTTGTTCTTTTTTCTCAGGATTGCTTTAGCTATTCGGAGTCTTTTGTTGTTCCCTATGAATTTGCGATTGTAAATGGGATTATATTTTTGAATTCTCTTTCTGCTAGTTTGTTAATAGTGTATAGAAATACAACTGATTTTTGTAAGCTGATTTTGTACCCTGCAACTTTGCTGTAGTTGTTGATTATTTCTAATAGTTTTCTGGTGGATTCCTTAGGGTTTTCTATGTATAGGATCCTGTCATCCACAAACAGCAAGAGTTTCAATTTTTCCTTTCCAATGTGGCTACCCTTTATTTCTTTCTCTTGCCTAATTGCTCTGGCCAAAACCTCCAGTACTGTGTCGAAAAGGAGTGATGAGTGTGGGCACCCGTGTCTTGTTCCTGTTCTCAGAGGGATGCCTTTCAGTTTTTCAATGCTGAGTATGATGTTAGCTGTGGGTTTGTCATATTTGGCCTTTATTATGTTGAGGTGCTTTCCTTCTATACCCATTTTATTGAGATTTTTTATCCTAAGTGGATGTTGGATTTTGTCAAATGCTTTCTCTGCATCTATTTAATTGATCATTTGAATTTTATTCCTCGTTTTGTTAATATAGCATATCACATTGATTGATTTGTGGATGCTGAACCATCTCTGCGTCCTTGGAATAAATCCCACTTGATCATGGTGTATGATCCTTTTAATGTCTTGCTGTATATGGTTTGCTAATATTTTGTTGAGGATTTTTGCATGCGTGTTCATCAGTGATATTAACCTGAACTTTTCCTTCTTTGTGTACTCTTGTCTGGTTTCCATATCAGGGTAATGCTGGCCTCATAGAATGAGTTAGGAAGTGTTCTGTCTTCTTCCATTTTTTGGAATAGTTTGGGAAGTATAGATATTAGATCTTCTTGGATGTTTGGTAGAATTCTCCAGAGAAGCCATTGGGGCCTGGATTTTTGTTTTTTTGGAGGTATTTGATTACTGTTTCAATATCTTTACTTGTGATTTGTCTATTTAAATTCTCTATTTCTTCTTGATTCAGTTTTGGGAAGTTGTATGAGTCAAAGAATTTATCCATTTCTTCTAGGTCATCCAATTTGTTGGCATACAGTTTTTCAAAGTATTCTCTTGTAATCCTTTGTATTTCTGTAATATCCATTGTAATTTCTCCTCTTTCATTTTTAATTTAATTTATTTGAGCCTTCTCTCTTTTTTTCTTAGTAAGTCTGGCTAAAGGTTTGTCAGTTTTGTTTATCTTCTCAAAGAACCAGCTCTTAGTTTCACTGATCCTTTCTATTGGTTTTTTTAGTCTCTATTTCATTTATTTCTGCTCTAATTTTTATTATTTCTCTCCTCCTGCTGACTTTGGGCTTTGTTTGTTCTTTTTCTAGTTCTGTTAGGTGTAGTTTAAGATTACTTATTTGTAATTTTTCTTGTTTGTTGAGGTATTGCTATAAATTTCCCTCTTACTACCGCTTTTGCTGCATTGCATAAGAGCTGGTATGTTGTGTTTTCATTTTCATTTGTCTCTAGGTATTTTTTTGTTTTCTCCTTTGATTTCTTCATTGATCCAATGGTTGTTAAGTAGCATGTTGTTTAGTCTCCACATATTTGTGACTTTCACAGTTGAATTCTAGTTTCATAGCATTATGGTCAGAAAAGATGCTTGATATGATTTCAATCTTCTTAAATTTACTGAGGCTTGCTTTGTTTCCCAACATATAGTCTTTCTTTGAGAATGTGTATTCTGCTGTTTTTGGATGGAATGTTCTCTATGTATTAAATCCATCTGGTCTAGTATTTCATTTAAGGCCACTGTTTCCTTGTTGACTTTCTGTCTGGATGATCTATCCATTGATGTAGGTAGGGTGTTGAGGTCCCCTACTATTATTGTATTGCTGTCAGTTTCTCCCTTTAGGTATTAATAGTTGCTTTATATACTTTGGGGCCTCTTTGGTGCTCCTGTGTTAGGTGCATATATATTCATAAGTCTTATGTTCTTTTGGTGGAATGTCCCTTTTATCATTATATACTTCCCTTCTTTGTCTCTCATTGTCTTTTTTTTATCTTGAAGTCTGCTTTGTCTCCTGTAAGTATGGCAACACCTGCTTTCTTTTGCTTGCCATTTGCTTGGAGTATTGTCTTATCTGCCTTGCTGTCCTCAATATTTTTTCTGTGTCATTGACTTGCCAGTTTTAATATATGCCTTGGAGAAGATCATTTTGTATTGATGTAATTAGGAGTTCTATTGGCTTCATGTACTTGTAAGTCGACTCCTTTCCCCAGGTTTAAGAAGTTCTCAGCTACTATTTCTTTGAACAAGCTCTCTGCTCCTTTCTCCCTCTTTTATCCCTCTAGAATACCTATAATCTTTAAATTGCTTTTCCTAATTGAGTCAGATATTTCTCAAAGAATTTCATCACTTTTTAAAATTCTCAGTTCTCTCTCCTCCTCCACCTGAGGCATATCTATATTTCTATCCTCTAAATCACTAATTCTATCCTCCATAATGTTAACTCTGTCTTTTATGGTTTCTAGATTTTTTTTTAATCTCATTAATTGTGTTCTTCATCTCCAGGATTTCTGTTTGGGGCTTTTTTAGAGCTTAAGTCTATTTGGTGAAGTATTCCTTCTACTCATTAATTTTATTCTTGAGCTCATTGAACTGTCTTTCTGAGTTTTCTTGTAACTTGTTGAGTTTCTGTATGACTATGTTAAATTCTCTGTCATTTAGATTGTAAATTTCTGTGATTTCAGGATTGGTTTCTGGAGACTTGTCATTTTCCTTCTGGTCTGAAGTGTTCCTGTAGTGCTTCATGGTATTTGATGAATTGATCCTTTGCTGGCTTATTTGTGGTACTATCAGGTCACAGATTCCTCCTTCCACCACTGGGGGCCAGTAGGGGCTTTGTTTTCTGACCCCACCCCATCTTTTGGAAGTTGTGTGGGTAGGGCTGCTCTGCGTTTTCCCCAACTGGCTGCAGCTGCTCTGCAGATTGCAGTCATGTGGACAGGGCCTCTGTACTGGACAGTCAGGTCACGCACTGTAGGGAGGCCTCTTTTGCTCAGTGGGTAGGTCACCCTCACACAGGAGGAACCTGCTGTGCTCAGCAAGGGACTGGCTGAGCTGCTGCGCTGGGCGGGAGGGGCACCTACGCGGGGACTGAGCCACCACTTGGTGGGTCCCACGAGCTGCTGTGCTCCACAGGAGGGGTGACCTCTTAGCAGGTGGGCTGCCTTCTCACCTGTGCCATGCTTGGCAGGCAGTCACCTTCGTGAAGTCTAAGCCACTACTCGGTGGAGAGCATTCCCATGGGCGTGGCCACCGCACCTCAGTGGGCACTTCCGTGGACCAGGCTACCACACTGAAAGCATTTGTGTGGGCCAGGCTGCCCACACCTCCACTTACAGTCTCCCCAGGCTGGCTACTGTGTGAGGATCTGCACCCTGGCTCACTGCCGCCGGGGATGGAGAGGGGTGCACTCACCTAGTTCCACTGCCTTCCAGTGATCCAGTCCACCTCTTCTAGATGCACAGCTGCATGGATCTCTCAGATGTCCTGTAGTGTTGTGCAGGGAATCCTCTGCTGGTTAATGAATGTCCATTTAGTTGTAACTTAGGAGAGACAAAAGGAACAACTCACTATGCCATGATGCTGATGTCACTCTCTTCTTTTTATTTTTAAAGTTAGCTTTCCCCTGGGTATAACTCTAAGACTTCAACTTAGATGGTTGAATTCACCATTAATCAGAATGTGAAAGTATGGGGCTGGCCCCATGGCCAAGTGGTTAAGTTCGCGCGCTCTGCTTCGGCAGCCCAGGGTTTTGCTGGTTCGGATCCTGGGTGCAGGCATGGCACCGCTCATGAGGCCATGCTGAGGTGGCATCCCACATGCCACAACTAGAAGGACCCACAACTAAAAGTATATAACTATGTATTGGGCTTTGGGGAGAAAAAGGAAAAATAAAATGTTTAAAAAAAAAAAGAATGTGAAAGTGCAATTATAGTGTCATTAAATAAACAAAGATACTTTAATTTAGTTAGGAAAATAAATACAGCCCCATGTGCTCAAGGTTTAAATGAAGGCAAGACAAGTATGAAAGAAATCCTGTATTCTTTGTTCTTCCCATACCCTTTTTTAAATTCTGAGTACACCTTTGACAGACACATTTTGTGTTCTTGGCTTGGTGACTGGTGGAACTAAAACAAGGAGGAACAGGAGTAGGGAATTCTTACATTGTCACTGGAAGTGTCAATTGCCTTGGCCATTTTGGAATGACTAACTTTAAAAATGGTCCTGCTCTTTGAGTCAGTAATTTTCTGTGATATACTTTAAAGAAAGGATCTTAAATATGAGGAGACTTTGTGCTCATCACATTATCATTTATAACAGGAAAAAAATGAAAGCATATGGGAATGATTTAATAAACTGAGGTAGAATAAAAAAATTAATATTAAAGTTTCTTCTTAAAACTTTGTCTACTAGGAGTTTGTAATATGGGAAAAATGTTCATGTTGTAATGATCTGTAAGAAAAGGAGAATACAGAATTATATATAGACACTGATCATAACCGTGTAAAAACACTGTATTTGTGTATTGAAAATGAACTCCCCACCTCTACCACCACCACATCCCAAACCTCATACCTCAGGTTCAAAGGGATTTTTCCCTTTGAGAAAGAAAGACAGGGGAGGGAAGAGGAGGGGAGAGGAGGGGATTAGGATAGTGATTTCCAAAATTGGTCAAGGCGAAATGAGAAAAATCAGGGCAATGTAAAAAGCTTTTCATAAAGTTAAATGAATTTAAAGGACTATCTTTACTTCTTGGTTTTTGCTGTAGAAATGTTCTTTCCTTTATGAAATGATGGTAATAGTAGATGATATTTTGAGTTTGTTTTATGCCCTTGATAAAATTCAAAATTGGCAACCTATATCTCCCAATTTTGTTTCTTTATTTTAATTTTACTAGTGTTTGAAATCTGCTTCTAGGAATCACAGGACCAAGAAATAAGCCTGAAGGTTAACTTTTCAGCTTTTAGTTGATGGGACTATTACGTTTTCTTCTTTTCTTCTTCTCTTTTCTTTTTTACTTCCCTAATTTCCTGAATTTTTGTGTAACAAATAGGTACTACTTCTTTTTTAATTTAATAATAAGGTGGGGTTTTTTTCCTGCTTTATCTCCCCAAACCTCCCCTGTACATAGTTGTATATCTTAGTTACAGGTCCTTCTAGTTGTGGGATGTGGGACGCCACCTCAGTGTGGCCTGACGAGCGGTGCCATGTCCATGCCCAGGATCCGAACCCTGGGGCACTGCAGCAGAGCACGCGAACTTAACCACTCAGCCACAGAGCCGGCCCCTAATAATAAGGTTTTTTTTTTTAAAGAGTGGCACCTGAGCTAACAACTGTTGCCAATCCTCTTTTTTTTTCCCTACTTTTTCTCCCCAAGTCCCCCCAGTACATAGTTGTATATCTTAGTTGTAGGTCCTTCTAGTTGTGGCATGTGGGATGCCGCTTTAGCGTGGCCTGATAGGTGGTGTCATGTCCACGCCCAGGATCCGAACCAGCGAAACCCTGGGTCGCTGAAGTGGAGCACACAAGCTTAACCACTCGGCCATGGGGCCGGCCTCTAAAAATAAATTTTCACTTAATTTGGTTTAAATTGTTTTTAATATGTTTATTAATTTTTAGCAATATGCTGAATACACATGGTTAAAATAACAAATACTAAAGAAGTGTCAATAAGTCAATGCAATAAGTGTTTGCTGTAACTCACTCCACTCCAATCCCACACCAGGGTGTCTCTGTTTTAGAAATATGTCTACATGCTCCTTTTTTTTTTTTTTTTTTTTACGTTCCATTTTAAACTTTATCTGTTAACTTCCTGCAGTGAGAGAAGAGGTGCACATACACAAGCCTTTAACTAGTTATTACTCTACCTTCTGCACAGCTGTCTTTCTGGACCTTTTCTACATTTCTCTTCTGAGTTAAACCCACTCTTTTTCTGGACCCCAGATCCTCCTCTTTCTTGTCTGTGCTGGAGTATATCCTCAAGTCACTGCCTAAGAAAGCATGTGAGAGAGAAACTTTCTGAGTTCTTATATGTCTAGAAATGTCTTTATGTCCAAAACGTCATGCTTGGCGCCAGCCCCATCACTGAGTGTTTAAGTTCACATGCTCTTCTCTGGCAGCCGAGGGTTTTGCCAGTGTGGATCCTGGGCGCGGCCATGGCACTGCTCATCAGGCCATGCTGAGGCGGCATCCCACGTGCCACAACTAGAAGGACTCACAACTAAAATACACAACCGTGTACCTGGGGGCTTTGGGGAGAAAAAGGAAAAATAAAATCTTTTTTGTTTCTTTTCTAAAGATTGGCACCTGAGCTAACAACTGTTGCCCATCTCTTTTTTTCTTTTTGCCCTTGCTTTTTTCTCCCCAAATCCCCCCAGTGCATAGTTGTACATTTTAGTTGTGGGTCCTTCTAGTTGTGGCATGTGGGACACCACCTCAACATGGCCTAATGAGCAGTGCCATGGCCACGCCCAGGATCTGAACCCTGGGCCACCAAATCGGAGTGCGCAAACCCAACCACTCGGCCACGGGGCTGGCCCCTAAAATCTTTATAAAAAAAAAAAAACAACTTCATGCTTGATTAATAATTTGGCTTAGTATAAATTCTGAATTGGCAGTCATATCCCTTTAGAACAGTGCTGTCCAACAGAACTTTCTGTAATGATGGAAATGTCTTATATCTGCATCATCCAATATGTTAGCCACTAGCCAGCATAGCTATTGAATGCTTGAAATGTGGCTAGTATAACTAAGGAACTGAATTTTTAATTTTATTTCACTTTAATTAATTTAAATTTAAATAGCTACATGTGGCTGGTGGCTACAGTATCAGCACAGCCATAGCTCATCAAAGGCATTGCTTTATTTTCTTCTCACATCTGGTGGTACTATTGAGAAGTCTGATGTTTGTGTGTATTTATTCATTATAGTAGACTTGATTTTTTTCACTTTACAATCTTTCAGCCTCCTGATTCTTAATGTTCTTAAATTTCACATTTTGTGTAGTTTTGGGTCTTTTCTCATTCATTGTGTTGCACACTTGAAGGGCCCTTTCAATATGAAAGCTCATATCATTCATCTATGGAAAATTCTTTTATTATCTAATTATTTTGACCTCATCATTTCTCTCATCTCTCTTTTTTCAATTTCTACTAGTTTTATGTTGGACTCCTTTATCTAACTTGCATGTCTCTTTTTTTCCCATGTCATTTCCCATCACTTTCTTTGTATTTTTTATTCTTTCTAGGAGATTTCTTCGCCTTCTCTGTTGATTTTTTTTCCTTTAGAAATCATGTTTTTATTCCTCAGTAGCTCTGTCTTGCTTTTTTTCATTAGGTTTTATTTTGCTTTTATTGATAGAATATCTTTTTGAGTGCCTTTCAGGATTCAGGTCTTCTTTTGGTCCGTAACCTATCTCTTTTTCTCTAGGGTCATTCTTTTCTGTTTATTTCCATTTCCTTTTTCTCTTTTTCTTTTTTTAATGCTACAAGGTTTCTTCAGTGTGTGGTGATTGTTAATTGTACATATTTAAGAATGAAGTATTTAAAAAGCTGTTTAAAGGGGCTTTTGTAAATGGTTAGTTAGTTTAGGGTGAGCATCAGGACCATTGGCCATGACCCTGGGGGCCCATGGCTCTGTAAGAACCCTGAGCCTCTCTAGGATTCCGCAGGGTAAAGTCAGTTCCATGTGGTGCTGGGGCTGTTCCATGTCCTCTAGGCCAGAGCTTCCTGTGTCTTGCTTCTTTAATCATTCCTGTTCCATTCACTTGCAATCTGCCAGAAATTTATAGAAATCTCTTATCTGCTGATATCATTCCCCACCCTTCATTCCTTTTTTTTTTTTTCCCATTATGGTGAGATTACTTTTTTAAATTCCTTTTGTATCATTTTGAATGGGCTCAGGGAGGAAATAGAGGTAATCTTACATAGATTCTCTTCTCTTGGGAACAAGGAGTCTTTGTACTATGAGAAAAAGAAATCAACCCCACTTTTTAAAAAATGTGAATGAGTCTTTTTTGTATTGCAGGAGGTCTTACCTGTATTCCTGAAAGCCAGTAGACACTGGAATTCTCCAGTTGCTGAGTTCATATTGGAAAAGCAAAGCTTGGAACTAATCAGACTAATGGAGCTCCAAGAGGAAGATGTCATCCTGCTGACTGCCGGAGAACACAGGAAAGCAGTAAGAAAAATTACCTCCACACGTTTGTGCTGTTGATGCCAAATGATGCCTCTTTTCTCCTGTGTGCACAGTACATTTTGAAAT
The DNA here is from genome assembly GCF_041296265.1 of Equus caballus. Lineage (NCBI taxonomy): Eukaryota > Metazoa > Chordata > Mammalia > Perissodactyla > Equidae > Equus > Equus caballus. Next base: position 9,556,996 of record NC_091688.1, read on the forward strand.
TGACTGTTAATTTCATAAAATGGAGCAGCTCTGCGTGAGTTTTTATGTTAATGAATATCTTCTGGCAACCTATAATGCATTGTAGAAAAACTAGAATTTTTTTCATCAACCACCAGCCTCCGTTGGCCTTGCTCACACAGGTTAGATCTGGCTGATTAGGAAAGCCACTTAGGTAGAGAGCTACTGGTATTCGTTGTACAGCCTTGGCAAAATAGTTTTATTTTCAAGGTTTTGCAGATGAAGAAAATTTAATAGTCCCAAACTTTTGTATATAATGCATTCCTGAAAATGCAGAGGGACAGATGAGACTGCTGGGGGCTGCTGGGCTGGCAGACACCCCTGGGCCTCCTTGGTCGAGGCAGGACCATTTTTCCTCAGGAGCGGCAGCTGGGAGGTGGTGAGTGCTGCGTGCACTTCAGGGGATATATGAAGACTGGATTTAGCTCTAGAGATCATTATAAAATATAAAAAAGTGTGGCATAAAAGGCAAACATGAATATTGAAAATATACTGTAAAGGTTAAGTCCAGTTAACATGTCACCCACCATACGTGGGTACAGGATTTTTTTTCTTGTGATGAGAACTTTTAAGATATAGTCTCTTAACAACTTTCAGATATGCAATACGGTCTATTAACTATAGTTGCCATGCTGTACATTACATCCCCAGGGCTTAACTATTTTATACATTCATTCTTGCACTATAGTAAAATATGGTTTCTTTATAGTAATACTGTCTAGTTAGTACTTTGTTACGTTCATTCTTCTAATTTGTATTTACACTGTACTTATTTATCATTACTTTTTTCAAAGGAAAAGTCTCAGAGTTCAGCTTCAAAGCTAAATGTAATCCACTGTCTTTCCCTTCCCCTGCAATAGTAGAATGAAGAAAGCTATTTAATTACAAATTTGATCCTCAATGCATTTCTTAAAACAACTTGAGACTTTGTATTATATAAAAATGCTGCTGCAAACTCAGTAGACTATTAAACTTTCCCCTGGTATGAACCAAAACTGCTGGTGTTCTTTTCTCAGGAAGGTATCATTCTAATTCCTACTGGGTCTTTCTTGAAAGAATGCTGGAAACCAGACTTACGAGGAATAACATTAACATTCTGAAAATATCACAGTGCTCTGTGTGCATATTTAAATGTAAGACGGAATAGGCCACAAAGCAACACTATCCATGTCTCCAGGTGTGTTTCACTGTTGTGACTGCCCTTTCTCAGGGAAGCCCTGAGCATCACAGTTGGTAGTTATCAAGTACTTCCTATTTGCCCAGCACTGTCCTAAGTACTTTGTATGTAGTAACTCATTTAATCCTCATTCCAACCCTATGAGAGAAGTACTCATACTGTTACCATTTTGAAGATAAGAAAACTGAGGCACAGAGGTTAAAAACTTGCTCACACTCACACAGCTAGGAAGTGGAGGAGCCAGATTTCTAACCCACAAAGTCTAGTTTTAGAAGAAGAGGTTATTTCAGAAGACGAGGTTAATTCAGAAGAAGAGGTTAATCCTAAATTAACCTCTCCTCTATACTTCTTCTCTAATAATAGCCAACATTTATTGAACATTAACTCTGTGCTAGGCACTCCTCAAATCCTCACCAACCCTTTAGAAGCAGTAAGGAAATAATTATCGTAATAGCTGCCATTCATATTGCACCTCACATATCTTTTCTCACTTGATCTTCACAACAGTCTTTTGGAGTAGATAGTTTTATCCCCATTTGACTATGGGAAAAGGTTCAGAGAAGTTGGTCAGTAGCCAAACTGAGATACAGACCCAGGTCTCTCAAGCTCTGACACCTGTGTTCTCAATCACTGTGTTATCAGATACTGGCCCAGTCAACTGAATCTGACAGTCATTCTCAACTATTAATTGGTTATTCCCTCCTCAGAGAATGGCCTGGCTTCAGAATCCAGGTTGTGTCATTTGCTGCCCACTCTGTCACAGCAGTTAACTCAATGTTGTATCTTCTGTTTTTAGTGCTCTTTGTTGGGAAAATTACGATTGGAATGTGCTGACCTTCTAGAAGCAAGAGGAGTGGTGCTCCGTGACCCAGCTCTGTTCTCTTTCCTTTGGGTGGTGGATTTCCCACTCTTCCTTCCCAAGGAGGAAAATCCTGGAGAGCTGGAGTCAGCCCACCATCCATTTACTGCTCCCCACCCGAGTGACATCCAGCTTCTATACACTGAGCCCGAAAAGGTACCATATGAATACTTCCAAATAAAAAGGAGATGTGGAAATAAAGGCAAAGAACTTCAGATTTCACGGTCTGACCCAGTTCTGGAAGCCCCAGAAGAAATTGTTGGGTTTGAGCCAGTAGTTAAAAAAACCTTGTCTCTAAGTAGCCACAGTGTCTTCAGTCTATAGAACAGAAAACCAGAAATTTTCTCTAACATAAAAGCTCTGTGCATCTTCCAGGTCCGTAGTCAACACTATGACTTGGTTTTAAACGGCAGTGAGATAGGAGGTGGTTCTATCCGAATTCACGATGCAGAGCTACAGCGTTACATCCTGGCAACGTTACTAAAGGTAACATCATCTGCTGACTGGGCCTTTTTTTTTTTTACCTATTTGTCAATTATGTTAAATGTTTGTTATGAATGTCGGATTCACTAGATGTAGAATAGTGTCAGCTTATCTCTCTCTCTTTAGTGTAAGACTTTGATAAAGGAAATGACAATAATAGCTATTTATTAGTGCTTACTATGTGCCGGGCCCTGTTTAAGTACTTTAGATGCATTGACACATCTAATCCTCACAATGACTTTACAAGATACCCTCATTCTGCCCATCTTAAAGATGAGAAGCTGAGGCAGGTTAAGTAATTTGCCCAAAGTCACACAGCACAGAAGTAAGCAGAGCCAGGATTCTAACCCAGGCAGGGTGGCTCTTGAGCCCAAACTCCTAACCTCCTAATCACTACACTGCTCAAAACATGATGCAGTCTAGAACGGCTGAAAATGGTGATAATGCTGGAGAAAGAGAGGTTTGAAAGGAGTTCGTGTCACTTAATAGATACTACTTTCGTTGTATTGGGAGGGTAGACTTTAGTGATAGAGAGTGACCCCACTGTCTATCAGCATTTATCAGGATTTTAAAAGTCCATACAGATGCAGGCCTGAGAATTTGCAGTTTGTTGATTCTGTAGAAGGCTAGGGTAGGTTTCAGGAAAGAAAAGATCCAAGAGAGTCTGATCCTAAAGATCATTTTGTGGGGTTAACTAACAGGTGTGAGGTAGGATGGAAGAACAGTTTCTGAGAGCAGGATTGGAGAACTCAAAACAGCGGCATTTGGCGCCGCTGCCTTCTAATAGCGTTCTCTCCCCTTGGCCCCTGTGACAGGGCAGTTTCCTGCTTCTCCTCCTGCTTTTCTGAGCCCACACCTCGGTGCCCTTGGTTGGTCTTACTCCGTTTGCATTATCAGTATAATAACAGCTGCACTTACTGAGCACCAGGCATCTCTCAGCATGTTTTAATATCCGTGACTTGTCATATTCTCTTACTAAACTGTAAACCTCCTAAGGTATTTTTTTTATTTCTATTTTCCCTTTAGCACCCAAGCATACTGTGTGGCACTTAGTGGACATTCAGTGTGTATTTAAATTGAATTATCTTTTGAATTTCAGGAAGATGTGAAATTGCTCTCCCATCTGCTCCAGGCTTTAGATTATGGGGCTCCCCCTCACGGAGGAATTGCCTTAGGTAAACCATCTGTCTTTTTACAAGCTGATTTCATTCCATAGCCCCATGTCTTGAATTTGGGCTCTCAGCTTACAGGGCGTGGGTGGAGGAGTAAAGAAAGTAGGGGGCAAGCCCAAGAGTTCCATAAGAATTTGTGTTTTCATTTCAATGATATATTTTTAAAATATATTCTACCAGTTATAAAGATAAAACTTGGCTCATAATTTGCATTTGAAATATTTTGTAATAAAATAAAACTGCAGCATCTTAAGTCAATGTTGCTCAAATCCCTGGGGGCTCACAGACACTTTCATAGGAGTCTGGAAAGCACTGCTCCATAGTACTCGGCTTGTGTGAAAGTAGGAATGTTCACTGCCCTTCTGGTGGCCATGATTGCTCACCTTGCTTGTTTTATCAAGCAAGGAAGAGTGTGTGAAATTCTAGGAAACTCACTTAGAGTATAGGCCCTCAAAAACAGGGGCCTCCTTCTGTGTTCTTGGAGTGCCCTGCACAGCACCTAATTGTGTTCAACCTTTAGTAAGCCCTTGCTAAGGACTTATTAATTGCTGTGACTGTTAATCCCAGGAGCATGTGAATATTAGTTCTGAGCCTTTTTCTAGAAGGAGATAGAAAAGAACCTCTCAAACAAACAAAAGTTCCCTAAAAAGGCAAGGAACTATGCTTAGCCGCAGCTTGTTAAAGATTCTTATTTAAAAATTCTCTACAACCTTTACAGAAAAACTAAGTCACTCCCAACCTTAGATTACATTCTTTTCTTTTAACTTTGTATTTTACTCACAGGGTTAGACAGACTGATATGTCTTGTCACCGGAGCACCAAGCATCAGAGATGTCATAGCCTTCCCGAAATCCTTCCGGGGGTACGACCTCATGAGCAATGCCCCAGATTCTATCCCTCCTGAGGAACTGAAGCCCTATCATATCCGGGTCTCCTGGCCAGCGGACTCAGAAGCAGAAAAGAGCTCATTGGATCATCCACACCATCCAGAAAGTTGAGCTTTAGAGTTTTGTTCTCTTTGTTTCCCCAAGGCTAAAATCTGATCCTGAGATCTGCCACAGATCTGACAATCAGGCCTTTAGGAGGAAGAAATCCAGGCAACATTCTTCACCACAATGAAGAAACAGATAGAAGGTATCCAATTTTGAGTTGATAACATGCATTATTAGGATTTTTTTGTTTGGGACTCTTTTGAAGTTTCTTTTTACTTGGAGAGGTGTGAAAGATGGCTCTTTGTTGGAGTAATATAATGGCTTAGTGTTTTCTAATCATGTTTTTCATACCCAGACAGTAGATTATTCGCCTCGGACAGAGGTAATCAAATCATGTGTGAAATATGGGAAAATGCTTGCCTCATTAGGTTGGTCAGTTGATGGAGGGGTCAGTTCAACCAGCCTCATCAAGAGAATCCTACAAATTAAGCTACATAGTGACATTTCAATTATCAACATGATACAGTGAGAAGAAACATGATATAATGCAAAAAAATCACTGAAGTGAAAGTCACATAATCTTAGTCAGAGTTTCACCTTGAGCAAGTTACACAGACCTCTCCTAGCCTCCCTTCCCGCCAGCGTGAAATCGAACAGTGCTTGCCCTGCCTGCCCCACAGAGCTCTTGTTGCCAGAATCAGAGGAGATGATGTATGTGGAAGATAGTGTGAGTGAAAATGCTTTGAAAACCTATAAAGCATTCCACAAATGTAAGATAATGATATTGTCCATCTGTAAACAGATCCAGATATAAGTATTTTATAGTTTAACATGAAGCAAAACTGTATCTATTGGGGAAAAAACAGTAATTTTATGAATCAGTATTGTTTATATTTCTACTCTTAAAAGTAATCGTTAATCCCTGAACACTTTCCCTCATCGTAAGTAATTCAAAATATTAATTGACCGTAGACCAACCTCACTGTATAAAACAGTGAACACTGAAGCTCTGGTATCTAAAAAGAGTGAACTCTAGCTCACTATAATTTTCTTGCACATTCTGTTGACACAAAAGCTTATAATTAATTAATAATTATAAAATGGGAACAAGGCCTCGATCAATGAAATTGTTCTTTTCTACTTTATCTTCACTTTTGCCTTGACATTCTTTAGATTTATAATTTATAAGCACCAAGTATCAGTCTTATGCCCCTGCCTGTTTTTCTAGTGCTGTAAGCAATGTGATGCTGTAATCTTTCTCTGTTTGAAAATAAAATCCATCTCACTTCAGGTTCAATTTGTGATGCTTGTGAGTGTGAATGTCCTTCACTTCTGCAGTAAGCTGATTCGCCTTTAGGTGGAGCTTTTCCCTAAAGTTTATCCTTTAACACAATCTCTCCCCATTTGTGGGTGTATCCTGGAGCCAGAAAATCCTTGCTGGCAGGGTTCTCATGGTGAGAAATGGTGTCCAACTCCCTACCATTTCTCAGTGGAGAGAATGTCTAGAAATGCTCTTTATTGGGTAGGGAAATGCAGTTTTACATCTATTTATCCCATATGGACATTACCTAATTTCTAAGTACAATAAATTCACTCTTCACTGTGTAGAGCCTAATTCTAACCAGAATATTATCTTTCTATGCTGGGAATGAGAGTTATAGAAGACCACAAAATCTGGAGAATATTTTCTAGGTTATAAATACTAAAGCTCCCATGTCCCCAGAAATCAGACAATCCTGTGTTGGCATCTCAGAGACCTAATCACTTTGGATATCACTCAGCTTTTCTTTAGTCCTGTCAGAAAAAAAAAAAAAAAAAAAATGCTTATTCTGAAATCCAAGGAGTTATCACTATTTTAGACCTTCATCCTTGAGGTGGGGTGAAATTTTAAATTAAATATTTTCTTAAAAATTACTTATTGATAAACTACTTATTGATAAAGTTGAAAACAATACAGCCAGGATTTTGGAATGCATGAACTAATTGTAAACTGGAAGCCAAATTTATTTTGAATCCCATCTCCCCAGCCTCAGAGGGAATTTAGATTTATCCTATGTTGCAAGTTTTAAGAACAAGGTAAGCCATTGCCAGCTACAGCACTGATAGTTACTATTAGCTTCAAGAGAGCTTTGTCTTCCAAACAGTTTCTCCTTGTTGGGAAGAGATATGTCAGATGATGAGTCTGACAGGATTGTTTTATGCTCTTGGGCTCTTGGGTTGAATAAAACAATGCATCTATACAGCCGCTCTTTTTCCAGAATCCCCCTCTGAAGAACCAGAACTGTCGGTGACGCTGACCACATTCCTTGCTGCTGATTTTTTGTTAAGCATAACTCATCCTAAACATGCTGCCTTAAGGGTACTTTTTTCTTATTTCAAGGAAATTGAGTTACTTTGTAACACAAGAAATAACCAGGTACATCATAAAAATATTAGATGGGATATCTATCTAACAATTGCATATGTAAGTCATGCAATAAGTGCACATCTGAGTCAGTCTTCTGTATGTAAGACAATGGACTTAGGAGAAAGAACCTATATGAGTAGGACATATCTCAGTTTAATTCCTGGCTTTACCACTCTCTAATTATGCAACCTTTCCCCTGTCATTTAACCTCTCTAGGCTCCCATTTCTTCACCTAAGAATAGCAGTTCTCAAACTTTTTGATCTCAGGACCACTAACACTCTTTAAAAATTATTGAGGACCCCAAAGGGCTCTCTTAGGAATTAAAATTTCTTAAATATTTATTAATTCACTTTAAGATAATAATCTGTTACATGTTAACACAAGTAACATTTTTATTTTAAAAATAATTATTTTCCAAAACAAAAAGTAGTAAGAAGAATGACATTGTTTTACATTTCTGCAAATCTTTTTGATGTCTGGCTTAATAGAAGACACTGGATTCTCTTATCTGCTTCTGCATTCCATCTGTTGTGATATGTTGTTTTGGTTGAAATATATGAAGAAAATCGGGCCTCACACAAATTTGAAGTTAGAAAAGCGAGGATTATTTTAATAGCCTACTCTGATAATTATGGATATTCTTCTCCGATACTACACTGAAACTTGACAAGTTCCTCAAAGGTTAGTTGCAATGTGGACTCTGAAATCATGTTGATAAACTTTTCTAAAGTCCATTGGTCTATCTTGTATGTTGAATACAGCTTTTATGCATGATCTTGTAATACCACCCATTGATCATTTGGAAAATACTGGTTCACTGCAAATCTTTCAAATGTTGATGCATTTCATTATACAGTATCTAAAAAATCACATTCATTATCACCACTGGTCTTATCACAAGTCTTTAAGTAATGGGGCAAAAAGTCTTCTCTGAGTAGTAACAGCCACAAGCTGGCACTTAACAAGTTTGAACACTTTCCAAGCTGAGATTCAAAGTGTTCCTAGGTATATAAAAGCAAATGTAAAATTGTCTCTAGATGAAAACACCTTAAACCAAATCCTCAAAGAATTTCTAAGGATAAAGTTCCAAGGAACATAATCTCACAATAAAAAAAAAAAATCACAAAACACACAAGGAAACAAGCTACATTGTCAGACATTATCAGCAGACACAACAGACAGAATCAGATTTACTAATATTTCATGTATTGGAGTAGAGTCTGACAATAAGCAAAGTATATATGATATTTATAGAAATAAAAGAGAGGGCCAGCCCCATAGCCTAGCGGTTAAGTTCAGCACGCTCCGCTTCGGCGGCCCAGGTTCGGTCCCCAGGCATAGACCTATACCACTCATTGGCGGCCAGCACGTACAAAATAGAGGAAGATTGGCACAGATGTTAGCTCAGGGCAAATCTTCCTCAGAAAAATAAAATAAAAGAATCCAACCTGTAAGGAATAAAAACTAATAAAAATGATGAAGCAAATTTGGCAAAAAATAAAGAGCAAAATAAAACTTATAGAAATAATATAATCATTGAAATTAAAATTCAATGCATGATTTAAAAAGACATCACTGATAAAAGAATTAATGAACTGAAAGATGAACCTGAAGAAATTACTCAGAAGGCAGCACAGAGACAGAGATGGAAAATACAAAAGAGCTTGAAAAATTTGAGGGATAGAGTAAGAAGGACTAACTATGTCTAATTAGAATGCCAAAATGAAACAATAGAAGAAAAAGGGGACAGGAATTGTTCAAAATAATAAGGATTGAGAATTTAACAATTGATGAAAGAAACTGAGGAAAGCAAACAAATTGCAAGCACTATAAATTATTTTTAAATTCACACCTTGATTACAGAACTCCAACACCAAAGAGACAACCTTGAAGGCAGCCAGAGAGAAAAGACAGGAAATGTACAAGTATTCCAAGAGCTGACTTCTCAATAGTAACAATGGGAGGAAGAACACAGTGGAATACTGTCTTCAAAGTGCTCAGAGAAAATAGCTCTCAGCCTGGAGTTATATGCCCTTGTATAATCTTCAGTAATTTCAGACATTTTGGATAAACAAAAACTGATAAAGTTTACAACTAATAGATCTTCTATAAGGAGATTTCTAAAGGTTGTGCTTTAGAAAGAAGGAAAACTAATCCACAAATAGGGTGGCCAGATTTAGCAAATAAAAACAGAGGAAGCCCAGGGGCCAGCCCGGTGGTGCAGCGGTTAAGTTCACACGTTCCACTTCGATGGCTCTGCGTTCGCCAGTTCAGATCCCAGGTGGGGACCTACGGACTGCTTGTCAAGCCATGCTGTGGCAGGTGTTGCACATATAAAGTAGAGGAAGATGGGCATAGATGTTAGCTCAGAGCCAGTCTTCCTCAGCAAAAAGAGGAAGATTGGCAGGAGATGTTAGCTCAGGGCTAATCTTCCTCAAAAAAAAAAAAAAATTTAATAAAATAGAGGAAGTCCAGTTAAAATGGAATTTCAGCTAAGCAACAAATAATTTAGCATAAGTATGTCCCAAATATTGCAAATGTTGCATGGGATGTACTTACACTAAAAAAATGTATTTGTTGTTTATCTGAAATTCAATTTTAACCGGGTGTCTTATATTTTATCCAGCAGCCCTATCCATATGGGAGAGTTAAAGATGGGAGAAGGAATGATTAGGAAAGAAAACAGTAAATTTATGACTGAATGTAAACAAACATTGGCAGTATTAATTATATCTAAGTTGTGGGATAAAAAATAAACAAGATAGAACTAAAATACTGAACACAATGGTAAATGAATCCAGGGAAGGTGTCAAAGTTATAGCTTTCTAAGGTTCTTGTACTTTTAAGGAGGAAAGTAAAGATGTTCATTATTTTAGACTTTAAATATTCATATTAAAATGGCTGAGGTAGGGGGCTGGCCCCGTGGCCAAGTGGCTAAGTCCGCGCCCTCCGCTGCAGGCGGCCCAGTGTTTCGTTGGTTCAAATCCTGGGCGCGGACATGGCACTGCTCATCAAACCACACTGAGGCAGTGTCCCACATGCCACAACTAGGAGGACCCACAACAAAGAATATATATATCACATCAAACCACACTGAGGCAGTGTCCCACGTGCCACAACTAGAAGGACCCACAACAAAGAATATACGACTATGTACCAGGGGGCTTTGGGGAGAAAAAGGAAAAATTTAAAATCTTTGAAAAAACAAAAACAAAAACAAACAAACAAAAATGGCTGAGGTGACTACTAAAAGCATAAAATTAAAGTGCATAACTTACAAAGAAAAGAATTAAAAAAAACAATAAGAAACAATTCAAAACAGAATGGAAAACAATTCAAAAGAAGGCAAGAATATAACAAAAGAAACAATGAAAGAAAGAAAAGGAAGGGAGAGAGAAAGAGAAGAAAAGACAGGAAAAAAGGAACAGAAAAAGTGAGATACCATATTTATGGATTGGAAGATGCAATGTAGATGTCAGTTCTTCCCAAATTGTTATATAGATTAAATTCAATTCCAATCTCCAGAGAAAAAAATACATCTTGTATTGTTTACTTTATACTATGTTGTTAGTGCCATCGAGTAGATTCCGACTCCTAGTGACCCTGTGTACAGCAGAACGGAACCCTGCCCGGTCTTTTTGCACCATCCTCTCACATTCCAGCACTATATCAGACAACGCTCTGATGCTAGTCATAGGGTCCTATTCATAGTGGCCAGGTCCTTCTTCCTAGTCTGACTTAGTCTGGAAGCTCTGCTGAAACCTGTCCACCATGGGTGACCCTGCTAGTATTTGAAATACCAGTGCCATAGCTTTCAGCAACACGCAGCCACCACAGTATGACAAATGACAGATATATAAAATTCTAGAAACGAGCTAATTTATAGTAACAAAGTGTTGATGAGGGGCCGGCCCCGTGGCCAAGTGGTTAAGTTCGCATGCTCTCGTTCGGCGGCCCAGGGTTTTGCCAGTTCGAATCCTAGGCGCAGACATGGCACCACTCTTCAAGCCATGCTGAGGTGGCATCCCACATGCCACACCTAAAGGACCCACAACTAAAAGTACACAACTATGTACCAGGGGACTTTGGGGAGAAAAAGGAAAAATAAAATCTTAAAAAAAAAAAAGTTGATGAGTAGTTGCCTGGAGACAGGGGAGTTGGGAAAGAGTAATGGATTACAAAAGTTCAGAAGGAAACATTTTTTTATTTTTGCTCAGGAAGATTGGCCCTGAGCTAACATTTGTTGGCAATCATCCTCTTTTTACTTGAGGAAGATTGTGGCTGAGCTAACATCTGCACCAATCTTCCTCTATTTTATGTGGGATGCTGCCACAGCATGGCTTGATGAGTGGTGCTAGGTCTGCACCCAGGATCCAAACCCACAAACCTTGGGCCACTGAAGCACAGCACACAACTTAACACCTACACCACCCAGCCAGCCCCAGAAGGAAACTTTTGGATGTATTCATTATCATGATTGTGGTGATGGTATCACAGATGTATATATGTATGTTAGAACTTGGCAAATTATACACTTCAAATATGTTCAGTTTCTTGCATGTCAGTCATATTATAACGTTGTAAAGAATAATTTTTAAAACTATACAAAATATTAACTTCAATTTAGATCCCAACAGGGCTTCTTTCTTTTTTTAGGGGGTAGAGGGGACTTGACAAGTTGATTGTAAAATTTCTGTGGAAAAGCAAAGATCCAAAAGTAGCCAGACACTGCTGTCTGTACCTGGGGAAGAACAAGGTGAAGAAATATTTTCACTTGATGCCAAGAAGTGCAATAAAGTTATATTGATTAACAGGTATTGGTGCAGGGACAGACCTGTCAGTCAATGGAGCAAATTAGAGAGCCCAGAAACAGGCCTTTGTATACATGGAAACTCCATTACTGAGATGGTGAATACTTGGGACACATTATACAAATTTAAGTCTCTTGCCTAGTCAAATAGTGGTTTAAAGGTTGAGTCTAGAATCCATGGCTTATAATTCCATTGTGCCTGAGACTATACAGAAAGTCAAGGGCAGAAGCCTCATTGCTAGACCTGGCCTTAATTGTTCCATATCTAAGGGGGCTGACTTTGACCACTTATCAGTCTTGAATTCAATGTCTATAAGAAAGATAAGACCAAAGTAAAGCAAGATATGAAAAACTTCAAATTACCTTCACAGAACAATACATTTCTTTAGGGGCCTTTTTCTCACTGTTATCAGAAACATTCATCTTTTGCCATCTGTGTCTAAGAGGTGTCTGTCTTTTCCACCATGTTACCCAATACCTACACCGTAAACATAAAAAAGGCCATAGTGCATTAGCATCGAAATCACACGTGAGCTTGGAAATAGTAAAAAGAAAAATCTTTTGTTCTGCCTTACGCAGTGTCTCAGGTCTTTTCCTCAGGGCTGTGAGGACCAAATAAGATGTCATATATGGAAGTAACTAGTACAGTCCCTGACATATGTCCCTGACATAAAGGAAGCGCCATATAAAGGTAGCTATTATTAGGGTGTAACATTCCTTTGTCCAGACATTATTCTGAAGTCGTCTTGTAAACACCTAATTGTCCTGCTTTATGATGAGAGCAAGAAAGTGAGTCTGGAGAGACTTATTTGTCTCAACTATCTGTCAGCTCTACCTTCAAAATCAATCCTGCATCTGACACTTTCCACCCCTCCAGGCTCCCACCCTGTTTCACGTGACCATCTTCTGATGCCTACATTACACCAAAAGCTTCCTAACAATCTTGCTGACATTCCAGATCACATCACTTCTCTGCTCAAAACCCTGCAGTGGTTTCCCGTCTCAGAGAACAGTCCTCACAGTGGCCTCCCAAGCTCTCCATAACCTGCCGCTTGCTACTTCCTGACCACCTCCTCCCGCGCTCCTCCTCACTCCCTCCGCTCCCTCTACAGTGGCGTCCTTGCTTTTCCTGGTGTTGACCAGTGTGACCACATGTCCAGGCCTTTGCCCTAGCTTTCCCCTAGCAATTTTTCTCTAGATAATTGCATTGTTCACTCCCTAATATCCTCAAGTCTTTGCTCAAATGCTTCCTTTTTAGTGAAGATTTCCCTGACAACCACATTTGAAAGAGCCCTGCCCCCCACCAGCACCCTCTGCCTGCCTTTCTCAGCTTTATTTTTCCTCTCTGGCACTTACCACGTTATCTGATACTCTATGTTTTACTTACTTATTTTGTCTGCCCCACTAGAATGTCAGCTCCAGGAGGGCAGGGCTTTTGTCTGTATTCTCTGTAGTATCTATTCCCAGCATCTGAGAGACTACTTGGTACATAATAGGTGCTCCATAAACACGTTTTGGGTGAATTATTAAATGGATAGTTGACCCATACATGCCAAGCTCTGGGTTAGGAGCTGGGGGCGAGGGGTGGGTCTGGCATGGAGATGAATAAATTGTGGTCCCCGTCCTGGAGAGGCTTTTAGCATCACAGGGGAGACTGACACATAAACAGATCATATTTGAGATGATGCAGTAAATTGTTAGATGAAGCCAGGCAGAGAAGCCCTGAGACCAGCCTAACCAATAGGGAAGACCTCCTAAAGCAGATACTCCCTCAAATGTCGGCAGCTTGTTGCTGATGGTAGCTTAATTCTTAGCAAGCATTGACCTTTCTTTCAGTTTTTAACTAAAATGGCTTGGGACGAAGAGATCACTTAAAAGTTAAACAGGAGTCCAATCTCAGCTTTATCGTCTATATGGCACAGAACACCAACACTTTCCCTAGTTTTACATCTGGAAGAAGAGGGAGGAAGGAAGCATGCAATATATCATTTCTAAGCCCAGGGATTTTCAAGAGCATGAGGATACCTTTAAAATACCTAAATGTACAGCTTTATAAAAGTTGAAAAAGTCAATTCATGTATTTTAAGAGCTGTGACATTTGAAGGATAAACAAGCACTGATTTTGAATCATGGAACCCAACTTTCCAGCTTGAGAACATAATTACATGGAAATCCTTTATTTTTTTTTTAAAGATTGGCACCTAAGCTAACAACTGTTGCCCCCTTTTTTTTTTCTCCCCAACCCCCCCCATACATAGTTGTATATATTTTTAGTTGTGGATCCTTCTAATTGTGGCATATGGGATGCCACCTCAACATGGCCTGATGAGTGGTGCCATGTCTGCACCCAGGATCCGAACTGGCGAAACCCCAGGCCGCCAAAGTGTAGCACACGAACTCAATCACTCGGCCATAGGGCCGGACCCTGGAAATCCTTCCTTAATGTGTTTGGCAGGACATACTGTAAATGAAACAGATCATGACTAAACTAGAATTGCCATTTGTTGACTTTCTGGTGGGGTTGGGGTCAACTAATGGGTTATTTCCATTTTCTTCAATGAAAATAATTTACCTGGGATCTCACTTAGTAAATGGGTATAATTTTTCATGAATATATATAGTTTTCAAATAAATGAGGAGGATATTGGAATTATAAACCTGGGAATCAGTGATTCACACTAAATATAGCAGGGTATAACAGCAACCTACACATTCCATTCTCCCACGCCACCCCCAGTGCTCGAGCAGTGTGTGAGATTATATATAGAATTACAGGTTCCTAGGATTGGAAGGCATCCCCGAGATTGAGTAGTCCAACTTCCCACTCAGTGCCAGAGTCTTAAGGTCACAACGGGTTTTTGTTTTTTTTTTTAAATCCGCTCAGTTCCACCATTGGATAACACTGAGTTTGTACTCCATAAAGCCTCCAAGTTTTTCCAAAACAATCCTCGGTCAAGCCAGCTTTCCCCCCATCCTGATGACACCGTTGGGGCTTTTCAGACAGAAAGAGAAGACTTCAATATTCCTGCCTGTAGTGTTTCATTTAGTGCTTTTGGTCCTTTCTTCCAGTCCCCAAAGATAATTATTCTTCAATGTTCTAATTCTGTCAATTAGGAATGAGATAGGCTCTTGTATATTTGGTCTCTGCCACTTACCACCTGTGTGGGCTCGGGTAACTTTCTTATCCTCTGAGCCTATTTACCCATAAAATGGAGGCTAATTCCTAACCTGCTATCATTAAAAGGATGAACTAAAACACACACTCAGCATGTAGTAAGCATTCAAAAAGGAGCTATTATTTTTCTTTTTCATTCGTTTATGGCCCTTCAGATTTGTTTCATTAGCCATGACTGTGGACAGTTTTCAACCAGGCAGTCACCCAAGCCATAGACCTTCATGATAGGAGGTACTTCGCTGCCTATTTCGTTGAAATAGAATTTTCCCCGTTTCACATTCAGGATATCTTATCCTCAGTCTTTCGGTACCTGGTCAATCTCCACAACTTCTCAAAGACTATCTTATCACATCTACAGTTATTCCAGTAAATACAGAGTATAACAGGCTTGTTAATACTGCAACAAACAGAACAGACCAAATCCCTTCCATGGCGTTTTACCTCTTAGAAAGGGGAAAATGAGTCAACATGTAACACCAAGTAGTGGGGGTAGGATGAAGAATAAAAGGATAAGAGACCTCGAGTCGGGTGCAGGTGGTTCCGTCTCACATAGGGCCTCAGAGCCCGGGGGAGACATTTGAGTAAGCACCAGGCACTGAAAGGTTATTTTACCTTTCCTGCAGAGAAAGAGCAAGCATGAAAAGCCTGAAGAAACCTCAAAAAAGCATGGCATGTCCATGTGGCTAGAGCTAACAGAGCTTGAAACATACTATTCCCTCATACCCTGAACACATTAGAACTCACTTCTACCAACAGAGGGTTTATTTTGGAGAAAAGGAGTGACCGTTTTTATCCATTCAGATTTGCAATGTTCACAATTCTTAAGCTATCAAAAGTATTAAAGTCTTAGGAAAAACAGTAACTCAAAAGCTCCTACCCACTTTCAAGGGCTAATTAGTGAGCTTAAATTTGATTAGGAAGTATTTAATATTTAGGCTTTGGGATGTTGCCAGAAGCCAGAGCTATTTCCTTCAGGAATTTTGGGAGTAATTAACTGGCAACCCACTGGTTTACTAATCTTACTATCCTCATTAACTTGACCTAAGTACATGCCCCAGAATTTTATTTGCATAACTAGTACTCCTAAACACCGATTTCCTAACACAAGGATACTTCTATAACAGTAGTATTTACACTTCATTTAAAATCTAGTTTGTCCCACTGTTTTTTCTAGGCCTTTTTAAAATATCCATCTTTGGGGAGGTCTCTGAGACTAGTTACTTCCCTTGCACCCACCAACTTTGGCATCTATCAACAACTTGCCAGACCCATCACCATGCTACTTATTGCAAATGTAGATTTTCAAATTCCAGCATTCCTACTGCCACTCTAAGAGCTCATTTTTCTTTGCAATTTCGTCTGTATAAAGGCATGTATTTTGATGGTTCAATTGCCCATTTGGGTCAGTAAGAGCACCGGTGAGGTTCCTGTGTTAACATTCTCATTCTTTGGGCACTTTCTTCCATAGCAAAAATTGCTTAAGCTCAAATTTTGCTTTTCCAGCCTCAAGCTAGCACTCTGGCTTTTAAGGGTGATTTTCAGATAAAGAATTTCTGGTGGGGGCAGCTCCGTGGCCAAGTGGTTAAGTTCGTGCACTCCACTGCAGCAGCCCAGGGTTCAGATCCTGGGCGTGGACATGGCACCGCTCCTCAGGCCACACTGAGGCAGCATCCCACAGGGGGGGGGTTGGGGAGATAAAGCTGGGGAAAAAAATGGGCAACAGTTGTTAGCCCAGGTGCCAATCTTCACCAAAAAAAAAAAAAATTCGGGCAAAAATTGACCAAGTGATTTCACATTCAAGCCCTAGACAATTTCTGCAAAATATAGCTCATCCTTCAGATCATGTCACTGTTTCCAACAGAAGCACAGCATTTTAAATATAAATGCTATAGTTTATTTCTCAGCACAAATTGCACTTTCAATCCTAAGACATCCTGTAAAATACATATGAAAATGTGTTGTTAAACGAACGCCAGAGGGCCTTAATCACCAAGGTGTCCTATTTCCCTTCCTTTATCCTACTGAAGTGAAATAAGCACACTTGATCAGATATTTTGTATAAAAATTTATTAAAACTGAAAGTTGCTTTTAATCTTCTATCACACAAGCATCCATCCAGCTGTCTGCAAAAACAAAGAAGCCATTTTACTCATATTTCCATATTTCAATTCTAATGGTATTTGGAGTATATGAATATCAGATCTTATCTCATCATCAAGTAATCAGTGAGAGAGTTCAAGTTGGGGTGAGATCATCATGTATTCTGGAATAAGACAACAGCACTGTATTTTTAAGTCTCACCTTTCAACTGGTAAGCTGCATAACTGCTGTCATAAATGCCCTAAAATTAGTAAAGATGACATGTTAATCATGGTAAAAAAGAAACAAACAAAAAACTTCAGTGATGCTTGTTAGTAACCTCAGAATCAAAATGGAACGGTTTTATAAGTGATATCATTCTATTTCATTTGGCAGAATCATCACATCACTGGTTACATTCTAACATATCATATGCAACACCAAAGACTGATTTACCTTGAAATCTTCAGAGTAACAGAAGGTCTGCCTATTAGAAGACAAAAAAAGCCATTCATTTAAAAACTGCCTACTTAACTCCCCCCATTAAGTTTTTGAAACTAACATTCAGGGCCCTGAATCTATTCTGTACAGTACTACAACAGTGCATGTATGTCATTATACATTTGCCCAAACCCAGAGAATGCACAACCCAGGAGTGAACCCTAACAAAAACTATAGACTTTGGGTGATAATGACATGTCAATGCAGGTTCATCGTATTGGAACACAAGTCCCACTCTGGTGGTGGATGTTGACAGAGGGGTATATGGGACTCTACTTTCTGGCTCAGGTTTGCTGAGCATCTACACTTCTCTAAATGTTTGTTAATTAAAATATATTAAAACCTGTACTTCTCCAAATCTTGAATTCTTAACCCTGAAATTAAGAGAGTACAGAACGTTTGTATATGAGCCATTAGTTATCCAAACTCCTGACCATTTTCCATGGGACAATAAATAGCTAACTTCCTTTTTCAAGGGTATTATAAGATTGTTGCAGCCAGATACATCAGATAGGAGCGAAAGACTTAATATTGCTCATCACCGTGAGTCTGCTGAACTATGTTATCATCATTGTATCGGCTTTAAACCACTCCACGTAAAACCCAAACTTGACTAACAGTACCTGTGCTTAAAACTCCTGTTCCAGGCCTTGCAGACGACCCAACTCTTCACACCTACAGAAATTTAGTCAAATTTAGTCATAGGTAGTCATAGGGGCAGTTATATAATTTTCCAGGTACTGTTTCAGTTTTTAAAAATTAATCTTCATTGTTTTTCAGAGAGATTCCCATCTGTTATTTTCAAAAATCATCACTAACAGCACCTTACTTAGTAACTATGTAAGATTAATAAAATACATACCTTTACATAAAAGGTGACCAACATCTGCACCTAAAAAAAGAGAGTAACGCTTTAGATGTACGTCATCATAGCTGACTACTAAAGCCTTTTACTTGTCAAAACTGTCCACTGGCTTTGCAACACAGAAACACTAAGATAGCCAACAATTACTAAGACCAGCACATTTCAGAAACAATGAACCTGAGTACCAGGAGACAAAGAAGTGTTTTGATGTCTTACCCTAAGCAAGCCATCCGCGAATAAAAACTTGTGTAGTACCCAGTAGCTAGAAGGGAAACGAGATCTTTCATTAAAATGCTAAATATCATTAAATTTCCCTCAATTATTTCTCACAGGGTTCTTCAGTGTTAAATTTGTCTACATGCTCATTTCAGGTCAGACATTTGATCAACATCATTACAAAAACCCCGTTCAGAGCATGCTCAACATGCATTCACCAACATAGGAGATAAGTCATAATTAGTAGCTTGGTAGCTAAGCATTCTACCATATCAGCATTCTCAGTAACACTTAAGCCTACTGAAATGTTTTTACCATTAACACTTACCAAAAAAACCAAACTCTCAATCCAGACATGTCAAAGCTCAAGTCCACCTAAGAAATAAGAGTGGTTTTATAATAGCCAAAGATAAATTTTCTCCCCACAAATCTGAAAAGTGCCTGAAATCAGGTAGAGCTAATTAAGACCTTCATGTTCAGTCAGTATTCGCTTATCATCATACAGGCTGCTTTTACAAACTATGATAGCACGTTAATACCAATAACAGGACAAGGACCTGGCATTTATTTAATGCATTTAAGCACACTGTTCAAGCACTTCCTAGTATGAGTGCTTCCTGTGCATTAGAAGGCATCCCTAAAAAGCCATTTCTGTCACTTTGCCCAGTTACCGATGTTTAGTTTGATTATAGTTTTACTTACCACTTCAACTTCCAGCTAATTCTGTTTAATGTCTAGAAAGAAGAGCAGCTCTATTAGTAGTACTTCTTTGTGGTTATATTAACAGCAAACCAGTTTTACTAAAGATCCCAGATACATCAGACAAATGGTTTCTCTCTTCATGATTCAATCTGCTGAACTATGCAACCATCATAGTATCTGTTTCTCCAGGTTTCCCTCAGCATTAAATATAAAATGTGGAGTGCAGAAGTTCACATTTGAAAAGGGGAGGAAAACCCTAATGCAATCAACACTTATTTGGCCATTTGTAACCTCTGAAAAAATTAACTGAAAAGTACTGGGTAAATGTGGACTATAAAAAGGCTTCTCACCTGTTTGCCCACAGCTAGTGTGTGAAGCTTGCCCTTTAGGACCTGCGAAGAAATAGCTTCATGTAAACTCACGTGCAATCTCGATGTTCTCCAAATCACCATTCTGTGTGCCTCAGTTAGGATAACGGTGGTAATAATTCTCGTCATTCTTACAGTCAAGAGTAGCAAATAAAATGTCATCATTGTGGCACATTCAGCGCATTTTCGACCTACTTCCCTTTGTGAGGAATTCCAGTAACTTACCCCAGCAGCTGTTCTCAGCCCTCTGGCAAAGACCTACAAAACAGGCAAAGCATATCCAATCAAACATGCTGTTAGCCAAGTTAAACATTAATGTCTTAAGTATTTAAGCCTCAGAATACAGCTTTTCAGAAATCCTTTCTGTCCACTACTCTTAAACCATCACAGGCTTAACATAAAGACCACCTCTAAGCAGATTTCATTCTTCCCACTGTATTTATCAATTTCTTACCTGTCCATCTGGTGCCATCAAAAGCCACATTGTATTCGTGCCTCGCACCATTCCTAGATTAAAAATTAGAGATTTTTTTAATTCATTTTGTTCTAAATTAAGCTTAACCATTGTCTTTTTTGTATCATGTCTGCAGAGCGTTTATACCACCCATGATTTCATGACTGTAAAGGGTGCACTTATATTATAAAAGAGCAATGCAAAAAGATAAGTTTAAGAACCGTGGACGGCAACCATGGTGCACTGCGGAATGCAGCCATTTAGAGAACCACGTGGTCTACTCCAACCACCCGCCTTCCTGAGAGCAAGCGGCCGAAATTATTAACAAAGGCCCGCTCGGGTTTCTCAGCATGCACCGCCATCAGAACCGTTGGCATTCATCAACAGTCTCAGATGTCCCTACCAACACAGGCTTCATCAGAGGCAGGACACGCGAGCCGAGATATTCCCGCAGTTCAGCCCTAACCACCACTGCAGTAATTTAGGTCGCGCCACCACCCGACGCGCAATCTTCCACCATCGTCGTCTGTGAGTCCTGCAAAGGCTTGCAACTGGACTAGGAATGCCAGCCACTTGAAGGTGCCTTTGACAGCCAAGGCCTGGAGGCCTAGAACCAAGAACCCATTCAGCAACTGCAAAAACACAAACATACCAGCCACTCACTCCCAGCCTCGAAAGACCGAGATGGCGTCCAGGCACCTGTATATAAAGACTCTTTTCCATGACGTCATGACGCACTCTCCCCGCTAGCGTCTGCTTCAGCTCCTCCCCGCTCCTCCCTCTGTCTCCGCCCCCTCCCCCAGCCACACCCCTTCCCGTCTTCTAAGCCCGCCCCCCTGGGCCCCGCCCCACCTCGCCATTGTGGGCGGGGACACGGCGCCAGCGTGACGCAGGGCTCCCGCCCTCCTACCAAGAAGGAAGAGAGGAGAGGGGAGGGGGCGCGAGAGACGGAAAGCGCTGGGGGAGGGGGGAGGGGGGAAGAGGGAGGGGGAGCGGTGTAAGGGTGAGTGATTTCCTTCCGGCACGTCGCCCGCTCCGGGGGAGGGAGTGGGGGGTTTCACTTCCGGGACGGTGTTCCGGCCCATTCCGGCCCATTTCCACCCCCGGAGGTAGGTGCTGCTCCTTGACTGGGCTCGGGCCCCGCACGCTGGTCCCGCTGCCCTGCACCGGGGCCGCCTTGCCGGGTCTCCGCCGCAGCCTGCTCCTGGGGCGCCCAGCCACTTCCCTTCAGCCCCCCTCAAGGCACCCGGAGACCTTCCACCCCCTTGGCCCCGGGCCGGGCTCAGCTGCCGGACCCGCCCCCTCGCCGGGCCCCTCCCTCAGGACCCCGGGATGGGCGGCCCCCTCCCCCACGGCAGCCCGGACACACCCAGACACACACACCCACCTCTGGGCAGCTCCCCGCCCGCCTACGCCTCCCGCCTGGACCCGGTCCCGGGGCGCCGCCCCCTTCCCGGTCCTTTACCCTCACCTGACTGCTCGCTCCCCGGCCCCGCGCCTCGCTGACGTTTCCCCCCTCAGGCAGCCCGCGCTCCCCACGCTTCCTAACGCGGGCGAAAGCCGCTCAAGTACCGGAGTGGCCAACCCCATGCCGTTCCCGATTCTCCCTCTTACAGCTCTCACCCCTCCAGTGCCGACGGTAAAGACCTTACTCCAGGGGCTTCCTCCTCACTGGGGAATTGCCGGAAA
Organism: Equus caballus; assembly: GCF_041296265.1. Taxonomy (NCBI): domain Eukaryota; kingdom Metazoa; phylum Chordata; class Mammalia; order Perissodactyla; family Equidae; genus Equus; species Equus caballus. Next base: position 9,578,904 of record NC_091688.1, read on the forward strand.
GAGCAAACCAAAAAGGCGCTGGTGTAGGCTCCAAAATAAGCACATCTGAATTCAGGATGGCATCGACAGAGGCTCTTATTGGATTAAAAGTTTCAAAACAAACAAAAACGCTTTGGAAAAAGGTCAGATTGGCTAAAGTTGATTCTTAAAAGCAGTATATATACACTTCCCTATTTACTGATAAGTGTGTTGTAAATGCATGGCCATACTGCGAGCTTGTCAGGTTAAGTTCTGAAGTTGCAGGTCCTACGCAACTGTGATGTCTTACAAATTTACAGATAAATGGAAACACCTTGGACTCGAGTCAGTGTCTTCCTGTTGGGATTTGTACAAACTGTGCTCTAAACCGTCGAAGACTGTTGGATCCAGTTATAGGCTTAGTGATTTAGCAAGTTTTTAAAAATCTTTTAATGTTAAAATATTGGCCATATTTGGTAGATGTCAGTTTTTTACCAGCTTTGGGGAACTAAATTTCAGAATCAAAACATCACCACCACTCTGAGATTCCCGACTTCGAATTTAGATGAAGGCCGGTTTGCCTACCCTTTCCTACTTCTGAGAGTGAACTTCTCCCAGTCCTCGTCTTGACAGAGTCCTGACACAGCTGTGGCATTTTTCCTAACCTTGGGTTTGCCTCAGACTCCTGAACCCAAAGCCTTTTGGGGTGCTCTGACTCTTAAGCTTAGAAATAATGTCTTAGATTCGTGTGGGATATTAGCCACTTTATGAAATAATAAACATAACTCATGCAGCACGTAGTAAAATATTAAGAAGAGAGACATCTAATCAACCCGTCTGTGTATAACTACTGTTATTCAAAAAGCTGCTTCCTTTCCTCCAAAGGGAAGTTGTCACAGGATGTTATATTCAGTGTACAAATACCTTATGATTAACACTTTAAAAAAACCTGACAATAGCTGTTTCCTCGTCTGTTCTGTTGAACTTCTGTTTTGATGTTGCATATCTCATTAGTAAGGAAAGTATGGGCATAGCTTGAATTTTTAGGAGTCTAATAATCGCTTTTCAGTTTTAACGGTGTCTTGCCATGAAACCTAGACTGAAAAACCTGTTGGTATTTCTTTTCCACATCTAAACATAAGGATGGTATCTCTTTTTGCTTGGAGATTTTGAAATTCTACCAAATAATATTTTTAAATATGTTTGAATTGGAAAGCACGAGGGGAGTGAAGTTACAACTTTTAATGGGAATGTGGTTTCCTCTTTCAGCAGGGTTGAATGCCTGCCTACGCCCTCAGGCACGACCATGGAGAAAGGAGGGAACATACAACTGGAGATCCCTGACTTCAGCAACTCCGTCCTGAGCCATCTAAACCAGCTGCGCATGCAGGGCCGTCTCTGTGATATCGTGGTCAATGTGCAAGGACAAGCTTTTCGGGCTCACAAAGTGGTACTAGCTGCCAGCTCCCCCTATTTCCGAGATCACATGTCCTTGAATGAGATGAGTACTGTCTCCATTTCAGTCATCAAAAACCCTACTGTTTTTGAACAGCTCCTTTCTTTCTGTTATACAGGGCGGATATGCCTACAACTGGCAGATATTATCAGCTACTTGACAGCTGCCAGTTTTCTGCAGATGCAGCATATTATAGACAAATGTACACAGATCCTGGAGGGCATTCATTTCAAAATTAACGTGGGTGAGGTTGAAGCAGAATTAAGTCAAACGAGGACAAAGCATCCAGAGAGACCTCCAGAGTCTCACAGGGTCACCCCAAATCTAAACCGCTCCCTCAGCCCACGACATAATGCCCCAAAGGGAAACTGGCGAGGTCAGGTTAGTGCTGTGCTGGATATCAGGGAGCTCAGTCCTCCTGAGGAGTCCACCAGCCCACAGGTAATTGAACAGAGTTCTGATGTAGAGAGCCGGGAGCCCATTCTTCGGATCAACAGAGCAGGACAGTGGTACGTGGAGACAGGAGTAGCAGACCGAGGGGCCCGGAGTGATGATGAAGTGAGGGTTCTTGGAGCAGTACACATCAAAACTGAAAGTTTCGAGGAGTGGCTTGGGCCTGAGAATCAGCCTTCTGGAGAAGATGGGAGTAGTGCAGAGGAAGTCACAGCCATGGTGATTGACACCACCGGCCATGGTTCTGTAGGACAGGAAAATTACACTTTAGGATCTTCGGGAGCCAAAGTGGCTCGGCCAACGAGCAGTGAAATTGACAGGTAAGTTTTGTTTTGTTTGCCCGTCTAATGGCAGACATCACTAAAGCGGGCCCTCTGTGTGGTACAGAGAGCATCTTCCTTACTTGATGTTCTTAGCCAAAATAAATTAATGTTGGGGAAACTGGAGGTGTGCCAAAAAGACTTGCATTCTTATTTTTTTAAAGCAGGAAGCTCCTAGTCCTGAAGTATTCACAGTGTTGTGAGAACTATGGTAAATTTAGACACTTCCATGAATCAGAATAGGATCTGCAGCCACACTAGGATCAGTAATTGCCAGGGCTTCCTCGGAATTCCAGGCAGGGAGCTGATCATCAGCTGGGAACCTGGCAGCATTGCCCTTCCTTGGTATGTTATCAAACAGGTAGGTGGCCTCGGGGAGTCTCACTTTCCTTTGTAGCACTGTTTACTTTTCTTTGCCCCCACCTACCAAATTAGAGGAAGTATGGTACCAGCAGTGATTGTTCTTTCTATTTATTTATTTATTTATTTTTAAATTTTTGAGGAAGATTAGCCCTGCGGTAACATCTGCCGCCAGTCCTCCTCTTTTTGCTGAGGAAGGCTGGCCCTGAGCTAACATCCGTGCCCATCTTCCTCTACTTTCTATGTGGGACGCCTACCACAGCATGGCGTGCCAAGTGGTGCCATGTCCACACCCGGGATCCGAACTGGGCAACCCTGGGCCATCGGAGCGGAACGTGTGAACTTATTCGCTGCGCCCCCCCAGGCCAGCCCCTATTGTTCTTTTCAAATTAGTATAATCACCGTAATTCCAAGGAAAAGCTTTTTGGATGTTTTTCATTCCTTTTTTCAGTTATCATTTGATGATAGCTCCCCCGTTTTCTTTCATTGATGACTGCTGCTACCACAAGCCTGAGAGTTGGTTTTCCACCAGTGCTACTGTGCCCTTTGCCTCACTTTCTCTTTCTAATACATTGCAGTTGTTAGAACATTTCTTTTTGGTGGAAATAACAATAATTTTAATGTAAGAAAACTGAAAGAAATATTGCCAACTTAGATTGGTAATATTCTTTTCCTCTCTTGAAAATATATTGACCGCATGAGCAGCAAAAACTAAAGAAGCTGTTACTCTGGTTCACACCTGGTCTTGAGAGACATATGTGTCACAGAAATTCAGAGAGTATATACGGTATCTACTTCAGGCAGTCTTGTTTTTTTTTCCTTCTTGTGTCCTTGATAGTTGAAATATTCTTGAACATAATACTTATTTCCCCATTAGCACTGTTGTCCCCTATGTTGAAACTGTATCAGAAGTAATAGCTTAAATGCAGAGACTTTTCATTTCCATGATCTATAGCAATAGTCTGAAATATGTAACAAGTTATCATGGGGCTAGGAACAACGAAAACCCTTATAGTTACATGGAAGAAACAAAGTTATAAATCCAGTTTTAATTTATCCTTTTATGGTCTCCCAGTACTTAGGTGAGGATAGGTTTTATTTAGTCTTAGCTTCACCAGGTCATATAGTCTATCTGCAATGTCATTTTGTATTTCTTAAATTTACTAGGGCAAACCTTTCTTATTTAAACCAGATCCTATATTGATGCCGTGAAAGTATTTCTTAAGTAATGTGTTGTTCAGTTTGTTCCCCCTTCCTCAGCCATGGGATAAAGAGGGTAGACATCACCATTTTTTAAGTTTCTTTTCTATTAGTCCCCTTCTTGTTCCTCTTCCGACAGATTTAGCCCCTCCGGCAGTGTTGTTCCCTTGACTGAGAGACACAGAGCCAGAAGTGAGTCTCCTGGGAGAATGGATGAGCCTAAGCTGCCCAGCTCCCAGGTATGTAGTTGTGGATTTAGGATTGCTGCGGTGGTTGGAGAAATTGCCAGTGTGTGTGAACAGAGCACAGTAAGGAGGGAAAGATGAAGATGTAGGAGAGGCAACAGTGGCCCCGTTAAATAAATACTGTATTTGATTACTTTTTACTTTATTCTTGCTTGTGAGAATGCAGGAAATACACTTTTGGTGTCAACAGAGTTTAGGAAGTAGAAAAAGATAAGATTCTGGAACTCTTTCCTCATGATTGAAACCAGTTTGTAGTCCTGAGAGTAATAGAAATAACCCCTGAAAACTACATGCAGGTAATTTAGGACCTGGGATCGAGAGAGTCTGATTTTATACACGTGTGGGTATACTACTACATAATTACTAATTTTTATAGTATTATGTATTTGTAAACAAATTGCGTATGCATTTTTGTGTGTTTGTTTTTTTGTATTCTTGTGTCTTTTCATTTATTTTCTTCCTGAATCTTTTGTTAGACTAAAATGTCCTAGAAAGGATAGGAATGTCTTCTATTTTCTTTGCAACTCTCCTTAGCAAGTAGTATAAGTAGTTGGTTGATATTTTTGTTTGTTTTTTCTCACAGGTCTCTATCATTGAAGATTGATTTTTAAAAAGATGGTGAACTCACCAAGTAGAACACAATAAATTGTAAACACTTTTGCACTGTAAAAGGAAACACTGGTGGATTAAGATTACATAGCTAATTATTTTTAGCTTCTGCATTATACTGATAGTATTTTGTTTAATTTTTATCTAAACCATTGGATCTTTATTGTGTACATAGTGTAGTAACAGCAGCAAGGCATTGTTATAAACTGTGTTTATTTGCATATTATCATGCTGGTTTTTCAGTACCAGAAAATGAATTGTAACTGTTACAAGAGAATTTTTTATTTTTAATAAGGTGTTAGAGAAAATGTTAGGAGCTTAGAGGAAAAGTCAGTTTACTCAATATAATTAGGAGCCTTTTTCTCCTCATCTGTCAAATAGGATGTGGTGACTGTGTGAAGGTGACTATTATGCAAGTAAATACAGCAGTGAGACAGACCTTACGACATAAGGGAAAGATAAGACAGGCTAATAAATGCACAATACACATACAGATTTCAGTAAGAGTGTTGTGGGAGTAGGAGTGCCTAAAAGGCAATTACTGTAGGGGCTGGCCCTGTGGCTGAGTGGTTAAAGTTTGGTATGCTCTGCTTCAGCTGCCCAGGTTCACGGGTTCAGATCCCAGGTGTGGACCTATTCCACTCAGTCATGCTGTGAAGGCATCCCACGTACAAAGTGGAGGAAGATTGGCACAGATGTAAACTCGGGGTTAATCTTCCTCAAGCAAAAAAAAAAAAAAAAAAAGGAAGATTGGCAACAGATGTTAGCTCAGGGCAAATCTTCCTCACCAAAAAAAACCAAACAAACAAACAAAAGTAATTACTGTAATCAATATCTACTTAAAGGAAGTGTTTTCAGGAAAGTTTAAATGCAGTTTTTAAAGAAGTAGGTAGAAAGAAATAACTTATATGTAGTGGGATAGGGATAAAAATTGGAATTCTACAAGGTGTTTACCTGACTGAAGCAGAAGGTGCAGGCTGGAAAGAAATAGAAGATAACTAATATTGTCTGGAGGTGATATTGAGATAAGTTAATGTATGCCTTAATGTGCATGAAGGTTTATTATGGTGAGTCTTCTCACCAGTTAGTTTTTCCCTGCCACAGAGTCGCAAAACAGGACGTTGACTTACATTACAGGAAGAACAAGTTTTGATAAACTTGCAGAGCTTCCTGATTATAACGGTGATTAAACTGGAACAGACTACTAAGGTCACTTCTTTACCCAAAAACATTCTGTGGCTTTTTCCTTTTTCACTGTATGAAGGTTAAAGTACTTGGCCTGATTTTCCAAGTAATTTGTAATCTTTCTAACCCAGCTTTTCCCACTATTCATCAGCATTCACTGTCTGTTCCACACAGGCAGACTTTCTCTGTGTCCCAATACTGCATCAAACATTCCTGTCTCTGCATCTTGAATTCTGGATGCCGTGTTCTTCCCAGGTGTCTGGGTCCACCCAAGGCCAACTCCTACTTCCATCTGCCCTAACTAGCCCAGTCCTCTCTCATCTCTCCTTCTTAAACCACTGTAGCATTTACAGATAGTGATATAATTTCTCCTAATTCTCTGCTGATGCATATAAATTATTCTTTTTTCATTTGCATCAATTTTGTGTCTCCGTCTAGATTGAAATCTCCTTGAGAGCAGAGTGCACATTTTCTAATCTTTATGTATGACATGTCTTATCAGGTATGCAATAAATAGGAGTTGTTTACCCCTCAATAATTCTGAGTAACTAAAGTTACTTAGTAGGTGCCCGGTAGAGAGGCACCTACTAAATAGGGGATTGTTTAGTTGTCCATGAAATCCCCAGTTTGGGAGATTTTTAAATAAAATTAACCAAATCAGATGATTTTTGAAGTCCCTTCAATTCTTTGACTCTCTGATTAGTCATTGAGATTAAGATGGTAGATGGCTTTGAAGGCCATGTCAAGAATTTAGACTGGTATTTGTTTTAGAAAATATGGAAATCATTCATTTATATGGAATTTATTTATGTGGAATAATTCATTAAAAAAATAGTTATTCAACACCTACTGCATACCAGGCACCGATCAAGTTCTGGGATATTCTGCAATGTAGAATGTCCCTGTGCTTAGAGTTTATAATCTAGTAGGGAATTGCCAAGTGTGGGGAGTGAAATGATCTGCCTCTTAGTGACAGAACCAGAGGCAGCCATTTTCCTTCCTGCCTCTTTTTAAGGTTCAGTGGAATAAAACTAGCAAAGATAGATTGTTGCCTTTGACAGGAACCTAATCTACATTTTATGCTCAGTTATTTTGCTCTTGTATTACAACTTTACTGCAGTAATTTTTTAGGTGAGATTGATCATAATGTGTGAGTTTTGTGATTATAATTCATCACGTATAACTAAAATACAATTCCTTGCTGCTTGTGGACAATGCTGGCATGACATTACTCTCCTTAAGGGTAGGCAGATTTTTTTTAGGGAATTGGTACCCTCAAGATTATGAATAATATTGTTAGTTTGTAATGTTTAATAATAGCTAACATTTATTGAGCTACAGTAAGCACTTTAGTATATTAACTCATTCAATGCTCATAGCAACCTATGGGTTAGATGCTGTTATATTCATTTTACAGATGAAGAAACTGACACATAGAGTAGTTAAATAACTTGCTTAAGGTCATACAATAAGTAGGACACAGATTTGAACCCAAGTTCCAGCACTCTTAATTGCTATACAGTATAACAACATGCACTGAAAATATTTCAAGGTACTCTTACCATGTTTTATTCTCCAACAGAGCTGGCAAAGTATATGCTAACCTTTTCTTTTTATGGATGGGAAAACTAAACCTCAGAGAAGCTTTTCTGTGCTTTGTCTGTGGTCACCCAGGACCTTTTAGTGCGATAATCCCTCATTCTTTATGTGAGTTCAGTTTTGGTTATCCAGGGATATGGAGGAGAAAGAAATGTTATATAAAACAATTCTGTATTCGTCTAAAACCTCAGTCTTCCTATTCAACACTTGACTTCACATACTGTTTCCCAAACCTGCTGAGAACTGCCTCGCTTCTGTTGGAAGAGCTGAGGAGCATTGTCAGCTAACATATGTGAAAGGAGACAAAACACATTTTTAGAAATTCAAGAAGAGGACACAAGATAAATTGCTAATTAGATGAATCTCCAGTTAATCCAGAGTCAACTTATCTGTTTTCTCCTCTTTGCCTTGGTACTTTAGCCTCGGCTAGACATATATAATTCCCTCCTACATATTTAAAATGCTGGTATACATACATAAGTTTTTTGCTCACAGCATTATATATATAATATATATGTTTTATACTACATATATACATATATTGGCTTCAGAAGTCAGCAAGCTAAAAACATCAGTCATTTCTGAATAGTGATATTATACGACAGAATTTTGAATGAAAAGCATTTATAAATCCAAGATTTTAAAATTATTCATTCAAAGGAATATATTGTTCCTACTCCCTCCCAGCTTTCAGATAGGAGGAACCCATGTTTATTTCATATATTAAATACTTTAACTATCTAGATGGTTAATGTTGAGGTTAGGTAAAACAAAATTAAGGTCTTATTTAATTGATATTAAGGAATTACTGTTTTTTTTTATGTGTAATAGTGGTATTTTGATTATAATAAGAAAAAAGAATCCTCATGTTTTAGAGACAGATACTAGAATGTTTATGGGTGAAATTATGTCTGGAAGTTTCTTTGAAAGTAATATGAGAAAGGAGAGAAATAGTTGAGGGTAAAAACCAAAATTGTCCTTAGTTTGATGATTGTTGGGTGATGGGGATTCAATATTCTATTCTGTCTAAAAGTTTTCATAAAAAGTTAAAAAGTATGTATCATTTGACCTTCATAAAGAAAGAAAGTAAATCAGAGGGGAAAAAAACGTTTATTTTTCAGTAATTTAAAGAGTTATCTAGTTAACAACAGCATAGTTCTAATGCTGCTTTTATAATAATTGCTTTTTTTAATTGTCCTAAGTAAATTTATTATTACAATGTAAGAAATTTACCTTGAGGGGAGATACTTTATAGACTAAGAGAGATTGGAGAAATAATATATAAATCACAGATTATTCTATTTTCTTTTAATAATCTGTTTAAATCAATTCACAACCACTACAAATAATAGGTGTATAAAATTAGATGGTAATGTGTCTGTGCACTGTATGTCAAGGACACTTACCTTTAGTATAAGCAGTTTGAAAAGTGAATTAACAAAGTTACTAGGAATATGTATTTCCCCTGTTTCTGTGTTTGCTGTTTTTTTGTGCAGAAGTTTTTGTTCAGAGGGCAAAATCAGAAACCAAGTCTTTTTTTTTTTTAAGATTTTATTTTTCCTTTTTCTCCCCAAAGCCCCCTGATACATAGTTGTGTATTTTTAGTTGTGGGTCCTTCTAGTTGTGGCATGTGGGACGCTGCCTCAGCATGGCTTGATGAGTGGTGCCATGTCCATGCCCAGGATTTGAACCAGCGAAACCCTGGGCCACTGAAGCAGAGCGCAGGAACTTAACCACTCGGCCACAGGGCTAGCCCCTAAAACTAAGTCTTGTACTTCTTTTGCTGTGGTATCTGTCATTGTATTTGGTGGATGGTAATCAGCTAGTAAATACTTACTGAATATCAATTTGTGAAAAGGTTGTAGGAAGGAATAACTAAGTTAGTAAATTCATATCTAGGTCTAATTTCCTTTCTCCGTTTTTCTGCCAGATTGTTCTGAGGTCAGTTAAACTTTGGGTAGTCTTTAGAATGAAGATGTTGGTGTGGTACTAAAATATTTTGGGGTAAAAAGGAATACTGTGTCCTACAAATTGTATACATTTTTATAAACCTAATTACTGCTGGGTTAAATTTTGGTATTAATAATGCCATAAATATAATTTATAATGTGCTTGCCATAATGTATTCTGTACTGTAAGATAGAAGCCATTAGCCATATCACATAGCTAATGTGGCTATTTAAATTTAAATTAATTGAAAGCAATTAAAGTTAAAAATTCATTTCCTGAGTTGCACTAGCCATATTATAAATGCCTAATAGCCACATGTGGCTAGTGGCTACTGTATTAGATGGTGCAGCTTATCGAACATTTCCGTCATCATAGACAGTTCTGTTGGACTAGCACTGCCTAAGTACCTACCTGATTGTCTGGAATATAATTGAAAATTCCAAGAGGATTGTATGAACGAGCTCAGGTTCTCCTATCACTGTAAAATGGAACGTTCATCAGGGGGTTAATAAGCATGCAGTTTGTCTTGCTCTTTTAGGCTAATGGAAGAGTGTCCTTGGATTTTTGTTTTTTAATTATTATGTTAACATCTTTACTTTTTGGTCATAACTAATTTCCTGTTTGGATCTCTACTAAAAATAAGCATATAACTTAGTAACAAACCTAAAAATAGATTTGATTTTTTTTCTTTTTTGAGCTAATATCTGCTGCCACTCTCCCTCTTTTTTTTTCTGTATGTGAGCCACCGCCACAGCTTGGCCACTGACAGACAGCTGATGTAGGTCCACACTTGGGAACCAAACCCAGGCCGCCAAAGCGGAGCACACCAAACATGACCACTAGGCCACCAGGGCTGGCCCTTGATTTCTTTTAACATGTGTACTTAATAGTATATGTTCTTTCTTGCTTATTTTCCTCACCTTGCACAGGTAGAAGAGTCAGCAATGATGGGAGTAAGTGGCTATGTGGAGTATCTCCGAGAGCAGGAAGTATCTGAGCGGTGGTTCCGGTACAACCCCCGTCTCACCTGCATCTACTGCGCCAAATCTTTCAACCAGAAGGGGAGCCTGGACCGCCACATGCGCCTACACATGGGGATCACACCATTCGTCTGCCGCATGTGTGGCAAGAAATATACCCGGAAAGACCAGCTGGAGTATCATATCCGCAAGCACACAGGCAACAAGCCCTTTCACTGTCATGTTTGTGGCAAAAGTTTCCCCTTCCAGGCCATCTTGAATCAGCACTTTCGCAAAAATCACCCTGGCTGTATACCCCTGGAGGGGCCTCATAGCATCTCTCCTGAAACAACTGTCACATCTCGAGGACAGGCTGAGGAAGAGTCACCTTCACAAGAAGAGACAGTTGCTCCTGGGGAAACAGCCCAGGGCTCTGTGTCCACCACTGGGCCAGATTGAAACATTGAGGGGGAGGGGGCACACCCTCTTCCCCTTTGGGCCGTAAGCAGCCAGCATCAGGGCCGTGGGCTGGTACTTAGATTCACAAAATGCCACATCACTAGATCGGAAGATGCTCCCAAGATGTTGCCAAACTAGAGGATCAGCAACATACGCAAAAGCGCTCTTCCCCCGATCCTTCCCACCTCACACTTTCGAAAATAATCAAGCAAATCAACTTTCTAATTCAGGGATCAACAGCCTTGGTTTGTTAACTTTATAAGAAAAAAATTTTTTAACAAAACAGTGATAAATGGTCATTTATCTACCAGTCATGTTTGAACACTGTACTTTGGTCCATACATCCTGGTGGCTGTAATTGCCCAGATCTAAAACCGCAGCAGGAGCCTTGGTCATCTGAACCAGCCAGACACAAGAGAGAAGGAAGTAATCATGATGGTGATGAAGAGGAGGAATTTCTTCTCTTCCTTCCCTGCCAGAACATGAAGTTTCACATTTCAAGAAAACAAAAGATCCTGGTAGCTCTTACTGTTTTGGAAGGTTAGACCTTATCTTGGTCTTGACTCGGCATCTGATACTTGCCTGATTGTTTCGTGTAAGCAGCGACCTTGGAGCAGTATTCTAGTGGGCAGCATCACCTGAAGCACTTTAGGCAACTGGAAGGGAAGTGAGCAGCAAAGTGTTTGCAGTAGGTACTGCTACATTTAGGGGCTTGAGTGTTGTGTTGAGCAAGAGGGGAGCAGGGAAGGAAGTGTTTTTGTTTTGCAAATGTCCAAAAGCACAGAGCAGTACTGCAACTTCCTGATTGGTGTTTGTAAACCATAGTACTCCTCTGTCTTTGGGTGTTAGGAAATGGCTCTAGTCCAGAAGAATTCATGTGTTAGGCTGACTACCAAAGTTTCATCCAGTCTCTTCGGCTCCTAGCTTCACATAACAGCAATATTATACATCCAAAACGTCACTTTCCAGCGAAATGAGCCTGGATTGTATTTTTAAATCCACAGTTCTCCATATCTGATAGCTTTTATATGAAGTTTTAAACACGTTTTTTTCTGCAATATTGTGGTTGAAGAAATTCAACACTATGGTTCTTATTGCAACTGAAATTCCATTTCCTTCTACACATGTAATAGTTTATATTTTCAGTCCAATAGAAGAACCTCACTAAATCCATGTCTCACGTCTGCAAACCTAGTAATTCATAAACCAACTATCAGCAAATTGCTGATGACTCCAAGAGCTTTGCTTTTTAATACACTACAGGGCATTTATCAGAAAACATCATGCACAATCGTGTTGCAATAAATTGATCAAGGCATCAATTTTGATCAGGTTTGGTTACTTAATCATTCCTAAGATTTTTAAAACTTCAAGGGACCTTTTTGGTAATTCTGGGTATTTCTGAGATTCTTAATCCAGCACTGAGAGTCAGAGAGAACTTACCAAACTTGTAGAGCCTTAGATGCCCTGTTTTGCATGCAGAGAATGAAGGAGGATTATTAAAGGATGCAGGCAAGTAGATGCTTACAAGTTACAGTGCAAATAGAAAAGAGAAAAATCTCTATCTTCTCTTAATTGATCTCTAATTTTTTTAAAGAGTATTTAAATATGTAGTGGTTTAGGAAACTCTTTTGGTGCAGAGGCATAGATGATTGTAAAAGAGATTTGGGAGAGGGGCTGGTCACGCCAGCACTGGTGAGCCATTTGTGAGAATGTTAGCAGTGTGCTCCCTTCCTGATAGTAGTTTCTGGTATGTGGAAAGGGTGGGTAGAAAAGAATGGCATTTCTTTGATGATAGGAATTTCGAATGCAAAGGGTCACTCTTAAGCAATCTGAGAATTGTACATATACATACAGCTGCACCATATCACTGGAGAATGGTTATTTTCTCTCCTGGAAAAACATTAAAATGCATATTTTAATAGGAATGTAATGATGCTACATTTGATAAGAACCTACCCTTAAATGTAGTGTTGAAGCTGTATTTTGTCTTTACAAAACAGACTGGGACATTCTCCTCTTTAGTTGGGCAAGGACAAAACAGGATAAAAACTGTCGCCTAGGCCATGTTGGGACCAGCTGTGTTCTGTGGCATAGAAAAAGTGGAGTTGAAATTAGACTAAAATCTTTAGGGAAACATTTGGTAATCAAGGCTTTCAGTGGACAGATTTTGCCATTAGTAAATAGGCAGGGAGGTGAGAAGTACAGAATATGCTGCTTTAGATGGAGCTTTTAAGCCTACCAAAAAATTTTAAGTCCATCCTACTTTTGGGAAGTAGTATACTGGAAAGTTCTTTATTGCTGTGTTAGTTTCTTAGATTTTTATGTGAGAAAATAGAGCTTTTTAAAACTATTACCAAATTGTGAAGGTGAAGTGCAGTAATTTCTGTAAAGAGAAACTTTGCAGCATTTGTCAGTACTCCATCCACGGTTAGCAACAAACATTTTAAATGACGTAGGGACTGTCTCATAGATGTGGAAATGCCGTGAGTGTTTGTTGGGTTCCCCCTCCGTTTTCATTCACTTCTAATAGGTTTTTGCTGCATTGATACTGTGAATAGAGTGCTCCCCGGTCGTCTAGGACCACATCAGCACAATCCTCTTTGCTGGTTTTTTCCTCTTAATTGGTCTGCCTAGAGCCATGAAATTCATGAAGATTCAAGCCAGGCTAGCTCTTCAACAAATTAAAGTTTCTGAAAGCAATTTCCCCATTTTAGTTATATGAGGTGTTATTATTCTAAGTAACTATCCAAGTTTCTTATCCAGGTTCACTGTGACATTGTCCTAGTTCTTAGCTGACGTCACTGTAGGTCATAGGAGTTAGTAGTGTTCTATCTACACTAATGAATAGATATGTTGGTGTGTGCACAGAGGATACCTCTCTTAAGGATATACTAAATGGACTTTAGCTAATGCTGAAAAGTCATTACCAAATCTTAACTTGCACATGTCACCTTGTGAAGGGAACTGCGTTAGCAATGAGAGCTAAATCATCATTAAGTACTTTAATGCCATAAAATAGCAAACACTGGGACTGTTTTCATGCATTGAGTGGCACTTAATAGCAAAGGAGCTACCTAATATTCTCAGCAAAAGAAGAGAGATGGCAATATATAATCTACTTTCATTCTAAGAGGTACCTTTTATTCTCTCTGAACTCTGATACCAGTATAAAATATAGCATTGGCATGAACAGAAACACTGTACTTAGGCAGAAAGGCTCTTTCTAATGACTTGTTCTCTCTTTACTCAGAACCATATTTACCTCTGAACTGAGTTGTTTTATTTTATGTAAGTTGCAAAATACCCCCACCCCATTTCATTATACCAGAAGGTTGAATCTAACTTTGAATACATAAAAATAAATTAGTTCCTAAAGGATAAAGAGTGGAAAAGAAGGGAGATAGCAATTAAGGAAAATTTTTTTATTTTGTTTTTTAGTATTTTTTAATGTTTCCAGATCCTTCTGCATCATTGAAACAGGGATTCCCAAAGATGGTATGACGATAGAAATAAACCACTTTCCTCCTAACTTCATCGCTGAAATCTGGCCTTGGTTGGACGTGGTCTGGTGGAAGACTGAAGCAGTCAACTTCGTCCTTAATAGCTGAATAGTCTTTAGGCAAGAAATAACTTTTAAGAAGTGTTAGGTGTTACTTGACACCAACTTTGTTTCTTTTAACTGGTAAAAAAAACTACATTTTGTTTGACTAGAAGATTTAGTTTAAAGAAATGAAAGCAATGGGTAATGGAAAGGAAATTAAACAAAGACAAAACTCTTCTTAATCACAGTGGAAAGGCATTTAATTAGGAAGGAGTTGGAATCCTGGAAGTTTCTGTTTTCTCAGATACAACAGATGTGATTTTTTTCTCTTCCTCAAATGCCCTTCTCCTTATCTGTGTACTTATTAGTTCAAGGAATAACAGATAAGTCTCTCTTGAACTCAGTCTTTGAAATTGGGGCTCTTCACTTATACCATATGGGAAAGAGTGCAAAATATTGAACCATTTTGGTTGCTGAGATTTAGAAAAGGGACAAGTAATTAAGTCAGGTAAATCCCTAAGTTTGAGAGGATGCCCCTTAGCAAAATATATCCCTAAGACTTATGAATTAGATCAAGGTTCATCAGACTACAGCCCCCGGGCCAAATCCTGAGGCCACCTGTTTGTGTAAAGAAAGTGACAGTGGAATAGGGCCACACCTATTCATTTAGGTGTTGTTTATGGCTACCTTCTACTGTAATGGCAAAGTGAGTACTTGTGACAGATACCACATGGCCTACAAAGCCTGAAAATATTTATTATCTGGCACTTGACAGAAAAGTTTGCCAACTCCAGAATTAGATTGGAAAGAATTAGCCCCCAAATTTGTCACTACTGCCATTTTGCCTTTATAATAGTTGAGTTGAGGTTTTAAATTCCTACTCTCTATGCATCAGTTTCTTGAGTTTGCCATCTTTTTCTAGATCCTTTGCTCATAACCCTCTTTGTGCTCTTTCTTACTGATCCCTGTTGCTTTAAAAGCATTTAGAGTAGGCTTTATGATTTGTCCTTACCTTGAAGATGCAAGTAGATTAAAGTTTAGAACAGTAGTTACAGATATAACAGTAATTTTTAAAAATAATTCCCATGAATAATAATGTAGGCTTAAATGAGTACCATGTTTACATAAAACACTGTAAAAAAATGTTTTCATAACTAAGTTTTGCTGTTCTTCTCAGTTAACTTGAACTGGTCTGCATAATGATGGCAAGAAGGAATTTATTCCCACTAGTATTAAAAATTAATTTCTGTTATGAATAAGTGGTTCGATTCTTATCCAAAGTACTGTTTTTCTAGATTAGAAACCTCTACTCTTTCCCTGTACTATAAATTTTCATTTTAATTTCCTCAAGTAAACTCATTCTGTTCCATGTGGAGTAGTAAAAAGCCAAATCTTCCCTTTTTTTTAATGAATATTTTAAAACATTATGAAACATCTTAGGGTTTCAAATTCTTCTTAGACCTATCTTCCAATTTCTGTTACTATCTGTAATTCTCTAAATATATATTGGGCCATTATAAGTTTGCTGTGAAGGTTTATTCTTATCGGTCAAGTAGCTTATTTATGCCAAATGTGGAAAAAATGAAAAATATTAGGATGATAAACAGAATTCCTTGCAAGAAGAGAATTTAATTTCTCCCCATGGAAACAATACATGGACTTCTGAGTTAAATGTATTTATCTGGACAAGGGTTCTAGGCCATGCTGATGCAATACAGTGAGTTTGATTCGTTGTTGGGAGTCTACCAATACCTGCAGAGTTTGGATGAGTAACCTAGCCTCCTATAGGGCACCTCTTCACTAGGCATTTTATTCTTAAAGTTGTGTTTTTCCAAGTTGGATATTAGTAAGTTTTATATAATATACCCTCAGAGCATTAGATAATAATAAAATTCCAGAATATTCACCTGGGTTAAATCTGCCTTGTCTTAGACTTAGAGTAATAGTGGGCTCTTGAGATTGTGGAATGTTGCTTTTATGATAACTGGGGATTCTGATTAATCTGAGATATAGGACTTGTGAAAGAAATTGGATTTAGGTAGCCCAAAGAATCATCTGCATCCAATTCTATTTGAGGTCTTGGTAATAGATGTTATTTAAATATGAATTCCTTAAAAACAATGGAATTTGCCAAGCATTATGACTCCTTTGATAATTATCAGTCTTATATTTTGCCTTCTTTGATTTCTAGTCTTTTTCTCAGTTTTCAGTCGTCGTCTTCTTATGTGGTGCTTTTCCCAGGGCCAGGGTTTTTACCTTGCAATAAGTAGGTTTTCTTGTTCAGGACAAGCCAAAGTTGGATACGATGAGTACTTTGAACACCTTACTTAGTTACATTCCAAAGGATATAATTATTGATAGGAGCAGTGCTGTTAAAACCTGGAAGACTTCTGTACGGGCTGGCCAGTTTTGTTTCTGTTGTGTAGGCAGACGGTCTTTCCCTCAGCTGTGAGGAACAGCAGTGACTTAGAAAGCAAATGTTACTTGAAATATACATTATCTTCACAGAGGGTACATATACAATGAATTTATCTCACATCTTCCCCATTATCTGTATAACAGATACCTCCCATCTTAACACAGTTAAGAAAGGCCCACTAGTTCAAATAGTGGAAGCTTTAAACAACAAAGTTAAGTTATAAAGGCAAAGCAGTTAATGGAAAAAAAACCTTTTCTAATGCTTACTTCTTTCACATCTACTCCGTAAGTCCTGTTGAGGAGGGTAGAATTCACCAACCAGTTAAGAGAGATGTACGTGCAGTATTTCACATGGCCAACAGCACAGTTTAATATACTGTGAAACTTAGAATCTGAATTAATCCATAATGCCAAAAGTCAAAGTATCTCATGGGAAATGTTTCCTAGTCGATGAAATTACTTTTCTTAAGTGATAGGTAGTATACAGGAGAATCTGTTCCACTCAGTAAATATTGAGTACTTCTTGGTACTAGACAATGTGCTTGGAATTTCTATAATGAAATTGATTTTAAACCTAGTTTAGGTGTGGCTTCCTATACTTGAGAGTCCTAAATCCGCTTGATTGGAGTCTGGATGTATGCTTTTTAAAAGCCTGCGCTTTCTCTAAAGATAAAAGATCAAAAAGGGGGACAGCATTAAGTGCTTTAGTGACTCAATCAGTTAATCTTCACAATATCCTATGAGGTAGTAACAGAAGAATTAAAAATAGCCGACTTTTTTTGAATGCTTACTGTGTGCCAGGCCCAGTTCTATGTGCTTCACATTGATTAACTCATCTAATCCTTATGACAATCCCCTTACTCTATATCCTGTTATTACCTTCGCTTTAGAGAGGAAGCAATTGAGACACAGGCTGACCCAGGCAGGCTAACACTAGAGTTGACCCTCTTAATTGACTATGTTGCCTTTAGTAGGTGTAATTAGACACATTTTATAGGTGAGGAAACTGATGAGCCTAAGGTTACACAGTGGATAAATTGCAGAGCCAGTATTTACCAATCTGATTCCAAAGCCCGGACTGTCTCCACTGCATCATAGTGACTCTGTTTACTTACAAAGAGTTGGGGTGTACTGGAATATACAATAGCCAGTAACAAGACTGCTTTTAGTGAACTTTTAATTCAAGAATAAGAGATTGGAAGATTTCTTCCAAAGGTAATGCTGTTGTGCTCTGAGCAGATGTTGATTGGTAAATAATATTTTCTGGGGATATTGTCCAGTGATTCAGAGGAGTCACCCATTTGGTAGGGCTAATTGTGAGTGAGTGAATGAGTTACTACCAAGGCAAAAGTTGAAAGAGCATTCCAGTTATGTCTTGCTGTATAACAAACTACGCTAAACCTTAGTGACTTAAAAACTATTTTATATATCTCATGATGTGAATCAGAAATTCAGAAAGGGCTCTTCTAGGCAATTCTCTTGCTCCCTGTGGTGATGACTCAGGTCATCTGGTAGTATTCAGCAGATGGGTGGACTAGTCTGGAGTGCCCAAGACGACCTTACCCACATTCCTGACACCTTGGCAGGGAGGACTAGAAGACGGGGCTCAGCAGGCTTCTTCTCCCTCTCTGGAGTCTCAGGGACTCTTATGTGGTCTCTCCATCAGGGTAGTCAGGCATTAAATGGCAGCTCAGGCCTCCAAGAGACTAGGCAGAAGGTGCCAGTCCTATTAAAGGCCAGGCCCAGACCTATGATAGAGTCACTGCCATACACTATTGGTCAGAGAAATCACTGGTCAGCCCAGATGCAAGAGGAGAGGAAACACCGTATCACCTGATGGAAGGTGTGTCAAGGATTTGGGACCATCTTTAATCTGTTGTAGGTAGCATTAGGTTTTTTGATTTGTCTTGATTCTTATGTGTTCGTTCGTTTAGGTCAGTTGATTGTGCCATAGAAACCATTTGTTATATCTCCCATAGATGAGTAAAGGAACCAGCAGGAGAATGAGACCAATACCTGAAACAGATTTCATGAGCTACCCACCCTCCAAGTTTCATTTCTCTTATAGAAAAATTTTCATTTCTTCTTTTGTTCCAAGTTCCAAGTTGTGAGCATTTCCAAAAATGTGAGCATTTTGAGCCACGGTGACTGTACACGCTGAGCCAGAAATACTCCCGAGGGAGTAAAAAGCTTCCTGTTGCAGAACTTGATTAGAGATGTCAGCTGTATTTTAACTTTACAAATAGGTGAAAACTCCTGTGGTATGAAAAATTTGTATGGCTACTAAATCTCTTTCAACAGGGGTTTCTGTTGAGTGGCTAGATGGATCATATTTTTGAGATAATTGAAAGTTTTGCCTGCATATCCTAGTCCCATTTTTACTGCCACCACAATACCTCTGGCACAGTTTTGTGCTAGAAGACAAATAGGTTCATCCTATTTTTATTATCTTTCTCATGGGAAAAAGCATTGCCTACTTTTATATGTTGTTAATCCTTTAAAATTAGCAGTTGCTACCAGCCTCTGTTATTTAAGATAACAGATCATTGAAGTTGTAATGATTTTTAGTTAGATTTGTCAAATTTAGGATGCTTTAAACTCCTGCTGGCTTATAGTAATTAAACTATTACTGCCTTCAGAAGAAATATGGGCTTTAAGTAAAATTTTCTCTAAAACTAATCATCCCCAAATCAAAAATCTTTCTAAGAGAAGAAAAGTTTGGGATTATCTGTCTGTTCCATGTGCAGTGGATTCCTGGAGAATTAGCTATGAGGCCTTCTTGCTGGTCATCTCCAGTTATACTGTAAACAGATCTGTTCCTAGGTCAGGCCTCAAGACTTGACAAATATAGGAAATAAAAAGAGGTACTCAGGGCTGAAGACTTAATTTAGGGCTCTGCAAAATGCCAGGAAGGGGAAAAGCAGACTTTGACGTTGTAGTTGGATAACCAGAGATGGACTGTCCAAGGCATTGAGGCATCAAGATTAATTAGATTTTATCAAGTAAAGATTGGGGCAAATTTTAATGAATAAAAATAAATGAGCCTTAACATTTTCTTTTTGATCTACATTTCCATTCTGATGTAACTCAAAGTCTGCTCTTTGTGACAAAGCCTTTGAAAATGTATTCCGAGGGAATGAGAAATCTTATACTGATCTACAGAAATGTCACTTGTCATGTATTTTATAGCCCTTTGGGCCCTCCTCTAGATTCTGTGACTCTGAAATTTGAAATCATTTGGTGGTTGCATGAAAGTTAAGTACTGTGGTCCTTTGTGTGTGTGTGTGTGAGTGACAGAGAGAGAGAGAGAGAGAGAGAGAGGAAGATTCACCCTGAGCTAACATCCATTGCCGATCCTCCTCTTTTTTTTGCTTGAAGAAGATTAGCCCTGAGCTAATATCTGTGCACTCTTCCTCTACTTTGTATGTAGGATACCTCCACATCATGGCTGATGAATGGAGTAGGTCCACACCTGGGATCTGAGCCCGTGAACCCCGGGCTGCCGAAGTGGAGTGAGCAGAAATTTAACCACTCGGCCATGGGGCAGGCCGCAGTACTGTGGTCTTGAATTGGAAAAGAGAAGAAGTCAGGAGAAAGAGAACCTGTCGATTGACAAAATGTTCTTTTCAGCATCACAAGTCTAAACTATTTCAGGCCAATCACAACAACCTGAGTGAGTAGAAATTCCTTAAGGTTTAGGTTTCTGATTTAAGCCACATCTTAAAGCAGATGTTTATGACATATTTGAAGATGACCTACTGAGTTTCCTATAAAGTAATAGAATCCTAACTATAGTGGTTCTTTAAGAACCACTGCAAAAACAGAATTACCACACAGGGAACAAAGCTTAAAATGTGTTTCCTCTGGAAGCCAAGATGCTCAAACAGGGGTCACTAAAAATGTGACTGAAGTCCACCTCTAGAATGGCTGTCAGTCAGGTAGCAGAGATAGTGAGAATTTATATGGTATTTCTAATGTTTTTACAAAAAATATTTTAAATCATTTAACTTGAAGTTTTAAAAAGTGAGCCTGCTTTCTTTTTGGAAAACTGGCCCAATAAAAATAACACTAATATAATTTAATTGTATATGCATGTGCATTGAACACAGAGTGGTATACTAAAGATAGTTCATGCAAATAACTTTTGTGGGAAGTTTAGCTATTTTCTTAATATCTTTTTCATAAATGTATGTTTATAAATATATTTACTCATCCACTATGACGTTGGTAGCACTAGAAGCATTTTGTCAGCTATATCATTGATTCTAAAAATCAAATTCTTGGCATGGTAGGCTATGAGAGCTTTTTGTTGCTTTGTTTATATTTCAGCTAAGAAAATAATTTCTTGCACTTTCTATTTATAAAGATGTTATAATACATTGCACCCACTTAGTGCAGCTGTTCTTTAGAGACAAAGATGTAGGTATATATGTTTAAAAGCCTGGTGAAAGGAGGAACCTCAGAATAACAGATTTGGCTTGCATCTACCTGAGATGAGCTGGGGTATAGATAAAATTTAGATTGCAAGGAGCTGTTGGGATAGGCGTGCTCTTGCTGCAAGTTGCAATATGAGTTGCCAGCTCTGTGTATGTGGCTTTATGTGTGTATGTGAGAAAAAGGTGTCTGATGAAGGCAGATAAGTCAATATAGAATATTCTACCTCCCATTAAAGACTGAGCATATTCCAAGATTGCCCTGTAGCCTTTTGGGCAGGAGGCTGGATTCCCCAGCCACTGTCCACCCCATTCTTTTTTGTACTCGCTTCAGCTCCTCTACCTCTGAGCCCTTGGCTGAAGAAAGAGTGTAGCTTTCTGTAGCAAGCAAAGGAAAACCAGGCGCAAAATACAGAGGCTGCAGTATCTCAGTTCTCCTTGTCATGTTCAGATGTTAATGTTTGGTTTTGTTGCCCAAATCAAACAACATCTGAACACTTGGGTTTAGTGCTTTTATCCACTGGCTTCTGTTTGGCAAGAGTAGCCAGTGGAAATGGAGTCTTTCTGTTGTTTTTAAAGATGCACCCAATTCCTTTTAATGATGTGAAACATTTATTTGAATCCTGAGGTTTTTTTTCAATTGCCATTTGCAGTCCACTTTTGGGGGACTGGAATATTAACCATATTTTCCTGATAATGAGCCTTCTGCCAATACCTTAACATGGAGGTATGCATGACATGGATTTTTGGATGACTTGTTTTGCTGGTAGTCACTCCAAAGAGAGAGATTCCTGTTTTTAATGCCGATACTGGTAAAATAGTCAAGATGGCCTTGCTTTAATGTAAGGGTCAGGAAATTCCATTCAGTAGTAAAATGCCAGCAAACAGACCACCTAATTTTTAAATCCAGTTGTAGCGCTCACCTAACTTGCTCTTTGGGACACTACTACACTGAGCCAATCAGGTTACCTACCTTTTGAACATTTGTTACAGCTGAAGAAGGACTAGTGGCCCTTTAATAAATAGCGCAGAATGCTTTGCACCTGTTTCTCCTAATGCACTGGCTGGTTGTAATGTCAACAGGGATTCTCTGGTTAGGAGTGAAAATAAGAGAGCCATCCATTTTCAGATTTTTAGAGGTTTGGCATCTGTGTTTTAGGTACTAGCTGATAAGTATTTACTTTTCTGGTGATTGGGTAGGGCATTTATCATACAGACAGTGTGAAATTCCAAATAATGAGACAAGCATTACTCGTAGGTGACAACTGATGGTGGTAACCTCTGCCCGAGTACAGTATGAACCCTGTAGGGAGATGAGGAAGTCAAGTCATGTGAATCTATTCACCACAGCTATTTTTTTCCTAACTGTAGAATAATTGTCAGCCTACAAGCCATGCTAGTATCCTAGACTCAGGAATTAACTCCTGCTTAGGAATATTCTTCCCTCTGGCTCATCTTTTGTTTGTGCCCAGAGTCTTGTTCTAGACCTGTCCCCAGCTGTTTTGCTGTAACACACACTTAAGGAGCAGTCTTACCTAAATCAGTAAGTTACTGTTGGCAGTGCAGCCTATTACTGCCAAAGTGATTTCTTTAAAAATAAGCAAAGAAAGTGAGGAATGCCTAGGTGATTTCTTTGAGGCATGTTAAATCTATGAATCTGGGAGCAAGCGTGGAGTCTTTCTTCCCTCTGCTTAGGTGAACATTGGCATTAATGCTTTCTCTTCAGAGCCCATTGACCTGGGCCTGTAGTTCTCCATTTTGGCTGCACATTAGAATCACCTGGGGCATTTCAAAAATTACTGATGCTTGGGGCCTCCTCCAGACGTTCACCTTTAATTGGTCTGCTGCGTCACCTGGGCTTTCAAAGCTCCCCAGATGATTCTAATGGACAGCCAAGGTTGAGAATCACTGTCTAGATAATCCTGAGTGGTCTTTGGCAGAATAACCTCAGTCTGGTTCTTCTTGTCATAAGATATAGTATGCCAGGCATGGCTCTGAGTTTAAAGCTTACAGCTGGCCAGGGCTCAGGTGGTAAAATGGATCATCCATTTGTCCTCAGAGTAATTCTGGAGAGAGATGTTGCCATCCATCCATTTTCTTCTCTATACCAAATAGAAAGTTTGCGTAAGTAAGCAAAACAGATTTTGAAAGTCTGGTCTCTAGAATCCTCTTTCCTTTGCATATGTGATTTGAGGAGATTTCTCAACTCTTCCAGCTACAATAGAGCATTTGAACTTATTAAAAGAGCCAAGCCCAAGCCGCCTATTCGTAAGATAAACAGGTAGCACTGTTAAAGGTAATGGAGAAAAAGACAGATCCTTCCTGGGGTGATGGTGACACATTGGGTTATTTGTCTATTAGCCTGTCTTCTAAGTGGGATTTCAGTGTAAAGTGACTTTCACTTTTCCTTGTTTCTTGTGAATGAAATGCACTAGCTAAGGCTTAAATAGTTCTGAATTTTATGTGAAATGTGAAATGCGTCATTTTAGCATCTTTGTTCCAGGATGTCAAAGACCTAACCCAATAATTCCCAAATGAGGTTCCATATCTTTCATGCTTCCCACCCGTGGAACCTCACACATGGTAGTAGGGAGGGGAAAACTAATTTGAGTACCCTCAAAGAGTGAGAGCCACTGTTCAAACTAACTAGCTACCAAGTGATTTTTAATTCATGAAAGAAATCGTGTTTAAGAGCAAGTTCAAATATAGTAATCTCTCTTCTGAGAGAATTCTGGGCACCGTAGAAATTTTCATTCATATATTGCCTACAAATAATGGGTAATTTAAATTTCAAATAGGTGGTGTGTTCAAGAAGAAAAAGTGGGTGGAAGGAAAGATTGGTTAGTGCAGAGGTCTAAATTAGCATCAGGCTATGAAATTTCATTAGAATAATATTAAGGCCTGGATGTTTGCTTAGCATGTAAATACAGCAATGCCAGTTAGAAAAAATGTCTCCTATGCCTTAGAAAATTTGCAAAGGCTTCCTGATATGGAGTGAAATAGAAAAGCAGTAGCCTGTGGGACTTGTATGCATCCAGAGAGTAGCCCTAGACTTTTCATACTGAAGAACATTGTAGAGTACTGTGAACTTTGTTGAACTTTATGCAAATTGTACCGCACTGGATTTTAAGATTTTAGGGGGGAGAGTAGAAGAGGAGGATGGGAAAGTAATGGTAAAAAATAAGCTTGTAAACTCGTGCTTTAAGCAAGGAATGAAACAAATTCCCTTTCAGGATTTCTCCATCAGGACTGTGACTTTCTGTCAAGTTCTTCTGCCCTACTAGATTGGCTGGTGATTCCTCCTAAATCTCTAAGAAATCCTTTCTGAAAGCGCTAAACAAATGCTTGTCTGACTAGCGTTTCACCACCCTGCCCCATCCCCGTACTCTTAACAAAAGAAAATCATTCCCAGACTATCGGCAGAAGACATGTGTTTTGTCTTGATCTATTAACTTTTCATCTGCTATGGTCTGTGTTCACAGTCTTAGCCCATGGCATTATTTTGTGATCTAAGGGCAGAACTTAAATAGATCTGCCAGTTCAGTCAGGAACCAATGGCTTCTCCATTAAGAAATCTTAAAATCAGAACTTTCCATTTTTGGCATGTCAGTGTAAGTGAGTAAAGGGAGAAGTACATTGGAAGAGCACTTAGATTTCCTAGCTCCTCAGAATTTCCAGGTGGGCCCCACTCATGCTCTGCCTCTGAGAGAAGAGAAGACTGAGGGTTCAAAGATGGAAAAGTCAATGTAGCCGAAATTCGGTTTCCTTCAGATGGACACAATCTGAAGGAAATCTGTCCACCTGTTCTCTATGGTGCTTATAAGGTGGGTGACAGCTGTCTCCCATCCACTTGTCCCTGGCACTGTGCCTTCCCACTGGTCACTGTGAAAAGTAGATCACACTGGACTCAGAGGCCAGAATCCAGGACAATTCCCCCCTTTTCATCTTGAGCCCATCACTTCTCTGTACAGCTAATAATGTAGCATTTACTTCTCTTTGGAAAACTCTTGGGTTTGTCCCCCAAGAAATAGTAAAGCATTTAAAGGAAAACAGTCAGAAAATAAGATTCTGGTGGTAGCTATCGAATAAAGAGATTATAGGAAAATTTCACTTCCCCTCAGCTGATACTGATCGAGAGCAGCGATCAACTATGCCCCCTCTTCCTGAGTTTTTAAAAGCTACCATAATATTTGTAAGCAACAAACTTAGCTAACATTTTTTCACAACTTGTTAATCAAGGATTCATGTTAAAACAGACAATCAATTTCTAAAATGTTGTTATCCCTGAAAGGGAATGAGATAGAGTTTTTAACTGTAACTACCGGTCTGTTTTTTCCCTTTGAAAAAACTAACATTTGAGGTTTGTGTCTTTCGTCTGAAGCAATTGCTCCATTAGTAAAGATGCCTCAGAAGTCAGTGAACCAGGCTAGCGCCCTGGCACCTCTGAGGATGCTGGACTGGGTTTGTGCATCTTATTTCCTTAGAGAATATCTGTTTTTATTATGACCTTAATTATAAATACCTATATATAGGAATAGCATTTTCTCTCACCCCACCCTCTTTTAATCATTATCATGTAAGTGTAAACCACACTTCCCCCCACCCCCTTATCCTGAAAAAATGCACTTTAATTCCTAAGGAGAGTGGCTGTTCCTGGCCCTGAAGCCAGATTGCTTCAGGAGGAGAGTTGAGGAGGGAGAACTCTTGCCAGGCCCTATGAAATTAACCAAATTCCTTAAAGTAAACACACAAATAATAACATCCGCTTTTAAGCTGCCCCACCCCCTGCCAAAGGGAAAAAGAAACAACCAAAATGAAAAAGTTAAAAATGCCTACCCTAATTTTAGAAGTTTCACTGGAGAAAATACCCAACATTTAGTTATTTTCTCAGCTACCAAATTGTCAGAAACTTCTGGGTGGTTTTGTGGGAGGCAGAGATTTTTTTTTTATTAAGAAGTCAAGTGAAAACACAAAGGCTATAAGGTATCCTGATTTGTGTCATTTCTAAGTATCAGATTTGTTCTCTCCCTCCGTTTGACAGGTGTCCTCAGTCTCTCCTCCTGTAGGTTCTGTCCTTCCCTGATGACAAAGCCAATAGTCCTTGGTGGGGTTGCATGTCTCCTAGAGCCCCAGAGCCCTGTCGTGTCGCGGGAGGGGTAGGGCAGGAGGGTGGGCAGAGGCGGGCTGGGGGAGGGAGATACAGAGAAAGAGTGAAGATAGGGGTTTATATAAACATATTTAAAGCAGTTTAGCAAAAGCTTTCTCATTGAACAGCTTTAAGAACAATGTGAATGAAATCTTAGCAACTTGGTTGGTAATCTGAAAAGTCTATTAATGTATACTTGAAATTCTGTTTGTATAAAAAAACATTTTCCTCTTTATTTTAACACTGTGTAAAAGAACATTATGCATGTGAGTGGTTTGAGAATTAAATGGTTTAATACTCAGATTTGAATCTCTGTCTTTTCTCTATAGAGGTTACTTTGTTTTAAATTTTTGGATTGTTTTGCTATGATGAGAATACCAAGATTTCAAGCTCCCTTTGCCCTTTCAGGATGCCTACCATCTTTCAAGATGGAGCAGTGACCTAGCTCCTTCTTCACTTTCTTGACCCAGATATGTTCACTGGTAGAGAACAATTGAAAGCATCATTTTACCAAATGCCCAATAGCGTCTCTATCTGTTTCTCCTTTCCTTGTCTTCATTTCAGATGGCAAAGTCCATTCATAATTGTGAGATGGGCGTAGTATTTATTTTTGCTTCTGTTCACAAACCAAAATAGGAAGAGGTGCAAAGAATAGGAACACTTTAGTGTTTAGCAGGGGTTGGCTACTCTGCCCATGAAGATAATAGTGTTCAGAGCAACTTCCCTTATAAGAACCAGGAAGGGCCTGTTGGCCTTGAAGGTCACTCTGTTGGGGTTCAGCGAACGGCCAGCGATCACAACGGCGGTACTTGCTGCAGCTTCACTGCCTTCCTCATTTACCTGTGGGTCAAATAGGAAAGAAACTGCTACATTAACTACTCTGCAGTTCATTATAGGCAGGTAAATCATCCATGGACACAGCAATTCCTCAAAATGCTATTTGTTATCCAATAGAAAGGACATTGGGTCAGGTCAGGTTCTGTCCATAACCTTACTTTTACTCATTCTTTGAATATCGATGTAAGCACTTGTGTTCTTCCAAGCCTTGTGCTGGATAATAAGTGCTAGGGTTCCATTCAGATAACCCCTGAACTCAGAAATCTGGATGTACACAAGGTTGTCGCATTTCTGGCTGGCATTATTGTACGTGGTATTACAAGAGGATTATTTTGTACGAGATGCTAAAAGAGATTTTTGACTCAAGATCAGAGCTCTATAGTTAAGAGAGTTTCACTCTTGGAGCATCAAGATCCCATATGTAACTATGTCAAGCAGCCACTGAGGACATAGGCCTATGAAAACAGGAGGGTACTCTGGCTGGATGAGATGAGTATTTCTTGGAGTAATAGACTGAAATAATGGTATTCGAACTTGCTGATAAGCAGAACTGCCATAGGTCTAGAGGGAAAAACCTTCAGAAAGTCTTCCTTGGAGCCCCAGAATATCACTAAGACTCTGTGCCTGCCTGTTACTGAAAGCACTTCAGATCCCTGAGCTTTGTGGAGCTGGTTGGTGATGTTCTCTCCCTCCCTTCTTCCTTACCTCCACCACCCAAGCCCCATCTCCTCATACTATTTCATGATCATTCTAGAAGTAAATTTAGGAGCAGACTGGAGTTTTTGTAAGACCAAGATCCTTTTATTCAAATCAGATTTCTGGTTTTTAGTGACCTCCCATGAGATCTACAGTTAGTTGGGGTCCTGTATATTGAGAAGGTGTCAGTTGTGTTGTTTTTACTTCCAAAATCATTCATTCAGTCCTCATGTAAAATGCCTTGTTCTGACCTCAATATCTGTAAGATACATCCCTCTACTCTTGCTGTTGTCTTACAGGTCACTGACATCTATTGTCCTAAGGATTATATCCCCTCATCAAGGATTTGGGCGCCTAGCTCGTAGGTTTTCTGTCCACCCTAACTCCTGCTATCATTTGACCTAGACAATTAAAATTCCTTGGTAGGAGACTCATGCAATACTCTAACCTCCCATTTCTTTCATCTCATCAAACCCAGTGAGCATTACTTTCGCTCTGCTTAAGCAAACCAGTCCCATGGCTACACTTTGAACTTGCCATCTCTCAGAACTAATCTACCATTTAAAATATGATTACATTATCCTCTCTCAGACTATAACCTTCTGTTTTTCAAGCTGTCGCATTTTTTCACTCCCATTACTATTAGTCAGACTTCCTCCTGTCCCTTGATCCCTCCACTTGCCGCAGAACTACATATTTCCACTGAGCTTGGACTCTGCAGCTATATTTACTGGCACCATGCTCTGAAACCTTCCTCTTCAACCACAACCTTCTTTCTTTGCAATTTCCTCAATCCTGTGACCTTCTCTGACTTTGGCCCATCTCATTTCCCTCACAGCCTGGTTCCTCCAAAGAGTAGTCTACACAAGTGGTTCCCAAGCCTGATTGTGCATGAAAGTACCTTGAGGAGCTTCATAAATACACAGATTCTTAGGCCCCATCCTGGACTCTCCAAAAGTCAAGCTCCCCAGATAACTAATGCTATTGGTCCCTATTCAGTATTTGTTTGAGAACCAGAAGTTCTCCAGGCTTTACACAGCTATTACACTAGGAAAGCGTTCCCTGGGCACCTTAGTTGGAGCAACGCCAGGGTAAGCAATATTGAACTGTTTTCTTCACTGTGGAACTTCTCAGACTTCAACAAGCCAGTGTGTATTAATTCTTGTTAATTTCCCAAGAAAAGGATATACATTTATTTAACCGCCCACCGTTTTGTAATCTGCAGTGTAGTCTAGAGACCTAGTTCTCTGGAACACACTTTAGGACATGATCCACACTCACCAGCTGCCCCTCCTTACCTTCCCTTTGCTCTTCAACCACTACAGTTAGGCATATGACTCCACTATTCTGTCCAGATTCCTCAGGGAAAGGTAACCTATGATCACTTGTCAATCTTGTTACTAGATGCTTTCCATTTTCTTAAAGCTCCTCCCTGGTTTCCAGGAGCTCATACTCTCCTGGTTCTCCTCCTCTGAATTCCTTCTCAGTGGCCTTTGCTGGCTCATTTTCCTGTGTCACTCTCTCCTTAACGTTGTTCCTGCTTGACCTGCTTCAGGAGAGGTGGCGGGGGGGAGGGTGGGACAATTAGACCATGAGCCCTTCAGAGCAGGGCTGTATTGCAGCAATCCTCATGGAGGAGGGGCTACAGATTTGGGGTTTGACAGATGCTGAAATATGTCTTTTTCCACAGTTGTCTTCTGCTGTTCATGCATTGGTTATCTATACCATAAGAGCCAGTGGAGCAAGAACTCCAAAGTTACAGATCACATGAGATATGGATGTACTAAATAATAAAGCAGCATGGGAATAAAAAAGCAGCATAAGAAGAGAGAGCCAAGGGAGGTGTACTCACCTCGAGAAATGCCTTATGGAATGCATCTGAGACGTACAGGTCGCTCCGGCCTTCTGCAACAATACCTAGAAGGAAGACCCAAGAAGGCTCTGTGAAATAGGAGAAAATTGGCTCTAACCCACAGAAAGGAATTCACTTTGAATTAAGGAGCTTTTTTAAAAGATAAGAAGAAATCCTCAACCCTCACCTAATAATACTCCCAAAATAAATACATGTTAAAAATAATAAAGTACTTTGGGCTTATTCCGCCTGGCTCATGTGACTTTAATATCATGCTTCAGCTCTTGGTTGGGAGTAGAGGGGCAGTCTTCTTAAAGAAAAACTCACTCTATTTAGCAGGAATGTCTTTCTTTCCAGTTTGGCAACATTTTTAAGAGAGGGATTGGTTTTCAGACCTAATTTAAAGATAGCCCATTTAAAGATAATTCAAATTACCTAACATTATAAATGTCTTTTTAAAAACAGAGATACTTTAATTAAGATTTTTAAAAGGTGGAGGCTTGGAGGAACCACACCAAGTGAACACCATTGCTGGAGTACCGTGACTGGGAAAAATTGGCTGTGTCTGTGCTAGTGACTTTAAGGAAAACACACAAGCCATTTGGAATATCAGGTGAAAGCCTATTAAATGTCAGCTATGCCTAGTTTGTGGGTCCTAGATGTCCCAGTTCTTAATCATATCTGTCTCTTTGCTCTGAATTTTGATGTCTTTTCAAGTTCTTCTCTATGTGGTCCCATCTCCTCTGTCAGTTACAGACTTAAAGGGTTCCAGTGCCAACTGGACCCATGGAGATCCAAAAGCAAACTCCCCCTTTTACAGAAGAGAAAACTAAGACGTTGAGAGGGAAAGGGATTTCCCTGAGTTAGCAGTAGAACTGGGATTAGAATCTAGATGTCCTGACTCGTTGCTCTTTTCTTTTTTTTAACGTTTCATTTTATTTTACGTTATTTTATTTATTTATTTTTTTGAGGAAGATTAGCCCTGAGCTAACATACACCACCAATCCTCCTCTTTTTGTTGAGGAAGACTGGCCCTGAGCTAACATCTGTGCCCATCTTTCTCTATTTCATATGTGGGACGCCTGCCACAGCATGGCTTGATAAGTGGTGCGTAGGTCCATACCTGAGATTTGAACCAGTGAACCCGGGGCCACAGAAGCAGAGAACACAGGGCCACCGGGTCAGCCCCTCATTGCTCTTTTTTACTCTTTCTCCAACTCTTCCACCTTTGGTCAGACCAGCAGAGAGAGGAGGAAAGCCTTTCCAACACGAACCTGGAAGCTTGGACTTTTCAGGGTTGAATAGGTCCACAAGGCCCATGTCTTGCAGATGCTCCTTCACACTGAAGCTGTCCTCAATGCGGAAGCGGGGCATGTGGACCACCAGCAGCGTCTCTGTCAGCTCATCCAGCCACTCCTGAAGCACTTCTGGGGTGAGTTGCTGCTCCACCTTGGCCAAGCTCTTCTCAGGCTTGGGCAGGATGAGTACCATGGTGATGTCATCACCCTTGAAGGGCAACTCAATCACCTGGGTGCCTTCTGCCACACGCCGATAGTGGAACTTGCCTTCCTGGTACATCATGGATGCTAGACATGACTGTCCATCAGCCTTGTAGAAAGGTTCCTTCCTTGTGTTCTCAGGGCTGAACTTTGACTTCCACAGGCCCTGGAAGAAGATGCCAGGTGGGAGAATCATAAAGCAAGAGGACCAAAAACATCGTAGGAGAATTTTGACATGGGAAATACTCACATTATTTTATTACATTAATATGTAAGTATAATTATTAGGAAAAAAGAATAGAGAGATATGCATGAAAAGGTTAACAATGTGTCAGATGATGGAATTATGAATGATTTTTTTTCTGTGAACTTTTCTGTATTTCCCAGATTTTCAGCATTTGCTGAAAATTTACTTGCTTTTATAATGAGAAAAATAAGAACTATAACCAAGAACAACCCACTGGCTTCTTCACAAGACTCTTCTTCAGTTTAGGCTTTCTGCCTCCCACCAGCCTCTTTCTCAAAGGGCATCCTCCAAAATGCTGTGCTTTGCCCCTGATGAATAAAGGCTAGACACAGGCAATAACCCAGGGGGTCATCTGGGAGTACCACCAGGCAGAGGGGGAGTCCTGGCCAACTTCCTGTTCAAAGAGGGAGGGGATAAAAGACACTCCTTTGACATTTCTGAGTTGTAATAACCATTCCTTGTCATCTTCTGGCTCTTTGATTTTGAGACAAGTCATTTAACTCTTTGAGTGGTGGTTCTTCATCTATACAATTAGGGGCTGGTGATCACTAATATTTGTAGGATGCTGACTGTGTGCCAGAAACCACTCTAAGCATTTGACATGCATTATCTTATTCAGTCCCCTCCATAACCCTGAAAGGGAGGTGTATCATTATTACCATTTTACAGATACAGAAATCGGGGCAGAGAAAGGTCTTAGGTAACTAGCCTGAGTTCACACAGTCAGAAACGGAAGAGTCAAGACTTAAACTAAATAATCTGTCTGAGCGGCCCAAGGTCTCACTTGTGATGTTATGAGGATCAAGACGGCTAGTGAATTGGAAAATTTTTCCATGAACCATAAAGGGCAATACACACTATGGAAACGCAACCTACTCCAGTCTTGGGAGAGAGAACCCCCGAGTGACAGAGTGGTTGGCAATAGCAGTGACTGGCTAAACCTCTGGGCCCTGTGGCGGGGAAGGATGCATATGGAGCGTGACCCAGGATGGGCAAATCTGCCACAATTCTACCTGCCTTAAATTGGTGGCCCTCCTGAGTATCAGTGATATGTTTATTCCCAGTACCCTCTCCTTCATCCTCCTTCCTGAATGCAATCGAGTTGGAACGGTCTTTAGAACTCTTGACTCTCTGAGAAAGATAAGGCCATCTGCATGATCAAATCACAGGCCTCCACAAAGTTTGCGGTTAGTCTGGCACCTGGAGATTCAGAAGCTTCAGGCAAGGGGAAATTTGAGTCACTGTAGGAGCTAGATGATGGCGAAAATCTCATCATTTATCGATAGACTCTGTCACTTTGTCCCAGATTTCAAAATGGAGTTAAGTGGGCAGCAGAAATTATCACATATATATGAGAATTTGTCACCATGCATGCCTTTCTGCTTGGCATGCTGGATTTGTGAGTGTGGGCATTGGGCCCAGAGATACTACCAGGCCCCCCTGGAGCTCAGCCCGGCAGCCATAGCCCTAGACATGGTTCTAGAGTCTCAGCAAATTTGTATTTCTGCCCAGACCATTCATGTACCACTTCTCAGAAAGGATCTACCTACACATGCCCACTGGTGTGCAAGAGGGTGAGCTAGAGGGCAAGAGGTCATCCCTGGGGTCTCTCCAGGGCCATTTTGAGTACCTTGAAGTAAATGGTGTTGACCAGCACCAGAACAGTGAGCTCATTGATGGCTCCATGGGGAATGACGTCAGTGATACGTCCTTCAGTCTTATTGGATATCCACTGGTTGATGGTCGCTCTGGACTGCTCCGCATTTTCCTGAGGGAGACAGGAAACAAGCCTACCCACCTGTGCTGTTCAATCAGTTTCTCCATGTCCCCGTGTAGCATTTTATTTTGTTCATCATCCCTCTGTCCTTTTCTACCATCTAGTTAAGCCCTCTCTCTAACCCAGATTGGGGAAACCTCACATATATAGTATAGCACCACGAATCTTCCATACAGTTAATAAATATTAACAGAAAAAAAGAGAAATAGGAAGAAATAAAGGAACAGTAAAGGAGAAAACAGTCATGGAAAAAGAAAACAAAATATTATCTTCTCTGACTTTGGAAACCTGAACTCACAAGACTTCAGGTTTCCAAAACATGTTCTATGGGAAGCTAATGAGTGATTGGGGGGGCAAGGGAGTGTGGCATGGCAGGAGGGATACCCATGTGATCAAAAAAATGTGAGAAATGATGACAATACAAAGGCAATAATAGACTTCTTTGTTGCAGGACTTCTCTTAACACTTAATAGGCTCATCTGCTTCACGGTTCTCCAAGAGGAGACTATAACATGCACCATACACCAATTTTATTTGACCATGGTAATTTTTTAAAATTAAATTAATAGGAAATCTTGTAGGATTGGAATCTCCAGAATATGTTTTGGTATATATTTTAACTTGATGGATGAAATGAAGAATTTATTATTTATACAGCTTTTTCAGAGCAACCACTACAAGCCGTAGATACCATTGATTTCTCAGTTTCAAGCAAGAATAAGTATTCCAGGGGTTCTGACTCATAGTCACTCCCTCCGCCTGCCTTCAACTAGCAGAGGAGTGTTAATTTGGATCCCGCTTCTCCATCTCCTCAGTCTCAGTAGAGAGGAAGAACTCTGAGGTCAGGGGTGACATCTGCAACTCACCTTGAAGTCCAGGGGCTTGAGCTTGGCTCCATAGACCACCTCACTGATGTCTTGGTAGGTCTCATTGAAGGTAAGGGATTTCTCTCCAAAAAGGCGATTGGCGGATACCAACTCGGAGGATTTATTGGCTTTTCGATAGAGTCGGCAGTTCAATTTGGCAAAGAAAAAGTGGATCTGATCAGATGTTTTCTCGGAGATAGTATCAAACTTAAAAACCTGTGGAGAACAAAAGAAAATGGTAGTGGGTCCGGTGAGGCCACCTAGCTAACATGGGTGGTGAGCACAATGCCGGTCAACCCCTGACTAACAGCCACCTCAGTTGTGAGCTCCTTCAAGCCCTATGCCTGGCACAGCATAAATTCTCAGCTCATGTTTTCTAAATGAAAAAAGAAGAGTAGGAAGGAGAAAGGGAAAAAGAAACACAAAGAGACTGGGATACCACCAAAAGTCTCTGAAGGGCTCTTCACCCATACACAGATATTTTCTTGGGGATCCCAGCAACAAGCCTGGGCAGAAGGGCTTTAGGCTGTACCTCCATCAGCTCCTTGAGGGTGTTGTCACAGGCACCCAGCTTGGTCATAGCAAAAGCTGTGGAGATACTCAGGGGTGACAGGAAAATGTTGTCGCTGTCATTCTTGAAGTCTGCCAGGTGCTGATAGAAGGCAGTGGCAAAGCGGGAATTGGCCTTGGACAGTTCCCAGACCCGCCGGTTGGTGGCCTCAGGGATCTTCTGCTCAGAGCCCTCATCCTCAGTTGCCTTCTTCTCTGGGGACCGGTATATGCACATAGGATTCACAGGAATGTCCCGAGGCTTGGCTGTGCAGATGTCCTCCACAGGGCTCCAGTGACAGGTCACACAGCCCCAGAGGCCGAAGAGCAGCAAGGAGAGAAGACATACCCTCCTATGGGGGACAGAAAGCTGAGTTTAGCTAGACTAGGAGACTTCCTATCCCCACTGCCCACCACAGACTTGTCCCAGTAAGCATAGGATTCCAGCCCACCTGGGGTAACCAGCAGGAGGGCCAAAACCTTTGAAAAGTACAAGCGCCCAGGACAAGTCCAGTCCTAGACTCCTTGCAAGTGGAAGTTTCCATTTGCCTGGACCTAGTCATGTTGAAATGAGAGTCACCTATTGAAGCAACTGATGCTTATTAGAAGTATCGTGTGCCCAAGGCTCCATACTGGGAGAAAGAATGCAGAGCTTCCACTTGGTGAGATGGGACTCGCAGGGGAGAAAAATAGGCCAGGAACCTTAGTGCCCAGTGAAGAGTTAGGGCAGTAGGAGGAGCCATCTACAGAAGCTGTGTGGGGGAGACCTCAAAGACGGATGGAATTTAACCTGGACTTTAATCCAAACTTACCAGGAATTTAATCCTGGTAAAGGATTAGAGATTTTGATTGATGCGGCAGAGAGATTACAGTAATACAAGTGGGGTAAGAAGGAGTGAGTGGGGCAAAGGCTTTACCATGTGCTGGAAACCCAAATCTCTAGCTCCAGCCCTAACCCTTCCACTGAGCTCCAGACCAGTTGTTTGCTGGACAATTCCACCTGGATGTCCTGCAGATTCCGTAGTGAAATACCACAAGACTGAACTCGTAACTCTCACCCACATGCTCACTTCTCCTTCTGTGTCCTCCAACTCAGCAAACAGGCCCTTCATGAGCCCTGTCAGCCAGTCCAGAAATCTGGGGGCCACTCTGGCTTCTTGCCTTTCACCCTCCACATTTAGTCAGACCCTAGATTCAATCAATTCTGTTCCCCTGCTCGCACTGCCTTAGTTCAGGCACTCATCATTGTCTGTTGCCTGGAAATTTTAATACATTCCCACATGGGTTCACTAAAGTTAAATGAAACTAATCTCACTTTCAAAAAAAAGAGATTAGCATATTATGAGAATTGAGACCCAATTAAGCAAACCAAGAGATAAACTCTCTTGTAATATTTTTGTAGACAAGACAAGGTGGGCCAGGGGCTCCTTCTGGCTGACTTGGGGTCCGTGGGTCTAGAGAAGGGAGTCTGGATGTGGGTACTGAGTCTTCTCAATCTTCGCCTGGCAGAAAAAGACAGGCATGCAGTGCAGAAAGGATTTGCTGAGGCGGTCTGCTGAGCACGTGCGGGGCTGGCTGGAAGCTGGGGACAGCTGAGGGTGCTTGACTTCATGCGTGATCTGAGCCCCTTAAAGAGCAGAGGCACCGAGTGGGAGAGAAGTGGAGGCACTGAGGGAGGTATGGAAGGCAGGGTGAAGACGCAGACAGACAGTACCTTGATGTTCATCTCCCCATCTTGCTGGCCTTCTGATACCCATTTTGTCCCTGAGCTACCTTAAGAAAAACAAGTGGAGGCTGAGAGGGCCCTGGGAGCTCTGTTAAGCACAAAAAACCCCAAGATGATTGAGCCATAGCCTCACTTCTAGCTTCCTGTAATAGCCCAGATCAAGAAGGGGAAGCGTGTGGTGTCGCAGGAGGAGGGAATCTCACTGTGAGGAAAGGAAATAGGGCTGCAATCCTTTAGTCAAATGTCACCGAGATCTTGGGCGGGATGGGGGAAGGCAACCAAGCGGAAGGAGAAGGGAAAAGGGAGTTAGGAGGTCCTCACAGATTAAATTTGCCCTCATTTCAGATGTATGGCAGGCCCAGGGATTCCCCTTAGAGTGTCTCCTGGCTGCTGTGAGGGCTGGCACTGGCACAGCGTCTTCACACAAGGGAAGACATCCCCTTTGTTTCTTGAGCTAAGAACCCAAGGTGTGGCTTAGGGAAGGCCTTAGCCCAAGAGGAGGGTGGGAGGGAGGGCCCCTGGAATGACGTCTTCCAAAGAAGTCTTTGATTGTAACTACCAGAGAGAGGGGCTGGTCTTCTCGAAGGTGTCAAGGTCATCCTCAAGTGTCATTCAGAGGTCAGAAAACCCGGTGAGGGCATGCAAAGGGAAATCTCACCCCTCTTACCTTTTTGCAGCAGCTACAGTTTCTATCCCACTGGAAAACATGGTGGCTAATCTTCCACAGGGCTGGGTGAGTGGAGATGGTGTGGTGTGAGGCAATCTCTCTGAAAACTGGTTCTTTCCTCTAAATCTGACTGAGGTTCCAGAGGCTGGGGTTGGGGAGGGAGCTGGTGAGGAGGGAAGGACTGAGGTCAAAGGCTGATGACCAGCTCCCAGGGTTAAGCAAAGTGTAGAGCCCAGTGTTGTTTAATTAGTAGAGAAGTTTTAAAGTTCAGTCAGGTCCAGGGAACGCAAGGCCCACCTTTCTTACCCATACTGCCCTGCTCTCTTCTTCATCTTTACAGAAAAGGAAAACGAGAACATGTTCACAGATTCAAACTTGGTCAGAAAATGCCTGACTAAGACTTTGTCTGCAGGAGTTTTTTCCTGTTGAACCAAACCAAGAGATAGAAAATAGATGACTATAACTAGCCACGTTGAATGTCCAGAAACTTCTAGCCTTCTACCTGCTCAGTGAAATACCCTCTCTTTCACAGCTTTCTTTAGGGAAAGAGAGAGGAAGAGAGTCCAGAATATCTAATCAGAGAGGGGAGAAGAGGAATATTCTGAAACAAGTTGCTGCCTTCAGACTTCTAAGAGCCAACGTGTCCGTGACCCAGACCAGGACACACAGTGGTCCTCCTGTGGTCCAAGAATGGAAACTTTCTCCACTCAACCCTGAAGTGATGGGACGGGGCGACAAGCGCAGGGGCGTCAGGGTGCATGCCAAGGCTGATTCTAAGGTGGATGAGCTGGTTGGGGAGACATGTAGGAAAATCCTGCTAGGGGATCGGGAGACAGAGTGAGGGGCAGGTGAAAAATGTACAAGCAACCGCTGAAATACTTCTTTAAAAGCAAACAAACCAATTTCTTTGTGTGTATTATTTTTACTTATTTTAGTTATTGGAAAATTACATGGGTTCAAACTAATGGAGATAAAGCGCAGGTTTATTTATATAACCCTCTCCCTAAAGAGCCAAAAACAGTATCACAAGGATTGCTGCAACAGTTTTCAGAAGATAAGTATGCCGACTTCTGTGTGATTGAAGACTCCTTGAAGTTGATACAGTCATAGGAATTCTAGAAAGTTCTTTATTCATTAGCCAGGAAATCTCTGTCCAGACTGAAGCTGTGTCCAAATTCTTGGATGATTTAGACCCTGAACACCTCAAGGACCCCTGTGTGCAGTGTCAACAGTTACAAGGAATTGTCCTAAAAGGCCCCAGAACTCTCAGAGGCTCCTTGTCACTCTAGATTAAAGACAATTGAAAAGTCTCCTGTTCAACCACTTGTGTCCAATAAACACAAGAGCGCTACCTGTACCAGCAGGCGCTGTTCTAGGGGCTGGGGACTCCAGTCAGGGGAGACAGGCAGCAATCAAATAAAGAATCAGTTTATAAAAAATAAATATATATGGGGCCGGCCCCGTGGCACAGTGGTTAAGTTTGCACATTCCACTAGGGTGGCCCAGGGTTTGCTGGTTTGGATCCCGGGTGTGGGCGTGGCACCACTTGGCAAAAGCCATGCTGTGGTAGGCGTCCCACATATAAAGCAGAGGAAGATGGGCGCAGATGTTAGCTCAGGGCCAGTCTTCCTCAGCAAAAAGAGGACGATTGGCAGGAGATGTTAGCTCAGGGCTAACCTTCCTCAAAAAAATTAAAAATAAATAAATAAATAAATAAATGTATGGGCTGTTGGTCAAGTGTTAGTAAGGACCATGGAGAACAATACAGGGCAATACAGGGCAAGGGAATAGGAAGTGATGGGGGAGGTAGGGAGGTTGCCATTTTCAAAAGGGTGGTACGAAAGGCCTCCCTTATGAACTGACATTAAGAGACAAGAACAAAATGAGAGAGGGAGCCACGTAAATACCTTTGGGAAAAGCTGTCCACATAGATGAACAGGAAATACAAAGATCTTGAGGTGGGAACATGCTGATCAGACCTGTCGTTCCAGCTTGCAGGAGTCGTGAGATTTGTGCCTTGAAAACAAGGTCCTCAGAAGAGAGCAGATGAGTGGGCCCAGCACAGGGGTGGAGGAGGTTTGGTGAGCATCTGCAGGAAAAAAGATAAGGGTGCAGATACCCCCGGCCAGGTCATTGGGAACTATACATCACAGGTTGAGTTTAATTTTTTCATTCACTCATCAAGCCATATGATCATTTAATTAACAAATATTTAATAAATGCCTGTATGTACCAGGCATGGCGCTGGCCTGGGCATGTAAAGATGACTGTGCCCTTAAGGAGCTCTGTGCCTCATAGCAGAACCGAGACGTGAGGATAAACGTGCCAATCAATGCTACTGGTCACATGACTGAAGTGTGT
Organism: Equus caballus; assembly: GCF_041296265.1. NCBI lineage: Eukaryota > Metazoa > Chordata > Mammalia > Perissodactyla > Equidae > Equus > Equus caballus. Next base: position 9,618,275 of record NC_091688.1, read on the forward strand.
GCAGGGGAAGGGCATACAGGAGGGTCTGGTCAATGGAGCGGGGGTGGGAGGAGGACGATCTGGAGGTGAGACTGTTGTAAGGATTTTGCTAGACTAAGGCTTAAAAATCTTTTTCTATTTTGAAATAATTTCAGACTAATAGAAAAGTTGCAGAAATAGTACAAAATATTCTTGTACACCCTTTACCCAGATTCTCCGGGTGTTAACACTGTTAACATTTTACCACATTTGCTTTCCATTCTCTCTCTCTATACGTATATTTATACACGCACATATAATACATATATAATAATAATATAAATTATTTTTCTGTACTGTTGATAGTAGTTTGAAGATATAATGCCCTTTTACCTCTAAATAGTATGAAGTTCCTAAAGACAAGGACTTTATATAGCACGGTGCAGTGATCAACGTCAGGAGATTGACGTTGATACCGTACTATTTTCAAACCTATAAACTTAGTCTAGGTTTGTCAGGCATCCTGCTCGTCTTCTTCACAGCAGTGCTTCTCAAACCTTTTGGTCTCAGGATCCTTGTATAGTCTTGCTGAATAACCTCTAAATGTCATTATTTAAATAGTTATATATTAAAATTGTTTGACTTCATGCATACACTGAAAGGTCTTGGGACCATCCTAGGGTGCATGGACCACACTTTGGGAAATGTCAATTTATACCCCCCCAAAAATTTTTTTTTCCTTTTCCTAGTCCAGGACCATACATTGCATTTAATTGTTATGTCTCTTTAGTCTGGTCTAGTTTGGAATAGTTGCTCTCTTTTCTTTGTCTTTCATGACTTTGGCGTTTTTTGAGAGTACAGGCCAGTTGTTTTGTGAAGAACGTCTCTCAATTTGTGTATATCTGAGGTTTCTTCAGGATTAGATTCAAGTTATACTTTTCTTGGGAAGGAAACTACAGAAGTACTAGTGTGTTCTTCTCGGTGCGTAGCATTAGGAGGCACATGATGTCGATTTGTCCCATTACCAGTGGTGTTAACTTTGATCGTTTGGTTAAGATAGTGTCTGCCAGATTTCTTTCTCTGCTGTAAAATTACATTTCCTCTTTTTTTTTTTAAATAAGTATCTTGTGGTAAGATACTTTGAGAATATGTAAATATACTATTTTTTACCCAACTTTCACCTGCTAATTTTAGCATCCCTCAATGGTTCTTTCGCAAGACTTTTTTTTTTTTTTTTGAGGAAAATTAGCTCTGAGCTAACATCTGCCGCCAATCCTCCTCTTTTTGCTGAGGAAGACTGGCCCTGAGCTAACATTCGTGCCCATCTTCCTCTATGTTATATGTGGGACGCCCACCACAGCATGGCTTGCCAAGCTGTGCCATGTCTGCACCTGGGATCAGAACTGGCAAACCCCAGGCTGTCGAAGTAGAACATGCGCACTTAACTCCTGCGCCACCGGGCCGGCCCCCTGCAAGACTTTTTAAGCACTGTACTTTCCTTATTTCCCATCCGATTCCATTAAAGTGATTATTGTTAAAATCATTAGAATTAAAAGAGATTGACTAAATTAGACAACACACTCTCTTGGTAGAGTGTGAGGAAATGGGCTCTTTCACTCATTGCTGGTGGGAGTGCAGAGTGCTATAACCCTTTGAAGGGACATTTGGCAATACCAAAATTATAAATGAATTTACCCTTTGAGCTGGAAATCCCACTTCACGAAATGTCTCCTACAGATGCATCTGCATAGGTATAAATGAAGTCACCAACGGTACCTGATTTGTAACAGCACAAGATTAAAGACAACTCCCGTCTACAAAGGACTCGTTAAATAAACCAAAGTACATCCGCACTCTGGAAAACTGTGCCCTGTCAAAAAGAAGGAGGGTGCTTGCTTTGTACTGATATGGAAGGATCTCCAGGATAATTAACTGCAAAAAAATCAAGCTCAGAGCAGTGTTTATATTGTGCTACCCTGCGTGTCACAAAGCAAGATTTTAGGGGTGAGGGCTGGACAGACGGGGTGGGAGTAAGACTTATCAATATGCACCTTCCTATTTAGTTTTCTATTTGGAACATGTCAGTATATCACCTCTTCAAAGAGGTCTCGACTTTGTGAGCAACAAGGGTGTTGGTGTGGCATTCCACAGAGCTTGGAGAGAGGGCGTGACAGGCAGCTGAACCCCTGACTGGTGATGAGGGAGAAAGGGAGAGTGAGAGAAGCCCAGGTGGGAGTGTCTGCAGAGGGACAGAGGTGTTTGGATGTGCCTGCCCAGCAAAATAATTGGGTTTTTTGTTCCTTCTTCGTCTCCCCAAAGCCCCTAGTACATAGTTGCATATTCTAGTTGTGAGTGCCTCTGGTTGTGCTTTGTGGAACGCCACCTCAACATGGCCTGATGAGCAGTGCCATGTCCGCGCCCAGGATCCGAACCGGCAAAACCCTGGGCCGCTGCAGTGAACTTAACCACTAAGCCCCGGATTTCTAAAGGCTGTATAATCCATTGTCTCTAATTTAACCATTACTTTACAGCTAGATGTTAGTTCAGGTCAAGTTCTTTACATATTTGAACATGATAATAATAGGTGCCATTTAAAAACACTCAGTACATACCAGGATCTGTGCTCAGTGCTTTATAAGCACGAGCTTATATAATTCTCTCGCCAGCTCTACCAGGAAGATATGAGGCCCAGTGTACAGATGACAAAACTGCTATTCGCAAGGGCTAAGAACTTGCCCCAAATCACAAAGCTAGCAAAGCTGAGATTCAAACCCTTGTGTGCTCCCACATGTCTGTGCTCCTACGTGATAGCTCTGAAGAAAACGTCCATGATTTCCAAGGTTAAAACTCACAGCATCCAATTGTTTTCCTTGGGACAAGATATGTCACCATCTGATTCTTCTCCTCTTCATTTTTCTCTGTCAAGTTTGTCCATGATTCCCTCAAAATCCAAGGCCCAGAAAGGAACCCAGGGGCTGCCATCTTTTTCTTTGATCGCCCATATTTTATTAGGAAGCGTTTGTCTCTGTTGCACATTCCACATGAGATTTTCGGTTCGTCTTTGGCAGTCTTTAACCTAGTCTCTGGCTCTCATTGCACACGGCTGCCCTTGGCCTTCACTGCACAGATTTTGATGACCTCTGAATCCCTTTCCTCTTGGTTCATCTTAGACTGGCTTGAAGAGTAAAGGAAAAAAGAGCTTGTATGCTGGCAAACTAATTTGTGACTCTCTCCGTATGTAAATAAATTCACACACACACATTGTTATCAGTATTCTGTAAAGTGTTTTAACAATTGTGCATATTTAAATATATAAAGATTTTTTAAATCCTTCATGGAAACTTCTAACCATTTCTGGAATTGGCAGCAGACTTCTTAAGAACTTTTATCAGGTAAAAATTCATTTCTGAAAAGGATTCCCTACTTTAGTGTGGCACTATTTTTCTCTACTCTGAGTGGAAACAAGTTCAGAAGGAGCCCAAAGGACCTCTCTGTGCTTTGCTGCGTTAGGGGTACATTTGAGGAGCTGTGGAGAGGAAGGAATGTCGCGTTCAAACCCCCTCCCTTTTTTAATACTTCCTTTAAGGTCTGTAATATAATAAAAAAATTCCTCTTTCCCCAGCCCTGCCTCTAGTCTCAGTAACTCTGATGAGCAGGTAATTCAGCCGGACCTTGCCATTGCCTCATATCCTGGGCTGTTCTATTTGTTTCTTTGGATCCAAGAGTAAGACCTTGGCAGGGGACAAACAGTAGAGCCGAGCTCCTGCTGTGGTTACTGAGTAACTCAAAGCTTAACTCCTCCATAGAAATTTGGCCAAACATCTAGCACGAAAAACAGTCATCTCCAACTCCCTTGGGTTTCCATTTCACTAGGTGGTTATGACATTTTAATAAAGGCGAAGTAAAGTTTATCAAAATAAATCCTGCATTATCACCTGGCAGCTTTCAGGTGAGACACTCAAAGCATCTCATTGGAAATTGTCCAAATTCTCATAACTGTTGGAAAGGTCAGTTTTAGTTCCAGAGAAACCAAACCAAAACAACAAATATTTATTGAACATGTCCAGTGCACATGCCACTGGGTCTTGAAAGTACCAGGTACTGAATAAATATTTGTGTTTGAAGAAACCAAGGTTCAGAGTAGCTTTGCTGACTTAACAGGAAAATACTTTAAATTCGTCCCAAATGGAAAGTTAAGATTATCAAGGAAAGTCAAAATGCTTCCTTATGCCAGGGAATTGACACCTTGATGAACAGAAACACTGGGCAAGGGTATTCTTGGGATGTTGAGCAAGAGAGAGCTGCATGCAGTCAAAGCTCATTGCTTCCACATTAGCCCAGGAAGTTGTAGGTGGTAAAAGAGACAGAGAGAGAGAAGACAGACAGCAGAGACAGAGGGAGTGGGAGAAAGTTCCCTGGAGAGATAGGGGACAGGTTGGATAGACCCAGAAACATGAGAAAGAAACTCATAGTAAAGCTAAGGCCATGGGTCTGTGTTTTGGTAAGTAGAGGTCAATCACCTGAGGGTGCCTCTTACGCACCTCTGCCAAGGGCTGCTCCAGCAAACTTGACCAAGTCCATTTCAGGAGTGAGGCAGAAACGAGGGTCTAGGAATCAATGCGGCTTGGCACGTTTTATCCCATCAGGACACATGGTTGGTTTCAGGCCCCTCCTAACAGCCAGTGCTGAAAACCAACAGGTGCTCCTTGGGTACAGGTTGTTCTAACTCCGAAAGAAACAAGGTTCAGGGATGTCATCTTGGGCGACTATGCAAGCTCAGCTCACCAGGGAATGGTGCTGGAGGCAAATCCCTCGAGCTGCTCACTGTTAGAGAAATGGGCCAGCCCGCTCTGGAGAGGAAACCGAGCCAGGCCCTAGGTCCAGGACTTCATCGGTTTCCCTAGCTTGTCAGGATAACCGAAGGCCTAGTCAGTTACATGAAGACAAGGGCAAGGGTAGGGACTGAGGAAACTTAGAGGACACCTTTTAGACCATAATAACCTGAACATTTTTGGACTTGGGAGGATAAGAAGGCAGTGATAAACTGAGATGACTGTAGGTTTTCCTTGAAACTGATTATTTTCAAGGGCTTTGATACTGCAAAGGTAATTTTTTCCCTTTAACTTAGTGATACAGGAGCATACAGAGAGCTTAGTCAAGGCAACTGTGGGAAGCAGCTGACTTTGGTGGTACCCGTGTGGCTGTTTAGTAATGCCAATCGTGCCATTTGTTCTCAAGTTAAACACTCAAACACGGTTTCAAAATTCCTCCCCTCCTCTTCACTTCCAAAGTCCTGGTGCAGGTCCTTTTTATTTCTTGTAAGTCTACTGCAACAGATTCATAACTGGGCCCTCTGCCTCATGTCCTATTCCGCTTCAAATCACAATACAGGCATACTTCTTTTATTGCACTTCAGATACTGTGTTTTTTTACAAATTGAAGGTTTGTGGCAACCCTGCATCAAGCAAGTCTATCAGCGCCATTTTTCCAACAGCATTTGCTCACTTTGTATCTCAGGGTCACATTTTGGTAATTCTTGCAATATTTCAAACATTTTAGTTATTATATTTGTTATGGTGATCTGTGATCAGTGATCTCTGATGTTCCTATTTAATTGTTTTGGGGGGCACAAACTGTGCCCATATAAGACGATAAATTAATCAATAAATGTGTGTTCTGAGTGCTCCACTGATCAACCGTTCCCCCGTCTCTCTCCCTCTCTTTGCACTATTCCCTGAGACGCAACAATATTGAAATTAGGCCAATTAATAATCCTACAATGCTCCGGAGTGTTCAAGTGAAAGGAAGAGTCACACGTCTCTCACTTTAAACCAAAACCTAGAAATGATGAGGCTTAGTGAGGAAGGCATGTCAAAAGCCAAGATAGGCCAAAAGCTAGGCCACTTGTGCTAAATAGCCAAGTTGTGAATGCAAAGGAGTTCTTGAAGGAAACTAAAAGCGCTACTCCCGTGAACACATGAATGATAAGAAAGTGAAACAGTCTTATTGCTGATAAGGAGAAAGTTGTAGTGGTCTGGATAGAAGATGAAACCAGCCAAAACATTCCCTTAAACCAAAGCCTAATCCAGAGAAGGCCCCAACTCTCTTCAATTCTGTGAAGGCTGAGAGAGGGGAGGAAGCTGCAGAAGAAAAGTTTGAAGAAGCAGAGGTTGGTTCAGGAGGTTTAAGGAAAGAAGCCGTCTCCATAACACAAAAGTGCCAGGGGAAGCAGCAAGTGCTCATGTAGAAGCTGCAGCAAGTTCTCCAGAAGATCCAGCGAAGCTAATTCATGAAGGGGCTACACTAAACTACAGATTTTCAATGTAGATGAAACAGCCTTGTACTGGAAGAAGATGCCATCTAGGACTTTTGGAGCTAGAGAGGAGAAGTCAATGCCTGGCTTCAAAGCTTCAAAGGACAGGCTGACTCTCTTGTTAGGGGCTAACGTAGCTGGTGAAGTTGCATTGCCTTTAAGTTGAAGCCAGTGCTCATTTATCATTCTGAAAATCCTAGGGCCCTTAAGAACTACGCTAAATCAACTCTGTGTTCTATAAATGGAACAACAAAGCCTGGATGAAAGTACACCTGTTTACAACACGGTTTACTGAATATTTTAAGCCCACTGTTGAGAACTACTGCTCAGAAAGAAAGATTCCTTTCCAAATATTACTGCTCATAACAGTGCACCTGGACACCCAAGAGCTCTGACGGAGATGTGCGACATCAATGCTGTTTTCGTGCCTGCTAACACAACATCAATTCTGCAGCCCATGGATCAAGGAGTAGTTTTGACTTTCAAGTCTTATGGTTTAAGAAATTCATTTTGTAAGGCTGTATAGCTGCCATAGATAAGGATTCCTCTAATAGATCTGGGCAAAGTAAATCAAAAACCTTCTGGAAAGGATTCACCATTCTAGATGCCACTAAGAACATTTGTGATTGGTTCATGGGAAGAGGTCAAAATATCAACATTAACAGGAGTTTGAAAGAAGTTGATTTCAACCCTCATGGATGACTTTGAGGGGTTCAAGACTTCAGTGGAGGAAGTAACTGCAGCTGTGGTGGAAATAGCAAGAGAACTAGACTTAGACGTGGGGCCTGAAGATGTGGCTGTGTTGCTGCAATCTCATGACAAACTTTAACAGAGAGGAGTTGCTTCTTATAGATGAGCAAAGAAAATGGTTTCCTTTTTTTTCTAAAGACTTTTTATTCTTTCCTTTTTCTCCCCAAAGCCCCCCAGTACATAGTTGTATATTCTTCATGTGGGTCCTTCCAGTTATGGCATGTGGGACGCTGCCTCAGTGTGGTTTGATGAGCAGTGCCATGTCCACGCCCAGGATTTGAACCAACGAAACACTGGGCCGCCTGCAGCAGAGCGTGCGACCTTAACCACTCGGCCACGGGGCCAGCCCCAAAAGCGATTTCTTGAGACAGAATCTACCCCTGGTGAAGATGCTGTGAAGCTTGTTGAAATGACAACAAAGGCTTTAGAACGTAGTTGGTAAAGCAGTAGTAAGGTTAGAGAGGATTGACTCCAATTTTGAAAGAAGTTTATGTTATCAAACAGTATCTCGTACTACAGAGAAATCCTTCATGAAAGGAAGTCAATCAATGTAGCAAACTTCATTGTTGTCTTTAGAAAATTTCCACAAGCACCCCAACTGTCAGCAACCACCACCCTGATCAGTCAGCAGACATCAATATTGAGGCAAGACCCTCCACTGGCAAAAAGATGATGACTCTCTGAAGGCTCAGATGACGGTCAGTATTTTTAAGCAATAAAGCTTTGTGTGTGTGTGTGTGTGTTTGTGTGTGTGTGTGAAGAACATTGGCCCTGAGCTAACATCTTTGCCAATCTTCCTCTATTTTGTATGTGGGATGCCACCACAGCATGGCTTAATGAGCAGTGTATAGGTCTGTGCCCAGGATCCAAACCCATGAACCCTGGGCTGCTGAAGTGGAGCACATGAACTTAAGCACTACGCCACTGGGCTGGCTCTAATATAAAGTATTTTTTTATTAAGGTATGTACATTGTTTTTTCAGATTTAATGCTATTGCACACTTAATAGACCACAGTATAGTGTAAATATAACTTTTATATGCACTGGGAAGCCATAAACTTTGTATGGCTCACTTTATTGCGACATTCACTTTATTGTGGTGGTCTGGATACGAACCCTCAGTATCTCCAAGTTATGCTTGTAATCACGTCACTCTCTGGCTTAAAATTTTTGCTGGTTTTTAATTGCTAAAGGATGAAATCCAAACTCAGAATAGTACACAAAGCTTTTCAAGACCCGGCCTCAACATATCTTTTCTACCTATCTCAGCTCCTTGAAGTTCTGTTATGAGGCCACACTCTTTCACAATTGTGTAGGTGCTCCCAGGGCAGGAGTCTCCACTCCCCACCTTGTCCATCCTATAAACCTTTCACACCTTTCAGGATCAACTCTTCAGAGGTAAAGACTTTCCTGAATCACCATGCTGCTCCAGCCTTACACATTTTCCTTTAAGCAGTCCCCGGGTGGTGCTAATTATGTCTTACATCTCATTCATTTCACTAAAATTTATTTATTTATTTTTTAAGATTTTTTTTTTTTTCCTTTTTCTCCCCAAAGCCCCCCAGTACATAGTTGTATATTCTTCATTGTGGGTCCTTCTAGTTGTGGTATGTGGGATGCTGCCTCAGCATGGTTTGATGAGCAGTGCCATGTCTGCGCCTAGGATTCAAACCAACGAAACCCTGGGCCACCTGCAGCGGAGCGCGCGAACTTAACCACTCGGCCACAGGGCCAGCCCCTCATTTCACTAAAATTTAAATGATAGGCAGAAACTGGATCTTTCTGCTTCTAAAATTGCCTATCACACAGAACCTTACTCAAAAGTGTGGTCTTTGGACAAAGAGCACCGGCATCACCTAAGAGCAGGTTAGATAACGTTAGGCCCCACTGCAGGCCTGCTAGAACAGTGACAGCAGTGAACTCTACGTACAGCCCAGGGGAACTCTATGGACATTGAGTTTGAGAAGCACTGACAAAGAAGCCATCCAGTAAACGTGAAGACAAAGGCACAAATCTGATTCCTTCATTCCCCTGCTCACCACCCTTTTGTGGATTCCCTTTACTTTTGGGATAAAATCCAAACACCTAAGCATGGTCTGCAGGCCTCTTGGATCTGGCTCGACCTCCTCCCAGGCCACTCCCTTCTCCCTCTACTTCAGCCTCAATGACCTTCTTCCAGTTTCCACAGCACAGGTTTTCCCCTTGTTTCTGAGTTCACACATCCTATTTTCTCTGACTAGGAGTCTCTTGCCTCCAACAGCCTACTCCTATTCTCTCCATTCTTCAAGTCTTACCTTCAGTGAAACTTCCTCAGCCAGGCAAGTGAAGTCTTCTCTGTGTAGTCTGAGCTCCTTGCTCTTCTGAGGACAATTGTGGATGAGTAATTCTTTGGTAATTCTGTCTAGTGTTTTGTAGATGATTGTTACCTATTTTTTCTTTAAAGATTTTATTTTTCCTTTTTCTCCCCAAGCCCCTCGGTACATAGTTGTATATTTTTAGTTGTGGGTCCTCCTAGTTGTGGCATGTGGGACGCCACCTCAGCGTGGCCTGATGAGTGGTGCCATGTCCGCGTCCAGGATCCGAACTGGCAAAACCCTGGGCCGCCAAAGCTGGAGCACGTGAACTTAACCACTGGGCCACGGGGCTGGCCCTGATTGTTACCTATTTTTAAACTGCATATATGTCAAGTTCCACTCTTGGAGTCTAAGCTCCTCGAGGGTAGAGACAGTATTTTCTCTTTGTCCTAAACAGTGCTGCACAGTACTCAATAAAGTACGTTAGTAAACACTGTAGCGGGCGTCAAGTGAGTAGTTGAAAGTTCACTTTTGGTGCGCTAGGTGTTCCAAACAAGGGTGGCAGCCGTTAACTGAATGAGCTACCAAATTGGAAAGCAGAGGGATTTACTAATCATTGCAGTTTAGCTGGTCACTGAAATTGAGTGCTAATGCACACAAAAACCAAAGTTGTATCAATCTAAGTGCATCTCAGTCTAAGGGGTCAGAAAGTACCCTACTGCACGTGAGCAGGGTAGGCCTAGCTAAGTGGTAAAGACAGCAGGGCTGGTTTTGGAAGTCCTACTCTAGATTTTATAACACTCAAGGATGGTTGCAGTAGTTACCGTCCTTCATATCCTCTTTTTTACCATGGCCCCTTTTGTTGAGGTCAGATTTGCTACCATTGGATATTTCATTGCTAATTGTCAGTAGGAGTAGTAAATAACCTTCACTACAATGTGTATTATTTTTCTTTTTAGTTATTTTAAAGGAAATCCCAGCCATCGTCAGTTATGCATCTTTTAAAAACGTAGACATTTTCTTACACGGCCATGTCGCTATTATCACGCTAAACAAAAATGCCATTCCTTGGTATTATCTAATACTCAATACTTAAATTCCCTAATTATTTCAAAAATGTCTTTATGCATTTGGCTAATTGGAATCAGGATCCAAACAAAGTCCATATGTTGCATTCGATTTTTGTATCTCTTAAATTTCTTTAATCTAGAGTAGTTCCCTCCCCTCCTGTTTTTTCTTCTTCATGCATTTGAGTGGGTGACTAAGGTCTATTTTCCAGTGGTCTCTAAGAGAAAATAAACCTACATTTATCCCCTACCTGCAAGGAATGACTAATGGGTGGGGATTTCAGAACAATTAGGAAAAGTCAGTAAGAATGGAAAGGCAAAATATTTCTATCAGGAAGGTACCGAGAGTAAGTCCATATTGCTCCAGTATAAAGGAGGTCCTTATTTTAAGAGCCAAATAACCCAGGACTTTGGACACTCGCCAGGGAGTCTTACTGACCCTCGGGTCTGAGCACCACCGCCTGTGCTCCTCATGTGCAACCAGTGGATCACAAACGGAGGAATTGGACTGTACAGTATTTAATGTTGGACTAATTCCTGTGAGATTTCTACTAAATTGGCTACTACAAATATGTGTTTGCTTGTGCACATTATCCACTCCTCTTTCACCTAAAAAAACAAAGAACTCCACAAAAAAGGTGCAAGAAAATAACCTCAAGGTTAGAGTAAGATGGCACAGACTCATTTACAAAAAAGACTACACGTTTCTCCTCATTAATTTCTCATTTAATATAAATGCTGACAGAAAGCAGATAAAGACCTCGTAGACACTTTCATATATTTACAAACCAAAAGGTGAATCACCTCCTTCTACTTGTAAAAATAATCCTTTTATCTGCAACTCATGGGAGCCTTAAACACTAATTAGGAGCAACATGAGGCTGAGTCAGTTTCCAAGGCAATAAAGAAAGGAAATAGCATTTAACAAAATGTAGCATCTTCGATATAAACAACATGCACACAAATAATACAAAATTCAAAAAGATGGCCCTAATCCTCTCAAAAACCTGCAACAAATGGAATAGGTACTTACTCAGACCCAGCGTTCTGCTGCCCTAAACATTTTCCTATTTCTTTTTTTCCACCTCACTTACTGTGAAAACTGTTTAAAATTGGAAATATAAACAGATTTAAAAGAGAGGAAAATGGTCCATTTCAAACAAGGTTCTTTTTCCTATTCCAAAAGAACTTTCAGGAGATAAAGTCTTCAAATGAGATTTCACAGTTTGCCAGATGCTAAGGAATTTATCCACAGCTTGTGAAATTCCAACCCACTATCTGTCTTCACTTTTTAAAAAAAGTTGGAAACACTTGGAAAAAGTAAAATTTCACAAACTTTAGCAATTTAAAAATCAGCTGTCACTTTAAGGCTCAATATTTTTCTGAACAGGTGGACAGAGGCAGGCAAGATAGAACAGGGAGCTGAGGCAAGTAAAATAGGGTTGCAAGAAAACGTTTTAAAAATGGTATTTTTGTCTAGCACTGATTTATAAGAACAGGAGACAGAAATTCTCACTATCCAAAACTGTAAGTGATTTCATGAAGTCATTTATAACGTGACTCAAATCCCACGGGCTCCTTTATTAACCTACATTATTTTTGTCTGGTTAAATATACCTCTGCAGGGCACAATCACATACAATCAATACGATTGGTAAATTACACAAGCTCTATCCCAAGCAAATATGCATCAATGTTAAAAAGTTATTTTTTTTAAAAAAAACAAAATAAAACAAAATAAAATCCACCCAAAAAGGTGATAATGACTGCAGAATGTCTCGGGGAGACTGCTATGAGCCTAAAGACCAAATTGACCATAGTCAGGGAAAAAGGGCGGCAGGGCTAACAGGTGGAAGAGACCACACACACGAAGAGGAATCTCACAACTGGAAAATGTTTAAGTGAGTGAAAGGTTTTGTTCATTATCTTAATTCACTTTTTCTATTCCTTTTGTTCCAAAAAGTCATAGATTCATCATAAAGTAAAATAATGAAGCCTACAGATCACTGAATGAAAAAAACTCTTTTCCCCCAAGTTCCTTTCATTCCCAGAAAGTAGGAAGAGGAGAAAGGATGAAAGGGGTAATAATGAAAATTTAGGCAACAAACCTGGAAAAAGCAGCTCTCACGGCAGTGTCTTAGTTGAACGGAGGATGTGAAAATGATAAGCAAAAGCTTAAAATGCCTTTAAATCAGACGACTATTTTACAGGCTGGTTCAGATATTATTGGGAGAACGGCAGCCAATCAGCGGAGAGATTACACAAATAAATGGTGGTTTAAAAAAATCAGGCAAAAAAAAAAATAAACCCATAAAAAACCAACAACCAGGCAACCAGTTATCCACCCAACAGTTTGTTTCCATCCTTTTCTTGATCCTTTCGTACGTCAGCTGGGGAGGGGGCAGGGGCCACCTGACAGTTTCCAGTTATAAGATGACTCTGAGTGCGCAACCTAGAACGGATGCCAAAGACTTGTGAGCTCTGTCTAGTCTACTTAGAGTAAAAAACCCAAAAAACAAAGAACAAAACCCAGCCAGAAACAGTGACACCTCAATACAAGAAAATAAGTCACCTTAGCTAGTATATAATGTACATTAGGATAACGAACTCCACAGGATTTTATTTTTCTAAATACATATTTTTGGACACAATATTGTCTTGAGGTTTATTTTAAGTTCTCTTTCTTAGGATATTATGCCTTATTTTCTTGGAAAATAAAGGTTATTACTCTAGGGATGTTTTGTTCAGGAATAAAGTTTAGGGGAAATTCAGTGTTTGGCTGAAGTTCAGAGGCTCTGAAACAAGGATTCCAGTGGTGAGGTAAGTCCCTTTATCACAACAGGATTTCAAAGGGCTCTTTACCCTCTTGGTTCAGTGCAGCGTTGAAAACCCACCTACTGGGAACACATTTACTATTAAAAGGTATTACTTCTTCTTGGTGGTGGCAGTTTCCTATTCTTTATTAACATTATTTCTAGTATTATGTGTCAACTAGAATCTATTATATGTGAAAACATCTTTAGCAGTCAAAAAAAAAAAAAATCTTACAAACCAAATCTTAAATTGGTATTTACTACAATTATGAGTACCTTTTGACAAAAACAGCTTTTTTTTCAAGTGGCTCAGAAAAGTTGAATAAAGAATTGTTATAAAATATTAACTGCAATCCACCTACAACTCCCAATAAGTCCTTTCAGCAGGAAAATTTAATAAAGCTGAGCTGAAGCAACAAATAAATATAAAAATCATAGCTGTCCAAGGTAGGAAGGTCTGAATGTGGACCAGCAAAACGGGCACTCAGGGAAAACGACGACGTCAAGTAGACTGCTTGCTTGTTCAATCCCTAATGTTGAGGTGAAATCTGCTTTAGTTCAGTAGCTCTGTCTAATTTTTATCTAAAAGCACAGGCCGATTTTTCAGGGAAGAGACCAGCTTGCAATACTATAACCACCTATCACCAAGTAAAAAATAAATACAACTACATTCTTTTAGAGTAAAAATCTAACTAAACAATGCAGTTAATTTCCAGGCAGGATATTAATTTCTCCTAAAAAGTAACTGGGCCTTTCTTGTTAAGGAAATATAAATCACCACAGGTGCTTTCTACAGACAGATTTTATATATGAAACCTTTACTCAATTTTTTAAAATGAGCAAAAAGAAAGTGGAAAAAAGGTGGTAAAACCTCAATCCATCACCATTTCTATGTAATAACAAGTGAATACTCTTTTGTGAAAAAAAACTCTTTTTTCTCTGAATCTAAATATAATCTAATGTGTACTGACTACAGTTAATTATTTCTCACCACGCATGCTCATGAATTCTTTTACCCAGTCCCACAACTCGACCATGGTGATAGCAGATTGTCCTTTAGGCAAAAGTGAAAAAACAAAACCACACAAGATGCTATCGTGACAAGATAATCTCAAAAAAAGGGAGGAGAGACTGTTTACACACAGTTTCGTAGAAGATGACATTCACTGGTTTAGAGAAACTGATGAATTTTCATTACTTTTACATTTTATAAAGCCAGCTAACTTTAACAGTTAACCTTAGATAAATCTACTTACATAGTACAATCAATTAACAAATACTAAAAGGTTTCACAATCAAAATGGCTACTATTTCCCCCCAAACCAAAACAGAGTAAAGCACAAGTCTTTGGCTCTCCTTTAAAGAAAACAGCAGGTTATCATTCTTAACCAGACCTTTGTTTGCCTACCAGTAGGGCAAATACCACATTTGTGCATCACTGAGTAATAACACCATTAGAAAAGGCAACTTCACAGAAGTTATTGGCTAAGCGAATTCATTTGAATGCTCTGTTTTGAGGCAGCAAACTGTCACTGTTGCAGATTGGGGAGGGCAGTGGGTAAGTCAAAGGGAATTTGCAAGATAGAAAAGGGCCAGAAAAAAACCTTTGGGCTCCAACCCTGAAGACCTATGGAAAATCTGATGGAGTTACATATTCAAGGTGGCAAAGGAGAATCATACCAATTTTATGTCTTTTAGGCAAAAGAATAAATACATGGGAAAGACTAGGAGAAGGGAAGGGAAATAAGATGAGAGAAGGGCATCAGCCACATTCATGCTATACCAAATAAATTTTTACACATTCTGAGTAGTTGAATATTTGTAGATGGTATTAAAAATAGTGTTTTATTATTTGAACAATCTACCACAAACCTATGCTATAAATAACTTTTCTTTTGATTAGGAAAGTAAAAAGGAATGGATCTTTAGTCACTTCAGCCCCTGTAAATTACCCAAGACAGGGCAGCTATTGGACTTACCTTGTGACAGTATCTATAAGTAGGGCAAAAGAACTACATGTAAGTCAAGAAATTCAATCAAGATATCTTACTCTCAGTTCTTATCCCCTCTGCCAGAGACTCCGTGAAAAAAGAGTAAGTCAAAGTACTTTTATATTCCTAGTAACAATTAAATCCTGGTTTTGTTATCTAAACAAGAGTGAACACAATGCCTTAACCATCTCAGAATTGTTCATTTTCATCTGAGATGTCGAAGTCTTGCTTCTGAATTCAGTGAAAAGTAAATAAAGTCGTCTTCAGAAGAAATTAATATTTTAATAAGTAGAAAGCATAAAAACTATATTTCCTATCTGACTGGTTTCACCTCTTAAATGTCTCTAAGTTTAAATTTAAAAAGCCAGAAAAGTCAATGCCTTTCACAGACTTTGACAAAAAAGCAGTTAAAAAGTCAAGCAGTTTTGCCCAAATAGGCCATTTATCCTTACAGGTTTATATTACAAAGCATATCACAGAGAAAAGGAAAAGAAAAAAAAATACCCAAACTTTGGCGCTTTTCTTGAATTCCTAAAACTGCTTGTGAGCCCTAGGAAAGCTGTGAGAATTGCCATGAGGTAAGGCAGAATAACCAATTTAAAATAGATAAGCTACAGGCACAGTGGGACAGTATACTATACTTCTGCCTTTCTCCCCAACCAGATTTCCTCCAGAGTGTGAGGTCTTAGAGAGAGAAAGTTAGAATTAAGGCTACAACTTAACAGATTTCCCCCACTCCCAAATGAAAACACTTTAAAAAGTGAAAGAGACTATTCTAAGTCAATTCAAAACAGTAGCTTTTCTAGTTTTCTTCAGAATAGGAATACTGCATAAGTTAATCAAAACGGTGAGAGCAAAAATGAGTGTATTTGAAGAAAATAAGAAGAATAACAGAAGTTGAGTTATTAGGAGTTTCAATAGATATCCAAAATGGAATTTTACTTTTATTCTAAACTTCAACAAAATTAATACCCATAAATTCCCTTTTAGTAGCAGAATCATTTTGAGTTCCAAATTGAACCAAGTGCTTCTAAAATTTAGGAATTATCCAACATGTCCAAAGAAGAAATAAGACCTGCCCAAATCTGCCTACAGAAGGGTGGAGGCCAAAAATGTTGCCTTTTATGGTTATACAGAGAAATGGCAAATCTTGGGACTGTCAGACATACAAAGGTTCCTCTCCTTCTCCCAAAAAACAATAAGCACTTCAAGAGCACATGTAAGAGGGTTTTAAGCAAAAAAAACCAAACAAACAAAAAAGCAAAAAAGCAGTGTATTAAAAAAGGAAAATATGGATATCAACTAAAAAAAAGTCTCACCTTCATTCAGTGCTTCTACCTCCCAATCAGTCATTTTATCGCAACAGCTGCGCTCATGCGAAAAAATCCTTAAAACATACCCAATATATATACAGATATAGCTATGTATATATGTATATATATAATATATATATAAATTTTTATTTAAATAAAAAAGAAAGCTCGAATCCCAAGCCAATATGTGTATATCAAATCCTTGACCAGCCAGGTCTGTAGGGCATAATCAAATTCAATGTGAAATAGTATATAAACACGGTGCCTTGACTGGGCAAATTAAATAATTGCTACTCAAAAGAGTGTTCTGTTTGGACTCTCCTACTGGTAGGCAATGACAGGACTGTATTACCCTCCCCCCCCATTTGTTTCTGTTAACAGTATGATGGACACAGAGCTTAGACTGAGGTTCTTATGACCTCAGCAGGAGTTAAGGGCTAAGACAATAAGAAACAAGAAAAATATAAACTCTTGCTTTTACCCAACCAAAGCAATGCAGTAACTTATTACATAACCAGTGCTTTCTGTTTTAGTAGTATAATCCAGAGAGGGAAATTTTAAAAAATCAGGCAAACAGAGGGATGGGGAGGGTAACTATATCAAATAATTCCCACTAAACATGTTTTATAGGGTCTTAGTTCAGTATAGACACGCGGCATCAGAATATGTGCAGCAGAACTAAACAAGAAAAATTCTTCCGTATTCGACATTTTCATGAAGAATCCTTTTAACATTGTAAAGCCAAATCTATGAAAATTGACTAGGTACTTACTACCTACTTGTGCTAATGATTCTGAACAGCAACAACTGATCAATTTGTAACCTATCCTTAAGATCTAGGCAGTTCGTATTTGCCAGATCTCTTTGAAAGCCAGGGGCTCCAGTATATACAAGGAATTTTATTTTATATTTTTGGGTTTAGGAATTTTATTTTATATTTTTGGGTTTTGAGAGTAAAAACAAAAACATCCATCAAAATAATGTGTCTCTGCTCATTTTAAGTTCAAATCAAGTGTTTCAGTCTTAAAATATGGTTGATGGTCCTAATTTTTGAATATTCTATGATTTCAACAAAAGTTCAACTTGGAAAAAGCACAGCTCCAAATTTCCAACCATGAGCTTAATACAGGTAACACATCAACCATGTATTTTCAGCGCCAATAAATTACAGTTCATTCTTAAAATAGTCTCCATTTGAATCTAATCAAACAATCTAAAACAGTGACTTGGGCTTCTGATTACATTAAGTGAATGAAAAGGATCCATAATATGGAAATGAGGACTTCAAAATAAATTGGTAATTATCTCCCTGAAAAGGTGAAATAAAACAAAAACAAGAGATAAAACTCTGCTGAACAACAAAAAAGTGTTACTGCCATATGAAAAACATACCTACACATGAAGCTAGTCACCCGGAATGGGAAAGAAATTATGGCTTCTAAATAACATCTCTCAGAAAAGTTGGTTTGCTGCACATTTTCTAATAACTAGTCTATTACTGTCTCTTTGTTTCTCAAGCACCACAGAATTTTCAGAAAGTGCTTTTTGTCTATTTTAACTTATGGGGTCATGAGAGTTGGAAAGGATTGGGGGTAAGGAATTATACACTGGGTATGTAATAATACCAAAATACAAGAAAAACCTACTTCATTAAGATCATACAATTAATCAAACAGAGTATATATATAATATCTTCTTTTTTTTTAAAGCCCTGGATCCAAGGCGTCCAAAGTTATTAAAATAAAGTTCATTCACAGAACAAAAACAAATTTAATCTGAATTGCTTGCAGATACTGCTAATTTTCTTTTTCTTTTTCTTTTTTTTAAATTAAAAAATGCATTAATGTGAACTATGTGCAGGGTTTGTTTTTAGTAGTGGTGTTTGTGCACATTGCCTCCGGTGCTCTTCCTGGATTTCTCTGACCACTCTCAGAGAAAAAGTTTAGAAGTCATCTGTTCTCCTCCCACTATGCCCCACAAACTGATTAGGAGCAGAAGATAAAAGCAGGACTCCTCATATTTCAGGGAGCAGAACTGGGTGTAACCCCTGATCTCTGGGAGCCCTCGCTGTCCCCTCCTCCCTCAGGGTCCTCTGATAGGTTCAGAGAGCTGGTCTTGTTTGATAGGAGGCTGATATTGTCTTGTGTCAACGCTGATCCATTCGGTACATCACTGTCAACATAAAAAAAAGAAGAGTTGAAATTTTAAAAAAAAGGAGAGAGATAAAAATGATTATTTAGTAGAATAAAATTAGCAAGCCCTTTCTTTTAGCAGTATGGAAAAACATATGAATGGCTTTTAAACTTTAACTTATAGCTCTATATCCATGCTTTAGTACAGGGGCCGGCAAACTAAAGCTAGCCCAGTGCCTATTTTCGTAAATAAAGTTTTACTGGAACACAGCCTGTCCATCTGTTTATGTACCATGTATGGCTGCTCTCACACTACAATGGCAGAATTGAGAGTTTCAACAGAGGCTGTTAAGACCCATAATTTTAAATATTTACTATCTGGCCTTTAACAAAAAGTGTTGATCCTTGCCTTAGCAGGTTTACTAGTACAAAAAAATTATTTTGAATCCAGGTAAATGCATGGATTTAAAGAGCCAAAACCTAAGCTTGAGAGTAAGAGGGCATTAGAAATTGTTGTTATATATCATTAGGAGGGCAATTTAGGACTATGCATCAAAAGCCTCAAAATACCCTAATGAAGTAATTAAAGATGCACAAAGAGTTAACGACAATACTGTTTACTGCAGGGTTGTTTATGACAGCTGATATGTGTCCTTCCACGCCTGTAGAAGAAAACTGCATGATATGGACAGACCAAATTAAAAACTGGGGGATGCCGGCGTGGGTAGAAAGAGGCTAAATGCCTACACATTTTAAAAAACACAGGATGGGTATACATCAAAATG
The DNA here is from genome assembly GCF_041296265.1 of Equus caballus. Lineage (NCBI taxonomy): Eukaryota > Metazoa > Chordata > Mammalia > Perissodactyla > Equidae > Equus > Equus caballus. The sequence goes on from NC_091688.1 coordinate 9,637,691, forward strand.
TTAACACGGGTTTTAAACAAATTAAAAAACAAGGGGAAGGAAACAAAATCAGAAAATTTCACTTGTTAGGTATTGACAGATAATTCAACCTTGGATCTGTTCTAAAACAAGTTTTATAACTCCTATATTTATGCAAAAATATTCTTTTCCTAATGTATACAGAAGAATGATATTTTAAAAAATAAAAATCATATTTATGAAGGTACTTCTGTCATGACTGGATGATATAAAACTATGAAAATGTTCCTTTCTTTACCTGAATGTCAATGTAAGGTCCTCAGCTGGAACCTTATTTTGTGGTTCCGGTTGTCCATTTTCTGCTTGCTTACTTGTATTCAATTTGCTTTTCATGTCCAGAGAACACTGGTTCTCCTTTGAAAGAGAACAAAATAAATTCAAATCTTCTGTTTAATGGTGCCAACGGAAGAGAGACCAAATACAGATAACACAAACTGATGACCCAGAAATCATATTTAGTTTTGTGAAATAATCAGAGACACAGGCAGACTAAAAGAGAAACATACACAAAAACAGAAGAGAGTACAAGCCACTTGCTCACTATCCAAGCTGGACAACGAGGGGGAGAATGCCTCGAGTTTATATGAAAAAATTCCACAGAAAAACTGATGACTTAGAAAAAGCAAGTCAAAAGGTAATAAATATCTGTAATATATCTATTTAAAGCAGAAAAACTAAGTTCCTCATTTATTTGCTTAGAAAGAATGTAAAAACTATGCACAAAAAAGTCAATTACCATGCAACCTGGGGGGAGCGGTTCAATCCCCTAAGACTCAAAATTTACTGAAATGAATGTTTATGCACTATAAAGCAAGCCCTAAGCACATCTGCGGATACAATTCCACAGGAAGGAATGTGTAGATTACATCTCACTCATAACAAAAAAGAAGACATCAATAACTTAACGGCTATGAAAACTAGAATGCTATTTGGTAATAATACATCTTTCGTATGACATGATGGTATTGTAAAATCATAAACACCATCCCCTCTGCTTCCCTAATGAGTATGTTTAACAAATATTTAATAATTTTCAATTAACTACCTTGTTTTCCCTAAAATTTTTTCATAACGCAGAATCCTAAGACAAAGAACACACTTAAACCAAAAGGGAATGAGGAGAGGAATGATAAAATAGAGAGGCAGCCCATCTTCATGAGACTGACTCTAAGTATTAATCACCCAGTGGAACGCCTGGGGGTAATGATTTGATAGCTCTAGATGATTTTAGAACTCTAGAGCCATGAGTTCTAGGACATTTCCTTTCACATTCCCTCTTTTCCCACCATAAACTCACCATACTCAGTTCCCGGGTTCTCTTCCCGATTTCCCTTTCCACCTGGTGCAGTTCCAAGCTCAACTGCTCACTTGAGATCATTCCAGGCCATTTTGGAGGTGGTGGTGGGGGCTGTGATTGGCCTGCCAGGGTGTTCGCCTCCCTCTGCAACACCAGCCTGTTACTAACAGCCTAGTGCATAAAGCCAAGCACACACACAACTCAACACACATCACACCATGTAGAGAATGACCAGGCCGATTCCAGACTACAGCCTTCAGCAGCTTATCACTCAGGCAGTTGCCATAAAAATGATGCAACTATAAGACACTGTCTCTTTCTTTGAATACTATTTGAATAAAAAAAGAAAAAAACAGGGGTTTTAAACTTAGTGAATAGCAATTTAATCTTATGTATAAGTTGCTCTTTTAATTTTCTTACTTGAAAGAGGTCAACTATAAATGTGCGTCTCTCCTTTTTTTTATTGAATTTTCTCTGAAGTAAATTCTGTGATTTATTTCAATGAAACCTCAGTAATGGCAACGACATTTATTTAACCCTAGTGAATTCAGCAAGTGGCAAGCCTCTAAATGATGCTGATATTCTTTTGGGACAGAAAATGGGTCTAGAAATATCAACTAAGACAAAAAGCCATGAATCAGCTGTTTAAGGAATCATGCTATATGGAGTTAAAGGTCTGAATCTTTAAAAAGCTAATGAATTAAAGACGGACATAATTAAACCTAGCATTCTTTTTCTTACAATAGGAATCAGCAAGAAGTTTTGGACCAACATAAATAAAGGGCAAAAGGAGATATGAGTTATTATATAGGTTTTATTATGAGTTATTATATAGGTTTTTAAAAATTCTAAACCTTACTGCTTACATAAGAGCACAAACCAGACATGTGTTCCAAAAAACAATCACCTACTGTCTTCCTAGTAAGAAAGTCTAAGACAGAATTAGTTAGAAATTTATTTCCACGGTGATGCCTTACTTATATTAAAGATCTTGGTAGAATGATAAAGACTGTTATAATAGTATCTTTTTCTCCAGAATGGAGCAATGTATTTATCATTGGAATGTCTTTAGTTTTCTATATTCAAAGAATATGTTCCCACGTAAAGGATAATAGTATAAACAAAACCTAGTCTTCCTGGGGTGGCACTTAAAAGAGATTTTAAATTCTTTGTTTTCTGATATTTTGTTTCCCTTAAATGTCAGGCAGCAGAGTGGAAAGAACACTGAATTTGGAGTATGAAGACTTGGGTTCATGTTTCAACCTCTGTTTTCTTCAACCAAAAAAGGGGGAAAATACTACCTGCCTAACCTACCTGTCAGGGACGTTTTAAGGGTCAAATAAGATATGTGATAGCAATTTAAATTTAAAGAACCATATTAATGAAAGGTGCTATTATTACACATAGGCTGTTTTTTTAAGCCAAAAGTCTAAGTTTCTACTTTTTAAAGATTTACAGAGGCTAGCCTGGTGGCACAGTGGTTAAGTTCACATGTTCCACTTCCATGGACTGGGGTTCACCAGTTTGGATCCTGGGCATGGACCTACACACTGCTGGTCAAACCACGCTGTGGCAGCCGTCCTATATATAAAGTAGAGGAAGATGGGCATAGATGTTAGCTCCGGGCCAGTCTTCCTCAGCAAAGAGGAGGGCTGGTGGCAGATGTTAGCTCAGGGCTAATCTTCCTCAAAAAAAAAAAAAAAAAAAAGATTTATAAATAAATGCTAAGGATTAAAGGAAATAAGAAAAATTAAAAACAAATCATAAGCTAAAAGAATTTGTTGATAAAAACTGTATACCTTAAACTTAAATGTGTCATGAGGGAATATAAGCTCCTGTTGGGAAATTTCAGATAACCTGTTTTCTATTCTCAGGTAATAGAAATCCTAAGTTTCCTACTGTCCCAGAGTTGAACTCTAAGTCCTTAAATTTTCTGAAGAATGAATATGTGTACTAACTCTTAAGAAAGACCATTAGATTTTGTGTTCATAGTACCTCAAAGTTTCTCCTTTTAGAATCTCTGAGAACGCCTCAAAAATTGGAATGAAAAAAAAAATCTACAGGTTGGTACCTCTAGTCCACGTAGCTGGGTCTGTTGGCTAATTTGTTGGTTTAGCTGCTGCAATTCTAGCCGAAGTTGCTCCCTCTCAGCAGATGGAAGGGGTTTTCCATGACTGGCCACTTCCGAGATGGATACTCTCTCCCTTTGGTGGGAAACAAAGTATGGAACAAACTTTAAATTTTATTTTCTAAAAATATTATTGACCAGAAAAACAGGAAAAGTTGATTAATTTTAAAGGTTTGTAAAAGTAAAAACAATGGCTCCTACCTTTCACTGAAGTGTCCCTGAGAAGGTATGTTTTGATGAGGTGAATATGGAGAACCTCCCCAGCCACCATGGGTTCCATATGGACTATAATCTGGAAGAGAATAATTTACTGTAGTATGATGTGCTTCTTGTTTTAAGGTAGCCATATCTAAAAGACACAGGCATACTGTGTATATGCCTATCTGCAAAGATGTCTACCAAACGGTAATAGGGTATTGATGTTCATTTTTTCACCACTAAAACGACAGTCTTTGTCATTTTTCGTTTGAATCGTTCTTTAAAAATGAGAATGTATTATTTAAATAAAAGCAATGAAGCTATTAAAAAAAACAGGCAATCTTCACATACACACATTTTAGTCTGTACCCCTAGAATTCCCAGAGATAAGTGCATGGAACAGTTTGAAGATTACTGCTTTGGAAGACTGTGGAAAGCACGGATAGTAAATGTGGAATAGAGGTGGTGCTGGACATCATGAATGCGAACCCTCTAGATCGGCTTACTTCAGAGATTCTTACCTGAAATGTTAATAGGTTTTGTGGGAGCTCCCTGAGGTGCCATAGCCTGCATTGGACCAGCACCCTGATATATTGTTTTGGAAGTTCGAGAAATGGCACCAAACCGAGATACTGTTGGTCGATCTCCAAATGGGATGAGGTCATCATCACTGGTTTCTGCTGTTCTTCTCTGGAGATCTAATCGCTGGTCTCTCACTCCTTTACTCTCCACGTTCTGATAAAAAGTAAAATGAGAAATCCACCCCACGCTTAGATCTCTAACATAATTTCTTCTAGCTCTGTAATAAGGTTAAAAAAGCGTGCAATGTTCTCACTGGTAAGACTAAAACTTAATAAAACTTACGACAACTTTGGTTGTCATTATAAAACACTTTTTAAAACTTTGACCACTCCCCCACAATAAGAAATATACTTTACATCATGATCCAGTACATATACACATTCAAATATAAAATTTCATAACACATCTTTACCCTTACTATATGTAATGTACTCTAGTATTTATATTGTTATTACAATTCATTTCTTTAAATAAAGGTTCGTCATGACCCACTCAACTAATTTCAAAACTCAACAGTTAGAAAAACAATGTTTAAAAATATAAGTGTCACCACAGGTTTTTCAAAGGGCTTCCAGTCAGAAAGAAATAAGTACCGAGAAAAATGGAAATGGAAATCTAATCGCTGGACCCTTGCTACTCAAAGTAGTCCAGGGACCAGCAGCGGCAGCAGCATCTGGGAATTCATTAGAGATGTAGAATCTTAGGTCCCATCCTAGTCTTACTGAAACAGAACCTGCATTTTAACAGACCCCTAGGCAATTTATATGCACATTAATATTTGAGAAACACTGGGCTAGACTTCTTATACCTGTATGGGAGATTTTCAATTACACCTAGTATATAATTAGGTTAGGTTAGCAGACACTTTTATCCGTTACTGATTTAAGGAAATGAGTTTTATTTTGCTAATATTTATGTTACTTTAATATAATAACCCTTTGTGAAAGCCAGGTACAAAGCAAGGGCTCCTCTCTATCTCCAACTCCTCATCTCATTCCTGTTCTTAGAAGGCTGTTTCCTATGGCCTAACAACGTTTCCCTAATCCCACCACAGAAAAACAAAAGGTTCGGGGCTGGCCCCAAGGTTGAGTGGTTAAGTTCACACGCTCTGCTTCGGTGGCCCAGGGTTTCGCCAGTTCGGATCCTGGGCGTGGACATGGCACCGCTCGTCAGGCCATGCTGAGGTGGTATCCCACATGCCACAACTGGAAGGACCCACAATTAAAAATATACAACTATGTACCAGGGGGCTTTGGGGAGAAAAAGGAACAAAAATTAAAAAAAAAAAAAAAGAAAAACAAAAGCTTCATTTTCGCTTTTTCCTCCTCTATATCCTTTTCTTCCTCTTTTTTTTGGGCTGGCATTTAATGGTATTTATGCTACAGATAATATTTTACTCATTTATAGTGGTATTAGCATCCAACTATTCCTTTTCTAATACCAAGAATTGGTCTTCTCTTAACCACGTGGACAAGTATTTGTCTATGAAAACCTATATAATAACTTAGGGAACCTTGTTAGAGTTAATAAGGACAAATGGTTTGAGAATAACAGTCAAGGCATATCCTTCAACCCAGCTATTACTTTCTAAGCACGAGTTTCATGCATGTACACAAGGAGAGAAACACTAGATTGTTCACTGTAGCACTGTATATAATAGCAAAACATTAAAAATAGCCTAAATGTCCATCACTAGGAAAATGAATAATAATTTACATATATTTTTGTTATATGACATCAGCTATCACAAAATAGTATCTGATGAAAACAGTTAAAATGAATGAAATTATGGGTATAAATTTGGATACATCTCAAAAACAACGCTGAATGAAAATGTAAATTCAAGTATATAATATATACAAGGTCTATAAACATGCAAAACAAAATTGTCTAGGAATAGTATAAAATTATCCATGAAATTATGATAAACTCTCCATTCAAGATAGAGGTTACCTCCAGGGAAGGAGGGAGGGAGAAAAATGAGATTAGGGAGGTATATTTAGGAAGATTTAACTACTTCTATAAAGTTTTATTTCTTTAAAAAATAAAAAAGCAATAAAGATAAAATAGTGAGATATTTTAAGTTTGGGTATTAGATATACCAGTGTTACATTATTTTTTGTTAAAAAACAAAACAGTGTAAGCTTAATAAGCTTTAGTACACCACAGCTAACTTGAAGCTAAGTAGCTGCAATTCTGACTCAAATACTACTACTGTTCACTAGATTCAACTTTGTTGTTTAAACCTCAAGAGCTGTAAAAGAGTTATAACTTATTTGGACAAGCAATCTAAGATTTTGATTAATTATGCAAAATAATTTAATTTTGGTTCTAAACAGCTGTTGGGTTAATTGCTGGCTACAAAGAAATATAATAAATACTCATCTTCGTCTAGATAAGTATTAAAAGATTTTTACTTATACCTGAAAGAAACAAACAAAAAACCATACTGTTTAAATATAATTCAATCACACAGTATAGAATATGGCCTGAAATCTTAAGCAAAGGTCAATTATTTGTGTCTACACTATAATGGGGGATAATTTATTTGGCTTATCTTGATCTGTATTAATTATGGCTTAGTTATTACACATACCATCATTTCCACACTCCCTGCTGCCACAACATCTTTGGGTTTTGCATCTTTGGTTCCAATGTAGGAGCCGATGGTGTCACATGACCAGGGAGAGTACTGGCTATAATCATTTCCTTTGTATTTCCCAGCTACCTTCAAGTCTTCCTCCAAAAACTACACATGGGGGGAGAAAAAAAGAAACAAAATAGGAAATGGGTCTAAGAATAGCAACATAGAGAAAGCAAGAATTTCTTAGAACGTTATGCTGAAGCAACACAGTGATGGTTATTTGATTTGTGTCCCAATATGAGATTTTTGTAGACTGAAAAATCTGTAATGTGAAGAATGATGTTTAGCCTTTACACTTTGTTAGCGGAGGGTCAAAAAGAAGTATCTCAATGTCTTTCAAGGAATTAAGCTAGGATTTTTGAGGAGGTTTGCTCATCCTCTTTTTCAACAGATGAAATCAACACTTAAACAAATAAGTACCAGGCCCTAGTTTTACTAGACTCTCCTCAATGTTTCTTTCAATAACATTCCAAATAAACAAGAACATTAAAAACTATTTACAACGTAATTTAAAATGTTCTATATAGTGCATGATGATGCAATAACTTTTTTACTGAAAACTCTTTAACAGCAATAATTCATATCTTGAATATATTCTGGTCCTTAGGCTGAGTCAATGAAGTGAAAAGGATAAGATGCCTAATTTTATTTTCTCAGGATGAGTTCTGAAATTAGGTAATAAGAGAATAGCTATTCTAGGTCTAAGGTACTTTTACTAAAATCGCAGCATTCACATTTGTGTGATATTTTACAGTTTTCAAAGTACTTTTATATACACCATCTTATATGTTCCTCATGTCCATGAGACACACTGGTGATCTGACCAAAGCTATACCAGTATAGGGCAGTGCTGGAACTAGAACTTTAATTCTGCTTTCGCTTTACCACAGATACATACACTGATGATACCCTAGGGGCAACTGGTACATTTAAGTGGCTCTGTGCCTCCCCCTATACTAAGAAAAATCTTGTCCTTTCTGAATCATCATTATTGGTCTTCTGCACTGACAGAGGGTCTGCTATTCACAAATACTCATTTTCAACTATAACTCCTGTTTTTATTGTTTGTAACCTCTTTCTTTTTCTGTCCTACCTCTATTTAAAAAATTCCATCTTCTATTTCTCCTCCACTCACAAACTTCATGTAGAACAGCTAGCTTCTTAAAGACATGACCTACTAACAAGAGTATGTCTTCCAACTATAATGTATTATGCAGCTGTTAAAAGAACGAGATAAATTTATACACTGACATAGGAAGACATCCAGAACAATTCGTTACAGTGAAGAAAAATAAAAAGAACGCAAAAGACACAAACAAAATCTCAAGATATACTACTAAATGATCCCATTAAAAAATAATAATGATATGCTAGTTCATGCCAGAAAAGTTGAAATACATATACAAAGGCGAAACATATAATAAACTGACAGTGATATAGAAAATAGGGTTTTGAGAACTTTCTATGTTATGTATTTTTATAATGCATAAATTCAGTACAACTATAGTAGGTTGCTTATAGTCAGAACTGATGTTTAAATATATAGCTTTGTATGTCAGTAACTAAAATAATCCTAGATAAAGTTCCTTAACAGCCAGGCATTATTATAATATTTATTTGAAGTAAAAGAATAAAAAATACAAACAGTTGTTATTTACTGAACGCCCGCTATGTGCCAGATGCCTTATGCCTTATTTAGTCTTCACCACACCTCTATGCGGTAGGCTTTATTGCACCCGCTTTACAAATGGGGAAGCCTGAGCCTCAGGGTTCAGGGAGGCTAAGCAACTTACAAAAGATCGCAGACTAAGCGACACAGCTGAACCTCAAAGATAAATAAATGCGATTCCAAAACTAGCTCACTTTTCACAGTGTCATATTACTTTCCATATTTAAAAAACCAGTATGGCATAATAAGATTCTAGGGTGTCTCTACTATATAGTTTTTGAAACAACTATCATGTAATGTCATACTTTACAAGTAAAATCACAATAGAAGATGTTACAACTTTACTTATTAACCCACATGAACTGTGGAAAATTCATCCAAAGTGTTTAGATATGAAAGCTAGTAGATCACTTTCATGGACTCAAAAGACTACTGTTTATTATATGCTATGCGATGCACTTAAGTTTTCAATTTTCATTGCTTATTATTCATAATTTGTCAGATAGCAATGTTGCTTAGAATCAAAATTCTACATGTAAAGGATGTAAGACATTTTCCTTACACAGCATTAATTGCAACCCTGCGGAGAATCTATTTGACTTTTTAAAAAAACATATATGCATGTTCTAAGCTGAGGCAGTACATACAATCAGTAAATCAAAATAAATAAATAAATAAGATTAACAAAGCAAAAAGCTGGCTTTTTAAAAGACGAAAGTGATAAATCCCTAGCAAGACTGACCAAGAAAAAATTATTACCAATATCAGAAGGGGAAAAATGAACACCACTATAGAACCTGTAGACATTAAAAAGTAAGACAACATTCATTCAAGATAACTATCAGCACTGTCTTGTAGAAATACAAGGAAGATGAGCCCCCAAATTATGATTTATTGCTCTGCATTACATTAACCAGTTTATTCTAGCAACTTTCAGTGTTCTTTTTTTCTGTCTTTCACTACCTATATTAACCTGTCCTATTCTTTGATCAATTTTAGCATCCTGCTGTTTTTCTCATTCTTCAGTTAAATAAATCTTTGACGTTTTACTTATAAAAACAGTCTAAAACTAAGAACAGAAGGGAATTTCATTAATCTGATAAAGATTATCTACAAAAACCCCTACAGCAAACATTGTAATGGTGAATTATTAAAAGCTCCATTCGCTCAAAGACTGGAAATAAGTCAAGAATACCTGCTATCATCCCTTTTCTTCAACAGTGTACTGGAGGATCTAGCCAGCACAACAAGGTAAAAAAAGAAGAGATATAAGGATGAAAAGAAGACAGTAAAATGGTCATTATTCATAGAGGACATGACTGTATGCATAGAAAATCCAAAAGAATCCACTAACAAATACTAGAATTAATAAGGAAATTTAGTAAGGCTGCTGAATATAAGGAACAATACACAAAAATCTACTTAATTTCTCTATAACAAAGAGAAAATGAAATTTCAGAAAGGGTTCCATTTATAATAGCTCCAAAAAACATCAGTTATCTAGGAATAAGTTTAATGAAAGATATGCAAGACACTGAAAACTATATGATATATGACACTGAGAGAAATTAAAGAAGATCCAAGTAAGTGGAACATACACCATGTTCTTGAAGACTCAATACTGGAAAGACGTCACTTCTCCCCAAATGGATCTAAAACAACACTGTCCAGTGGAAATATAATGAGACCCACATATGTAATTTAAAAATTTCTAGTAGCCACATCAAAAAATAAAAACAGGTGAAATTAATTTTAATAATACATTTTATTTAATTTAATACATCCAAAGTATTATCATTTTAACATGTAATTAATAGAAATATATTAATAAAATATTTTACTTCTTTAGGGGTACTAAATCTTCAGATCCAGTGTATGTTTTATGTTTATAGCACATCCGCACTCAGATTAGTCACATTTTAAGCACTCATTAACCACATGTGGCTAGTAGTTACCATACTGGACAGTGCAAATCCAGAGATTCAATGTAATCCTAATAAAAACTGCAGCAGATACTTTCATGGACATCAACATGCAGATGCTAAAATGCGTTTGGAAATTCCAAGAATCAAGAAGAGCAAACGTAATCCTACAGAAGACCAAACTAGGAAACATACATCACCACATATTAAAATGTACTATAAAACTACACTAAAACAATATGGTGTTGGTGCCAGAATAGAAAAATACATCAATGAAACAAGATAGAAGAATAGAGTCCAGAAAGATATACAGTTACTTGACTATGACAAAGGTGACCTGATTATGATAAAGATGACTACAGGGCACTGGGGAAATGATGGTCTTTTCATTAAATGATGCTGGATCAATGAGGTATCTTTTGGGGGAAAAAATGGATCCTGACTCCTAACACACTACATACAAAAATAAATTCTGAATGGTTCATAAACCTTTTAGAAGAAAACACAGGAAAATATCTTCATAACCTTGGGAATAGGCAAAGATTACTTAAACGGGACACAACAAACCACCAACAAAGGAAAAATTTATAAAATGAGATTAAAAATGATGTGCTTACTTCCTCTTGGTGGAAGGTAGGAGGCAATGTTGGTGAAGGTGCAAAAGGAGGTGGAGAGATAACCTTCCTTTCCTCTAGCTGGGCCATTATCTCCTTTCGTCTTCGATGTAGCTCATCTAGACTAGGATGGGGCTGGGGAGGAGGAGGGAGCCGGCTGCAAGGAGGTTCCTGAAAAGGCAAAGATTAGTAAAAGTTGAAAAAGAACTCGAGAACACATTAATTCATTTAGCACACATTTCAAGTAAGAAGCAGCTTTTACATTCATCTTAACACATGGAAATACCAAGACTTAATAAAACAAAGCAAAAGAAAATCCCAAAACCCTCTCAGGATTTCCCGAAGAGCTAAATTTAAGTTTCTTTTTCTTAGCCAGAGATCATAACTTCCAAATAGATCTAGAAATGTTAATAAAATCATCTAAAGTTCAGAAACTAAGGAGGGTTAGTGGGTTTGGGGTAGGAATTTTTTTTCCCTTTAACAGTTTAACAAAAAAAAAGTAATAACCGATCCAAATTATGAAAAGATTCAAAAAACAGGGGAGAAGCATTCTTATAAAAAAGAATTGATCAAAGAGTTATTATCATGGCAAAAAGGTAAAAAAAAAAAATCACAGCAAGCAATAATCAAATTAAATCTATGTAATAAGAAAAAAAAAACAGCATACTCTGATGTACGAAGGTCTGATCTGAGTTGGATGAGGAGCCACTGGATAGTAACCCTCCATCTGTGGGTATCTTTCTCTGGATTCTGGTACATACGATGGTACTGCTGCAGGTGGAATCTCAACAGGTATAGGACTTTCTCGGAAAATCTCTTCTCTTGCATAAGACTGAGCAGAGTATACTCGACGGCCATCATAGTGTGGTGGGTACATAGGAGGGTACTGTTGTGGCTGTGTGCCATATTGAGAATTTACTACACGATCTTGGAGGTAGGGTGAATAATGATCCAAGTAGGGAGGACTAGGTTCAGGAGCAGATGGTGGAGGTCGGACAAACCGGGACACACACTGCGGGGGTGGAGTATAGTACATACCTGTACAACACAAAAGAGGAACCAAAAGCAATAAACTAACCTATTTTTCTATGTAATACTTTCCCTTTTAAAATAGTTCAAAACTAAAGAATTAACAATCCACTCATTTCTTTAGAAGTTTTCCCCTCTGCTCATGTAGTCAGGTTAGCTTTATGAAAAATAATGAGCAAAAATTATCCTTAAAAGTCATTGAAAAAACTAATCTATTTATAACCTACAATAGTAGACTGGCTCTCTCAATTGTTTGCTCATCTTTCTGGTGTGTGTTAATGCAGTGCAAATACTGGAAAGCAAAAAACTGCACTTCTCTGAGGCTCAGATTCCACAAATCACTCGTTTGCATGTTTTGAGTGTGAAATTGAATTAACTGGAAAGAGATGTGGCACACAAAAGATCCATTCTGCTGGTGCACACCTAGCAGCTACTTCACAGCTCTAGGAGTTCTGGAGCCCACAGTCGTAGCAAGAGCTTCCCGATCTAGACTGGCCTCAAGTGCCGCGATCCTGGAGGTAGCGGTTGGGCGGATGTCTCCTGTTTCTACTGCGTCTTCACTCTAACAGGTTCTTCCCGCAGCTAGTTCTGGGACTCATTCCTGCCGGCCTGGCTTAAGCCTGCCTTCCCAGCATTTCCACTGATTCTGGAGGCACTTAAACTCCCTGCGTTAAACCTCTTTCTGCTTCATATTGCTAGAATGCCTTCTGCTATCTGCAGCTGAACTCTGACTGATACAGTGCATTAAGGTCACCTCAACAAAAGTCGTCAGGTTTTTCCTGAAACGGATGGTCAAAAGGAAGATATGAATCAACTTTTATATTTTTACATGTATTAATAATGCCATATCAATTTAAAACTATTTTTTTGGAAGTAGAGAAGACATTTCTGATTCAAAATTAAGGCAGCCTTGGGAAAAGGAAATGAACATCTTTAATCTATCCCACGTTAAAAAATAATAGCACTAGACCGTCTCTGACAGAGAGCGCCAACACTTTAGTTTAAAAATCAGTGTACATTTTTTTCATATGAATTCTATCTGTGAAACCTCAGTTGTCATCTCTCCTTCATTCTCCACACCTACTATTATCATTAAAACTGGCTAATTTTTCAAATTTGTCTATTTTCTAAAATCCCTTCTTATTCTTTCTAACCTATACTAATCCAGGCCTCAGCAATCACACTTGCATTAACAATAGTCTCCTTACTCTTCCTTGACTCTAGACTCTCTTTGCAATCCATTTGTAAATTTTCCTTTCTATTTTCTAATACCTCTATTTAGGGCATTTTTCCATAAAGTCTTTTTTTTTTTTTTTTGAGGAAGATTAGCCCTGAGCTAACATCTGCTGCCAATCCTCCTCTTTTTGCTGAGGAAGGCTGGCCCTGAGCTAACATCCGTGCCCATCTTCCTCTACTTTATATGTGGGACGCCTGCCACAGCATGGCTTGACAAGTGGTGCCATGTCCACACCCAGGATCTGAACCATTGAACCCCAGGCTGCCGAAGTGGAAGTGTGCACTTAACTGCTGAGCCACCGGCCCCATAAAATCTTTTTGATTCCCCAAGTTCTCAATCATCTCCCTTGAGTCTTGTAGTTAATTTCTACCACACTAAGATTAACTACCATAACTGAACACTTAATTTTTAACATACATACACACACTCCCACATACATATACATACTCTCATAAATAGTTTTCTATTCTTTACTAATATTGGTTCTACACTACAAATGCTCTAAAAGTATACAGGCTGCAATTTTTCATATATATTACAGGGCCCAGAAAAATATTAGGTGATAACTGAAAGGAAGAAAAATGTACTGTGTGGGTTTAATTTATACTCACTGTAATATTAAAGTCTTTATTCATGCTTGAAGAAAATTTTGGTCAGGAAATACATACTGCCTTAGCAAATTGCCATTGTCTACTTGGGTGACTTGTTATTTCTATAAATATATGAACATATTTAATATACAACTGCTTTTAGTAGTTAGGGCAAAAGGCTATAAAAATAGCTTTGCTACTTCATATATTTTGTACTATTTAGTTGCACATAAAATCTCAAGTTTTTCCCAAAGTATTAAAAAATGCATTAATTTAATCTTAAGGAGGCTACTGTAAAAATGATCACTCTTAGTTGGAATAGTTCTCATAACTCCTAAGAAAAGTGAGTGACGTCAGTGAAAGACCATTACCCTGTTGATAAGGTGCTGGTTCAAATGGTGGAGCAGCTCCTCGAGGATCCTGATAATAAACGTCTGCCTGTTGTGCTGGATACAACTGAGAACCTCGTGGGACCATCTGAAGTGGTTTGGTGACAGGCATAGCAGCCAGGTCTGTTGGCCCCCTTGGAGGTGCAGGATGTGGATTCACAGGTAAGGCAGATATACTCTTAGGGACAGATTCCAGCCTAATGGGAATAAAATTCTGCAAGTCAAGTTGAAGGTCTCAAAAATACTTCTAATGTACACAAATTGCTAAATGTGAAAAAAAAATTGCCACAATTTGGGAAACTGGTTTCTTCCAACAGTCTCTCCTTGTACAAAATTTGCAACCTTTGATCTCATTTCACCTATGCTAATTGTGTCTTAAAAGTCACTAGCACAGGAAATAGATAGAAAAAACAACAATATAAAGCCCCTAAAATGAGTTTTTTAAAAAACAAAACACCGATTATCCTTTCTTCCCTCTACTTTATGTTTATTAAGAAGAAACTTTAAGTAAAAGTTAGGAAAAACAACATACAGGTCAGGGGGGGATCCAGGGGCACTACTGCTCAGATGGTCTATCTTTCCTGGTTTCAGACTAGAATCGTAGCTGGGATCCGTTCCTCGTGGAATCAGCTGTGCTGTATTCCCTGCTGACACAATTCCATTTGGCAGAGCAGGGGGTTTTCTGCTAGGCAGATCCACTGCACCTTCATCTGGAAGAATAGCTGCTGGAGGCAGGCCCACCTCATTAAGTTGACCCAAAGAAGCACTCAGGGGTCTCCTGGGAACCAGGCGTTTGTTCATTTTACGAAATCTACATAAAAACCAAAGGCACACACCAAAGTTACAAAACCAAAACCAAGACCTAAAACCTATTTAAGAAACAGATACAAAAGGAAAAGATTCCAAGCATATTATATTCTAGAAATTCTCCTGAAACACTGGCTCTAGCTATCAACTTGAGAACTTTTGTGTGTTTGTGTGTGTGTGTATGTGTTCTATAAAATCTCAAGCAAAACACACTAAGTATAAAATTCCTCATAACGAATACAGTTGTCTCTCAGTATCCACAAGATACTGGTTCCAGGCCCCCCACAGATATCAAAATCTGAGGATGCTCATGTCCCTTACATAAAATGGCATAGTATTTGTATATAACCCAAGCAATCCTCCTGTACACTTTAAATCATCTCTAGATTACTTCTAATACTTAATACAACGTAAATACTACGTAAATAGCTGTTATACCATATTGTGTAGGGAATAATGACAAGAAAAAACAATCTGTACACGTTCAGTATACAAGCAACGACCACAGGCCTTTCAATCTGAGGGTGGTTGAATCCACAGACGCAGAAGCCCTGGATATAGAGGGCTGACTGTATTTGTAACATTACAAATCATGCTAATTAATATTTGTACTATAACTTACTTTTACTGAAATTTCTACTTCTAAAACTTATTGGAGGAGGGGGTAGAAAAATCTTTAGAGGACAGCTTCTGAAATATTTTACTTTAGCTTCCCCCTAAATGTTTTGGGCTGTGAGCCTATATTACACATTAAGAATAAAACAAAAAGCCAGCGTGCACTGAGAAAAATTGACCATTTATTCCATTAAAAATTTTAAATAACTAAGAACAGTAATTTGTATCAGATCTGATTCAGAGATGCTGATGTTATACGTGCCTACACAAAACTGAAATCATTTAAAAAGTGGGTTAATATAAGCAATATAGAATAATGATTAAATTTTAGCAGATGCTGTGGTATTAAAGGCATGTAGATTCTTAATCTCACCACAGCAAAAAAAATTAAGCCATCAGACTCTAGTATCCTTGTTCCTCGATAATGAAAGTAAATCTATTTGCAACTGTTAGTGCATTTAAAAAACTAATTTGAAAGACAAACCCTCATAAGACTAATGCTATTTTTCCAAAAGTTTCCCATGTTTGACAAATTTCTAGGGGTAAAAACTACCCATCAGGAGTAACCACTGTTAATTTGGTATATAATAATACAGATTTTTCCCTCCATACAATGGCTTAATAGTCATATGTATGTAAGACTATTATTTACAGAAATAGGGTCATATATGATTGCTTGGTAATTTTTTTCCTCCACTTTGTAATCTGGGATATTCCCTATATCAGTACATTGCAGGTCGTTTCTAATTTTTTGCTATTAAACCAATGCAGTAACAGGTAATGAAGCGCATGTACTTGTACCCTTCTGTGAGTAACCAGAAGAATTGCTAAGTCTAATATAACATTGGAAATTGTTATAATGCTCCAAAACTATTATAACTTCTACGGATAATAAATGTCTTTTTAAATATCTCATCAAACACTGGGTAGTATCAGTTTTTGTTAACTTGACAGCTCAAAAATATCAAATTTTGTTTTAATCTGCTTTTCTTTAACAATTAGTGAAGGTGAACAAAGTTTCACATGTTTACCGGCTATTCGTATTTCTTCTGTGAACTGCCTATTTATGTTCATGATCCACATACCTACTGGTTCTTCTCTTACAGATTTGTAGCAGCTCATTTTATGTTAGTGACATCAGCCCTCTATATGTGATTTCCCCACCAATCTGTCTTTTTTTTTTAAACTGTGGTGTTTGGGCCATATCTTAGTTTTAAATTTTATGTAATCAAATTCATCAATCTTCTTCTTTATAGATGCTGGGTTGTCCTTCTCAAAAAACCATTTCCTATTATAAGATTATGTAACAACAACAACAACAACAACAATCTATAAGTACCTTATGGTTTCCTTCTTAAATACTTAAATCTGATACATTTATAGTTCATTTTGGTAGAAAGGTCAGAATCCAGTTCTAATTATTTTTTAAATGGACAGCAGTTGTTTCACCACCATCTTTCTTGTTATTGATGTGAAATGCCACTTTTAGTACACATGCTAAGTTCCTATACGCATCTGGAACGCTTTCTAGATTTTCTATTCTACTGCACTGATCTGTGTACTCCTAAGCTAATACCACAGTGTTTATCTTCACCTTAGCTCATAATTTAGGTTAACAGTTATTAGCCTAGTCTCTGTTGAAGATTTCCTTTTTCAGAATTTTCCTGGATATTTGCAAGTATTTATTATTCCAAATGAATGATTTCGTTAAGTTCCAATAATCATCATGTTAAGATTCTAAGTGGGATTTCACTGAATTTACTGTTTAAGAGAAAATAAAATCTTTATAATGCCAAGTTTTATTCAAGATCACAGTATGTTTCTTCATTTCTTCAGTTCTTCTCTTACATTCCTAGGTAGGTTACTAATTCCTGAACATTTCTTATCAGATTATTATTTGGTACTTCTTTTTTGTTGGTGTTGCTAATGTGAAACGGATCTTTAATTTTACTGTACTTTTTAACTGGTTATGTTTCCCTTTTTAGTTTATATGAGAGCAATTCACTTTTGTAAACTAATTTTTTGATTTGCTGCATCACTAAATTCTCATTTCTTTTGTTTCTGGTACTTCTCTTGAGTTTTTCCATATAATGATTTTACAGCTATTTTCTTGTTTACCTATATTAACAACTACTTCCAGAATGTTAAATAATAGTCTTACTAGGAGAAAATGTTGCCTTACTCTTGACTTTAACGAAACTGAATCTAATATTTTATAAGTATCATGCTATCCTGTTGGCTTTGAGATACAATTAATTTGAGATATAATTATCATGTTGAGAAAGTATCTATGATATTTTTGTTCTCTTAAAGGATTTTGACCTATTGTGGACATTGGATTTATTCAAATGCCTTCTGGCGTCTTTGGATATGACCACATGGTATTTCTTCTCTAACCTATAGTAATTATACTGTGCTACTTTCGCACTTACTCATGGTGTCTATTTTAATGTAGTACTGAATTCTAAGTTTTAATATTTAGGATTTAAAAAATATCAATATGTGAGATGGATCTTGAGTTTTCTTTTTTTTTTTTTTAAGGATTGGCACCTGGGCTAACAACTGTTGCCAATCTTTTTTTTTTTTTTTTCTCTGCTTTAGCTCCCCAAACCCCCCCTGTACACAGCTGTATATCTTAGGTGAAGGTCCTTCTAGTTGTGGGATGTGGGACGCCGCCTCAACGTGGCCTGACGAGTGGTGCCATGTCCGCGCCCAGGATCTGAACCCTGGGCCGCCGCAGCAGAGCGTGCGAACTTAACCTCTCGGCCACGGAGCCGGCCCCTTCAGTTTTCTTTAATTGTGCTATCTTTGTCAAATTTAGTGTTAGCATTACACTGGCTTTATTAAAAAAATGAAGAGGTTTTCCTTTCTTTCTACTATGTGCTGGAAAATTTAACATCGTTGGAATTATCTGGTCCTTGAAATTTGAAAGAATCTATGAAACTGTATGAAACTTAGCCTGGCAATAAAATTATTTCTTGAATAGAGCAAAGGGCAAATTTTTCCACTGGAAATGCATTATTCAATTACTTAAAATGAGTCAGTTAAAACTTATGAAAATCCTTAAAATTTTTATTCTTTGGGGGAAGTGAAAATGACTTACTTCTAGATTTAGTTAAGCATAGTTTCCCTATTTGTTGGCACAATGTAATGGAAGCTGAAGAAACTGCTTCAGTTTTCTTTTTTAAAATTCTGTATTACTTTCTAAACATTTCCTGTTCCATAAAGAGAATACACATTTCCATAAAGAGAATACAACTACTCCTTCTGCATTTCTCAATGGCAGCAAATTACTCTACTTAATGATTCTACCTTATTCTATAACAAGCTAGGAGAAGGCTGAGTCTAATGACTTTCACTCTTACTTTTCCAGTTCCTCTTGTGAGTGTGCAAACGTACAGCTGGCTCCCCGAGGGCATCCTCCTCTCTGCTTCATATCTCGACACATGTATGTTTTGTATTTGCTATGCTGTGGGGGCTAAAAACAAAATTAAAATATTAGGCATTAAAAAAGAAAAGACGTAAATTCTACGTTGCCATTTTAGAATCTTGATAATCTAGATGAGTAACTCAGACTAATTCACACACTTATGTTGACTGCCAGAGCAAAGTCCTGGAAAGTCATTTTGTCTGAAGTCTCAGAGGGTCCAAAAACAAATAAATTAATGAAAAGGAATTTAGTCCTGATTTTTCTGATATGTTGGTATTAATTCTCAAACATGTAGCACTATATAAGTTCTTGATCAAATCTCATAAGGGCTCTGATCTTTCCAGATTTTACAATGGACAAACCACTGGGGTTTAGGACTTCCAAATGTTTAAACTCTCTTCTAATATTTGTTTTGGACAATGTTCAGTATAGCTATACCTATAATTAAGTTTCCTAATAACACACCACAAAGCTACAATAGGCCCTTTCACTGAAGAATATTCTGTAACCAATTCTTGACATGCAGAAGAATATACCAAGGACTTAAAATATCCCCAAAAGTACAAACGAAGCTTATTATTTACAACTCAGGGATAAGGCAGGAGGATGCTTTTGGGAGTTAATGAGATATCAAACACAACACTAAGTTAAATCAAATTTAATGTATTTTTTCATTTATTAGCAGAACTTACAAGTTAATATTATTTTTGTTACATTCTTCATGATGTCTAATGGAAAAGGGAGTTAAAAATAGGTTTCTAATTTCTTAATCATAAAATAAAGCTCTGATCTGTGCTTAGATTGATTAGGAAAATCATATCCGTATTATTCTACTTAGCAGGACATTTTTAATATTTCTTGCCTCTCAAAGATTAAAGGAATATTGCACAATCTATTGTTAATATTTACTTAAGCCAGATAAATTAATAAAGTTTTAATTTCTCAAGCTTACTACTACAAAATAAAAAATCTAGTGAACCTAACATAAATCCAGATGGCAAAACAAAATTATTGGGAGTAAAATGAAAAACTCTAGCCATAACATAAGCTATTATATTGTACTGCTATACATTTCATTGAAAAATATTTGAGTAAAATTTGGCTCACTGGCATAACAGATATTATACATGAAAAATGTTAAACTACTAATACAGAAGAAGCCTTTACAAATATGTGAACAGTAGTGGAGAGAGAGAGCATTAGCCCTAGACAGTGATACCTATTGTCAAACTGAAATGTAACAGTAACCAAAGAGAATAATTTTATCTAAATGAAATAACTTTTAGCACAGAATCAAATGCTGCTATATCCAACATGAAAAATGATTCTAGCACAACATTAGACCAACAAAGATGATTTCATTCCACTGTTGTCAGATAAAATTACTAGGCGAATCCAGTAACTGGCTGCTAACCACACTGAGCTAATTTACGGTTTCTACAGTCAGTCTCAAAGTATTCATGTGATCTCGTTGGCTCTGTTAGTGTCTGTAAGAATACCCACAGTGGCTTACTTTTAGGTTTCCAACGTCTCTCTTACCTGCTGTTGATCTGCTCCTTTTTTGCTGTGGTTCTGGATATAATCAACCAGCCCATGTACCACTGTACGCACAGCAACCAGCCCATTTTCTAGCTGTTCCCAAGTAGGAGGAGGAGCATCTACACAACAAAGAAAAGAATTTTTATAACTATGCTATTCAATGTTTTGCCCAATATTAAATTAATAAAGGCGTTAATGCTGGTACTACAGTGAAATCAGATTAAGGTTCATATAGCTTTTCAGGTAACAGCTTATTCAGCTAAACATCATTTTAAGGGAATGGACATATTCTTTTAAAGAGGGGTTGCGAACTAAAATAAT
This sequence comes from Equus caballus, assembly GCF_041296265.1. NCBI lineage: Eukaryota > Metazoa > Chordata > Mammalia > Perissodactyla > Equidae > Equus > Equus caballus. The sequence goes on from NC_091688.1 coordinate 9,658,720, forward strand.
GACAAGGAAGGTAACAGAAAGGAATTAAGTAGGCCAGCCAACAAATGGCAATTGTCATTAGACCCTCAGTATTGGAAATGACAAGAGAGAGTGATAGGGACTATTTTGAAATGCAGATATGTCTCACACCTGAAGTTATGGCTACAATTCAACTTTAGCTGACTGTCGTTACGTGAAGATGCAAGGCCAGCAGTACCAGATATACCACCAGGGAAAGCTGGTGGAAAGACATACCAGGGAAAGCTGAAATTTGAGATTCTTATGTAAAATTACTCAGTTTTTAAGTGTTGGCACCTGAAAAATTTAAAATATTGTACAGACCAACACAATATGGACGAAACACAAATTGATACAGTCAGCCACCTGTAATGTCTATTTTGAAATTCTGTATAAATCAAGTATTGGTAAACAGAATGTTTAAAAAGTTAAAAAAAAAAAACTATTATATAAAGCAACTCTGCTCTACATCCTCTGCTTCATTTAATAAGTATTTGTCCAGTACCAGCACTGTGATTTTATAAAGGAAAAACTAGCCATAAGGCTAAGTATAAAATATTCTCTAAAAGAAATATAAAATGAAGTGAGAACACAGATGTAGAGATGACTTCCTGTTGGAGACCTTCTGAAAGACTTCTAGGTGATGGCATTTGAACTAGGCTTTGAAGGACACGTGGGATTTCCAGAGGAAAAAAGAATGAAGAAGTAAAGAAGGTGAAGAGAACAGTCATACAAAAAAGTATTTTTTGGAACACCTACTAAGTCACAGGTATTGTTCTAGTTGCTGGGGAAGCAGTAACAAAACAAAGATCTCCAGGGGCTGGCCCTGTGGCACAGTGATTAGGTTCCACATGCATCATTCACTTGGGCAGCCTGGGTTTGTGGGATCAGATCCCAAGCGTGGACCTGCACCACTCATCAGCCATGCTGTGGTGGCAACCCACATACAAAAGAGAGGAAGACTGGCAGAGATGTCAGCTCAGGGCTAGTCTTTCTCAAGCAAAAAAAAGGAAGATTGGCAACAGGTGTTAGCTCAGGGCAAAACTTCCTCAGGGGGGAAAAAAATCCCTGTTACATTCAAGGAGAGGAGCCAGAAAATAAATAAGATAAATAATCAAAATATGAAGTATTTAGATAATGATGAGTTGAATGAACAGAGCAAAAAAGGGGAGTGGGAAGGTATGTGTAAAATTTTAGACAGGGTAGCCTGAGAAGGCCTCCTTGAGAAGGTTACATGTGATTCAAGACCTGAAAGAAGGGTTTCAAAGTGTGCCATGCAGACAGATTGGAAGAAAAACATTTCAGGCAGAGGGAACAGCAAGTGCAAAGGCTCTGATGCAGGAGCATGCCTGGCATGATCCATGTGATGAAACCGGAGAGGAATGAATTAGGTGGAAAAAGAGTAGGAGACAAGGTTGGAGAGAGGTAAAGGAAGACTAGATCATGTGAGACCCAGGATGTCATGGTAAAGGTTGTGGCTTTTACTGAATGATGGAAAGTGCAGGAGAATTTTTGAGCAGAGGGGTAACAGAATCACTCTGACTCCTATGCTAAAACCAGACGGAAAATAGACAGCTATTGCATAATCCACAGAGATGAGGTTGGTAGCAGCAAAGGTGACAGGTAGGGATTCTGGATAGATTTTAAAGGTAGGGCCTACAAGATATGCTGATAAATCAGATGTGCCTTATAAGAGAAAGAAGAGTTGAGCATATCTCCAAGGTGTTTGGACTGAGGAAATGGAAGGATAGAGTTGACACTAACAGGAATGGGTGTGTGCAGAAGGATTTGGAATTCACTTTTGAACAGATTAAGTTTGAAATTATTAAATATTCAAGTAGAGCTGTTGCATGTTGAGCAGGCAGGTGGATATACAAAAGAATTCACAAAGAAGGTCTGGGCTAGATGTACTGTATTTCACAGATTTTAAAACACACCATCAATCATAAAACAACACTGTTAAATGCTGCTAACAGGTCAAATACAATGAGAACCAAGAAATGACGTTTGGAATTAGCTACATGGAAGTCATCTGTGACTTTATCAAAAGCGTTTTGATTGAGTAGTACAGACAAATGCCTGATTGGAGTGAGTTCAAGAGAGTGCTACAAAAAGGAGAGAAATGGAGTAAGAAGTGAATGTCAAATGGTGTCAAAAGTGGGTTATGATGAGAGGAATAACAGTACGTTTGTATGTTGATACAAATACTCTAGTAGAGAAGGAAAACTGATGATCTAAGAAACAGAGGATATGGGAGGGATATACTTGACAAGATGATATCAGTATGTGAGGAGAGGGTGGCCTTAGCTAGGAGTACGGTTTATCCACTTTTAGGACACAAGTAGAGCAGAATATATTGGCACAGATGCAGGTAGATAGGTTGGTGGTTGACGTGGCAGTGAGCAATCTTTTGATTGCTAGAATGATCAAAGTACAGAAGTGAAAAAAAAATCACTGTGTTCTAGGAATAGACCTGATCTGGTCTGATCAAGTAATTTTGGCAGTAAATCTACAAAGGTAGGCTGATAAGAAATTAGAGGGCTCTGAATGCCATAGCCAAGAATTCCAAACTTTACTCTATAAGCAGTGGGGTGTCACTGAAAGTTTGAGTGCAGACATTAGGATCAGAGACATGATTTATTTTGCAGCAGTAAGCAGACTAGATGGGAAGAATTAAAAGAGTATAGGAAAATGGAAAGCATTTAGTCTCAGGAAAAGGAATGAGGGCTTCACTAAGGCAGTATTAATAGGCACAGGATGCAGGGATATGGTGAAAGAAGAACAGATAGGTCCTGTTGTCGGAAATAGTATGTAGAGCAAGTGAGAGGAGAAAAGATATGAGGTAAGACAAAAGACTCAGGTTTTAAGCTTACGCATCTCAGAGAATGAGGTCATTTACACAGAGACAGAACACAGGAGGAAGAGCAGGTATCAAGTAAAGATGAGTTTACTCTGAAACACATAGAGGAGATGATGAAGAATCTCAGAAAGCATTTGGGAAATTGGGTCTGGAGTAATGAAGAGATATAGTGATAGAGACATCTGGGAGTCTATTATCTATAAAGAGATAATACCTGACACTGGGAATGAATGATCACCATCAACAGAAAGTGTAGAGAAAACAAAACTCCAAGAACACACCAGTCTACTCCCTAGTGGGCAGGAGAGGCAAGAGCTACCAAGACAGCAGCAGCAATCAGATAGGTCAGAAGAGAACCATGAGGCTATAAAAAGATAAGGGAACGAGAGAGATTCTATATCAAGGAAGCAGTCAGGATCATTATCAAATGCTGAAGACAAATCAAGTAATTTTAGGACTAAGAAGAAGACTTTGAAATGAGAAACTGGGAAATTACTAGTGAATGTTCAGTTTTAGTTTAGTAATAGGAATAAACACAGGGACAGCAACAGGATACAAGCTAAAATATCTTAGATGTAAGTATTAGGCAAAAAATAGAAGGTTGGGTGATTTTCAGGTCAAGGAAAACGAGCATGAAAAGGGCTGACAAAGTAAAGATGCAAGAGAGGATATTTGATGGAGTGAGATACGGTACAGAAGGAAAAAACAGGGCCAAGAAAATGCAACTAAGGACATATGACACAGAAAAAAATGAGAAAACTTGAGTTTTGTCAAAAGAGATGAGAATGGTAAAATACGGCACAGTTTTGTGATGAGAAGAAGAAGAAATATAAAGGATCCCAGAGAGAATTTATTTTCCTGGTGAAGTGCGCAGCACAGTATAAATAAATATTAATTGAAGTAATAAAGAGACAGATGGACAAGACTGGGGCCAGAAACTTAAAATACTGTAGAAAAGATCTAGAATAACTATCCTGAGAAATTCTAGAGTAATGTAACAAAAGATAATTACAAGAATCATTGAGCAGCACTGAGGCACACATAGGGTAGTCTGTTAATCTCCCTCAGGTTTACCTGGACTAGGGTCGATGTTTGCTAACAGCTCCAAATGGGGTCTTAGTCGGTTCAAGTTCGCTGGATCTCCAGTCCGCTGGAGAGCAATTGTTAGTTCCTGAACACTTTGTGCAAAAGAGGCTGGGGTCTGCAACTTAAAAAAAGATAAACATTAACTTTCCCAAAGGCCAGATAATCCTTTTTAAATAAAGCTTATTTACAATATCACAATCATTTCTGCAACTTATTAAATTTAATTTTTATCCTCCCACACATCCCACACTTCAGCCAGATTGGACTGCCTGCTACGTGAACAAACCCTGCACTTCTTTGCATCCACAGCTTGACATGTTGTATACTCTCTTCCCTCTGCTGTCACAGTCCTCAAACGTGAGACCTTTCTTGATTCCTCAATTTGGAAGATTCTTCCCATCTTATGTTCTATAACGCTATGTTAGTTTGGCTCTTGGGGTCCTTCCAAATGATTGAAATTTGGAAATACAGTCTAGAGTAATGCTATACAATAGCAAGAACAATGAAACTGAACTCAGTCAAACTGAGTTTGAGTTCAAGTTCTGTTACGGATCAAAGATCATAACGCCAGATATAACCCTTACAGACTCAATCTGAAGTCCATCTGCTAACATGGACTAAATAATTTCAAAAGACCACTCCAGCTCAAAAAATCCTAAATTGGTTTGGGATTCTTGGAGGCTATCAGGTTGTATATTTCCCTAAGGCTTAATGACACACACTCGTGCATTAACTCCCTAAGTTGGCCATATATATGATGTATAACAGGAAAAGAAAATTGATTATGTGATAGTAACTAAGGGTTCTTATTTGGAAACATTTAGCTCTCTATGTATTTTATTAATATAGACGAGAATTTTCCTCCCACAAAAGGTCACTCTATAAAAGGTAATTTTTTAAAAAGCATACATTTTAAAAAACATGGAAAATAACACAACCATCATTAGAATGGTGACATGCCTTTATTCAATTTTTTCATCTTTGCATGTTTTTAATACACTTATAATCAGCCATTTATAAACTTACGATTTTGGCTACCATTAATATTATAACAGAAGCATTTTTATATTGCTAACCATTTTTACTATGAAATATTTCAAAGAAAAGTAACTAATACAATGATAATATCCATGTATCCACCACCAAGGCTTAATGAAAATGTTTCACTAATGGTTTTTTTTTTTTTAAATTGTTACTTATCAGCTGAAGAGAGTATCTGTCTTAACTATGATTCTAATGGCCATATAACAGTGTTCTGAGCAGACAGATCTTAACTTCTTTAACCATCCCCTTATTTTCTCCTTTATAAATAATGCCACAATTAACATCTTTGAGCTCATAATCTTTTTGAAGTATTTAAAGGATTATTTTCTTAAAATAAATTCCTGGGAATAGTAAATTTGGTCAAAGGACATGAAAATTTTGAGTTTTTATTCACTGACAAATTGTCTCCCAAAATATCTGTAATGCATTTTATAAACCATCAGCAATAAATGAGAGTATTTTTTTTTCCACTAATTTTAACAGGCAATATTTGGTATGTCACTGTTCTAAATGTGTATTTAATTATTACTGGGACCTAATTCTATCCCATCAATTACATATATTTCCTCTTTGTGAACTGTTAATTCATGTTTCTTTATCCATTAGTTTACTAGGATTATTGCTTTTCTTATCACTTTTTAATAAATTCTCTATTTGTATGGTCCAATACAGTAGCCATTAGCAACACGTGGCTATTTAAATTAAAATTAAATTAAATTAAAATTTTAGTTGATCAGTTGGCACAAATCATATTTCCAGTGCTTAACAGCCACGTGTGGCTAGTGATCACCATATTGGACAGTACATATACAGAACATTCCATTAACACAGAAAGTTCTATTGCTCTATATAATAATAAGATGTCACATACATGGCAAAGTTTGTTGTACGAAAGTCTCCAGATATTAAATTCAAATTATTGCTCATGATGTGAGAAAACTATTATAGGATAAACACCTAGCTACACGGTCTAGCTCAGACAAAAAGGTCAATCTCCTTGTACAACCTTTCTAAAAAGCAAGCGAAGTTTCTCTTCAGGGGTAGAAAGCTACTCCTTTAAGAGATCATTACTAAAGTTTCAATATGTTATAACCAATCAGTTGCATAATTTCAAACCTAGCAGTTGTAGGTAAAGCTTGGTTTAAGGTATCTAGGGAAGACTTATAGGACAGAACTGAATATTATGCACCAAGCTGCTATAAAACACATTTTCCAATTCTCCTTTGACATTAATCTACTACTTACGCAAAGAATTCTATCTTTGGGAATAGCAAAGAAAAAAAAGGAAGGACAGAATAGTATGGAAACAGGTTTAGTGGTTAAGAACATGGATTCTAGAGTCAGAATGCCCAAGTTCAGATACCGCTCTGTCACTTATTACCTATGTGATCCTGGAGAAATATACTTAACCCCTCTCTGTCTCTATATAAAAGTGATAATATAGGACTGTTGAGAGGAATAAATGAACAATTTAAAACCACCAAACGCATAGTAAGGTCTCAGTAAATGTTAAATGTTATTATATTTAGGCTACTCTTACATCTTGACCTTATTTCTCTAAATTAAATGTAGGGTGGACTCTAATGTATAATCATCCCTGTGCTTCTACGTATTTAAGGTAAAATAGTAAAAATTAAATACTATCATTTAACATAATATATTTACATGGCACTTTAAGACTTTTTAATAGCACTTTCATATATTTCATGTTGAACTGTAACAAAAACAGTTACAGTATTACTCCAGTTTTAAGAGAATTAAATATAGCTCAGAGTCAGAAAGAAATAATAGAGCCTGACCTAAAATTCATGTGGACCCTAATGATCTTTTTACCATAACAAACAACAGATAAAGTAGAAATAAGTTTACTGAAAATATAATCAAACTTAGAATGACTGGTAACTTATGTGAAACTTATGATGTGAGGTTTCATAAGAAACCTCAATGTATACATCTTCCAGACCATTAAATGGCTGCTATAGGAAAACAATAAAGGCATTCAGAAAATGGGTTTAACTAACACAAAGATCAAAACTCAGAGAACAATAGAAGAAGGGAGAGAGGTAATGATAAAATAGAGATGGGAGACCCCCAAGGGAATATGAGACAGTGCTGGATAATGCATTCTACCACTAATCAAATCTTATATGAGTAATGTCAGTTATACCTCAATTTTAAAAAATCTTTATATAAACAAACTGGTATTATGATGTGACTAGTTATGACAAGACACTAGGCTACATTTACAAGAGCCTGACATACACTAATCACTTTAATATACATTTGTCAAATAACTGAATTACCAAGACTCCAAGATTAGTCAAAGAAGTAAGGAACAAAAAAGGGTCTACCTTGTCAATAATGGACTGCATATGAGATTTGTGAGACTGGTCTCCATAAAGCAAAGAGGACCATTGGTCTGGTGCAATTCGTAAGCCTGCTTCCATCGCAATCTGCACTATCTGGGAGTCATGTTCTCGCCGCAGAGCTTCATAGGTTCTAAATTCTTCTTTCAGCTGCATCAAAGAAGAGTCTTCATCACGTTTGGTGACCTAATAAGATACATATAATCTCATGAGTCAGGTAAGAAACAAAATGGGTTTATACTTTATATGACCACATACAGCTAACAGATCATTTTTAATGTAACAAACAAATTTCTTTTAGCAACAATAGCAAGATTAAAATGAAACACACTGCTGTGCCTAGAAAACATTTCCCCCTTTACAGATGTCAAAATCTTCTGAATAGGTCTTACAGAAAGAAACAAAGAATGAATATGTGCTGGAACGAAATCCAAAGATTGCATAGACCTTAACACACATAGATGCAGTTTAACTTTTATGTGTGTATAAATACATTTTTGAAAAGAAGAAAATACTCATACAGGTATAATTATTCTGAAAAGTAATGTATGTTTCTTCTCCATAATTGGGGATTATTACTCTTGGGCCTGCCTGGCATTGAGCCTGGTGGTACTCATACCTGAAAGAGCTTCAGATGCCGGTGAGATTCTTAGGATGACTAATTTGTACTTGGCTTAATTCTTCATGGAGTTTTATAGTTTGGGCCACCATTAGAAAGTGTAATTCTGAGATGCTGGACTAGAATAACCATGATGATGATAATAATATCTTTTCATAATAAAGATAATTAACGCTTATTGAGCACTTAGTATGTGCCAGTCAGTGTGTTAAGTTACCTTATTAACAATTATATTGACGTATTAACTCATTTAATTCTTTAAACTTGTTGAGGTAGGTACTATTGCTATCACCCCCAATAATTCACATTTTGAGTCAAGCTGAATTTTAGGCAAAAGGCTTAAAAAATCAAAGTAAAAATAACTAATTCTAGTCTAGGATCACCTATATCCTAACTTATTTTAGGACCTATTTTGCCTTGTTAACCTTTTATTCCCAAAAGGACTCAAATTCCTCTAGTAGAAAATTTCCATTTTTTCGTCCCACCAAAGAAACTACAGAATATTTTAGTCAAGACTTCTAGGTCATATAGACATTATACTTAAAAATGTATTTTACATTCTTATTAGAAGAAGGTCTAACAAATTTTGTTAGGTAAGTCCATAGAAAGACCAAACAGATTAAAAAATCAAGAACTACAGTCACAAAAACTAAATATATTTTGAGAGTATTCAAAGGCAAGTCAAAAGACCAAATGCATATGTATACGTATGAAGACAAACTCTCAACATAGGCTAACCCTCATTAAAATGTAAAAGATGCTTTCCATATGATATACTGGTTCCCTGGCTCTCAAAACTCTCTTTAACTGAAAACAATCAAAGATTTCCAAGAGATGCAATGTCTAACAATGACCAGAATTACCCTGCAGCCTGAAAAAGCTTTTCAAATAGAAATAAAAGAAATGCTGAAAGGACACAGTGAGAACACAGCTATATGGACACATACACTTACAAAGAAGAATGGAAAATGCAGTCTGATTTGAGTTCCATGAGGAAGATGCAATGGGTATTGGTAGACACTTAACAGAAACTCTGTCATAGTGAATGAAGTTTACAATGAGAGAAGATAAATCTTTTCATAATTGGGAGTGTAGTACAAACTACCACCAAGAGAAGAAAGCAGATAGACAATGAAACAAAGGGAAATAATCATGACCCAAGTAAAAAATAATTGGATGTTTACAGATTTCTAACTTTTTTTTAACTATTAATGCTTTTAATTAGAATTGAGAGAGGTTCACTTTGTGGGTATTCTGGGGTTTTGAGCCCCTTATTTTCACAGAGGAAGGCTGGATTTCCTTTCCTTTCCTTTTATTTTTTAAGCTTCCTATATTGTATCCGTCTGGTGCTGTTAATGGAGAGAGAGAACAAGTAACACTGTAAGCAGACAGACATTCTGAAATGTAGCCTGGATTACACAGTACATTCATGTTATTACAACATTATAACAAATGTGAGTTATTCAGGGACAATCTGGAGTTTTTTTGGCAATAGGTTGTGACAGCTCCAGAGGTACCTAAAGAAAACGAGAAGGGGTGTTACAGACCTGGAGTCCACACTCCCATTTTCAGTATATAATCTGACTCTAGAAAGAAACCGAATAATGTTGGCATTTACTAGAGCTTTTAAAAATATTGTCAAATTAAATCTGAATGCTCTCCTATTGACTTTGTGAACCATTTTATCCTTCTCAAAAAATGAGAGAACAGAATATAGCATGATGGCAAATGTGGGGTTTTTTTAGTTTGAGTGTCAGATGAGAGAATGTGGTGACCTCACGAATAGATTTCCTCATAGCTTGCAAGAATTAACAATTTTTTAGAGACATGCTTTCCTGGTCCATAAAGTACTGGTTGTGTTGCATCAGAAGCAAGAAGCCTTGACATCAAGAAGTCAGGAAAATAGGATGAACAATAAATGGCAGAGAGTGGGCACCCGTGTCTGAAGTGGTGCTGATTACATGTGGGATACAAAAGAATCTGTCCAGCATTACTACATACCCTGAAGCCAGAATGGCAAGTGGAGCTCCAGTATTGTGTCCGTGAAATTACACCATGGGCAAATAGCCAAATAAAACTTATTCCTGCTTCAATGACTCTCTCTTTAGACCATTTTGCTTATAGTTTTGGTGGAAAACTGACCCAGCTTATTAGTCTCTTCCAATACAAAAATCTCCAAGCCTTGGTTTGATCTATGTGGTTCAATATCTAACACAGAAAACTCAATATACCAAGATTTAACTTTAATAGGACACTTTCTGCATTCTTTAAAAGAATTGCTGAAATTTTCTGAAAAGATACAGGCAACTTTATTAAATTCAAACTTTTTACTACTTAAGTTTGGGGAAAGGACAAAGTTTCCTTTTAAGCTGAAATTTAACATAGGTTCATACCTTGAAGCAGGAGGCTCGATAAAGGAGCTGGACGACGTGTCCGATGCTCGTTTTAGAGGCTTGAGGAAATCGTGGCTCCAACCTTTGCACCACAAAGAGAACCAACACTTTTCTTGACAAAGCAGAACCATCTTCTAAGGCCAGGAGAACCAGCTTTAGAGCTTCCTCCTGCATTGCTAGGAAAAGTTGAGCAAAACCAAAATTCATCATGTGCAAAGATCAGATAAATCCCTTTATGAGAAGGGCAATATTCAATAATTTCTGCAGGTACCACTTAACGGGCAACACAATAACAGATATTTACAGTTACACTTTTTAACCATTTCGGGGCAATTTTGTATTACATTCCATACATTTTACGTAACACAGCAGATGAAAGACCAATACAGTTAAGAAAAACTTATATCAAAAATGAATAAACTGGGGCCAGCTCTGTGAGTTGGGTTCACATGCTCCACTTAGGTGGCCCTGGGTTTTGTCAGTTCGGATCCTGGGCGTGGACCTAGCACCACTCATCAGGCCATGCTGAGGTGGCGTCCCACACAGCACAACTAGGAGGACCTACAACTAGAATATACAACTACGTACTGGGGGGCTTTGGAGAGAAGGAGAAAAAAAAAGAATAAACTTTTGGCATTGAGAGAAAAATTTTAAGTGCTCTGAAAAACTGACATGGAATTACCCAAGCCATGACTGCCAAGTAGGATGCTGCCTGGTAACAACAGAATATTGCAAAGAACTAGCCTCTGTATATCACTTAGAGTCGCTACCTCATACTTTTAAATTACTAGTATAGTAAATATCAAACTTTAATTATATACCTGGTCCAAGGAACTGGCAGCCCCTAGCCCTGACTGCTGCCCAAAGATTGGAAGAGAGTTGCTGAGGATTCTGGTGCTGGAGAATGAGCTCTGTAACTGTTCGTTCACCTAAAGACCGAGCTGCCCGCATGGCACGAACCCTGCCTTCTTCTTCCACTAGCTGGCAGTGGACCAGAGTCACCAGCTTCCTCTGCATCGGGCGACTCAGAACACTCTGAGTAGTGCTATTCAGACCCACTCCTGTGAAAGAGAGTAAAAAGTTATTTAGTAGGTTTACAACGTAATTTTAGAGTCCAGGAAAACTTCCTCTGACGGGCTCACTTATGAGTATGTGAACAGTTCTGGGTTCTACTAGAATATTTAAAATAAACAATAAACAAAATTACACAACTGAAGCCCTGTTTACATTTTAAAAGTATACAAAACCTGTTATCTCATGCAAATGTAACACTATGACATTAAATATACCATTATTCATTTTAATCACGGAGGAATAAAGGAAAAAAGGCCAGACAACATTAATAATTAGTTTAAGACCCAAATCTTGAGGTCATAACAGTTCTGGCATATTACTTCATAGCTGTTAATCTTACTTTCCTAATGAAATAACAAGCTGTAATGGCAAGGCAGTAATAGCAACTTCCAATTTTATTACATCTCCTATAGCATACCACATAAAAATGGATAGAAGGCAGGCAATTCAGAGGTGTCAAATGATGGGAAGCCCTTCCGAAACCACTAGTGTACTTACACTTACTTCTGCAACTCATTAAAATAATGTTTCTAACATCACAGAAACTCTAAATTCACTACTTTATTTGATGTGGTTTGCAATGATAATATTCAGCACCGGTAGGTTTGGTTTATAACAAACAAATGAACTTCATTAATATCCATTTAAAGCCCACAATTTTTATGGTAATAAAAGCATCTTTAATAAACACTTTTCAGCATGGATAATTGCATCTGATTTACCTCTAGCACTGCTGAGTGGTTTCAGGTACAATGCTAATTCTTCTACACATTTCTTGGCTTCCTCATAATGCTTTGTATCTTCAACCCCACTACACAAAGTAATGGGCTGTTGCTCAGGGACCTAGAGGTCAAAAGAAAAGGTCTGTTTTGGTGCTCACTAATTAATCATCTCTAACACTGGTAACATCAAAACTTCTACTAAATTTACTAAATTCTTTCAAAAGATCTTGTCTATACACACACACACACACACAATTTATTGCATTTTTTGCATTTTGTTTAGTTTCTGTAACAGCTTTAATGAGACATAATTTGCATACTATATAACTGATCCATTAAGGTATATAATTCGATGGCTTTTAGTATATTCACAGCTGTGTAACCATCACCACAATTTTAGAACATTTTCATCACCTCCAAAAGAACCCCATGCACTTTTAACTACCACCCCTCTCATATATCCTCCCAACCCCTCACTAGCCCTAGGAAGATGCTAATCTATTTTCCGTCTCTGTGGATTTGCCTATTTTGGACATTTCAGATAAAAATAATCATAAAATCAAACAATAGCTTCCAAAGTGGCTGTACCATTTTGCATTCCCACCAGCAATAAATTAGCGCTCCTGCTGCCCCACATCCTCACCAGCAGACTGTTCTCAGTGTTTCGGATTTTAGTTATTCTAATTGGTATGTAGTGGTTTTTCATTGTTGTTTTAATTTGGAATTCCTTAATGGCAAATGATGCTGAGCAACTTTTTATTTGCTTGTTTGCCATCCATATATCTTTTTTTGGTGAGGCATCTGTTCAGATCTTTGACCATTTAAAAATTATGTTCTTTCTATTACTGAGTTGTAAGAGTTCTTTATATACTTTCTAGATAGAAGTTTCTTATTAGATACGTGATTTATAATTATTTTCTCCCACTCTGTGGATGGTTCTTGCACTCTCTTGATGGTGTCCTGGGAAGCACAAAAGTTTTAACTTTTGATTTAGTTCAACTTATCTTTTGTTCCTCATGCTTTTGGTGTCATATCTAAAAACACCACTGCCTGCTTCAAGGTTATGAAGATTTATGCCTATATTTTCCTCTAAGAGTTCTGTAGTTTTAGCTCTTACATTCAGCCTTTGATCCATTTTAACTTTTGTATATGGTGTGAAGTAGGCATCTAAATTCATTCTTTTGCATTTAGATATCCAGTTGCCCCAGCACTGTTTGTTGGAAAGACTGTCCTTTCCCCGTTGAATGGTTTTGGCAACCCTGTCAAAAATCATTTGAACATATATGTGGGCTTATTTCTGGACTCTCTATTCTATTCCATTAATCTAAATGTCTGTCTTTATGCCAGTCTTGATCACTGTAGCTTTGTAGTTTTAAAATCAGGAGGTGTGACTCCTCCAACTTTGTTCTTCTTTTTCAAGATTGTTTTGGCTATTTGGGGTCCCCTGAGATTCCATATGAATTCTAGAATGAGGTTTTCTATTTCTGCAAAAAAACACCAATGGGATTTTGAGAAAGCCTGCAGTGAATCTGTAGATTGGTTTGGGTAGTATTGCCATCTTAATAATATTAAGTCTGACAGTCCATGGACACGTGATGTCTTTCCATTTATTTATGTTTTCTTTAATTTCAGCAATGTTTTGTAGTTTTCAGCATACAAATTCTTTTATCCTCTGTGCTAAATTTATTCCTATTTTATTTTTTTGATGCTACTATAAGTGGATTGGTTTCTTAATTTCCTTTCAGATTGTTCATTGTTAGTGTACAGAAATGCAACTGATTTTTGCATGTTGATTTTGTATCCTGCAACTTTGCTTAATTCATCTATTAGTTCTCTCAACAGTTTTTTAATGGCAATCTGTAGGGTTAAAATAGTGGTTATTATGTATTAAAATGTCCTATCCTCAAAGTTCATAAACACTCGTTGTTTCTGTTAAGATATGACAACTTTATGAAAAAGAAGTAAGCCTCAGTTATTTTTTATTTATTTATGTTAAAGATTTTATTTTTCCTTTTTCTTCCCAAAGTCCCCTGGTACATATTTGTCTATTTTTAGTTGTGGGTCCTTCCAGTTGTGGCATGTGGGATGCCGCCTCAGCATGGCTTGACGAGCGGTGCCATGTCCATGCCCAGGATTCAAACTGGCAAAACCCCAGGTCGCTGAAGCAGAGCGAGCAAACTTAACCACTCAGTCATGGGGCAGGCCCCAAGCCTCAGTTATTTGTTATTAAAATATTCTATTTCTAGGGGCCGGCCTGGTGGCACAGCAGTTAAGTTTGCACGTTCCACTTTCGGCAGCCTGGGGTTCGCTGGTTCGGATCCTGGATGCGGACACGGCACCGCTTGGCAAGCCATGCTGTGGCAGGCGTCCCACATATAGAGTAGAGAAAGATGGGCACGGATGTTAGCTCAGGGCCAGTCTTCCTCAGCAAAAAGAGGAGGACTGGCAGCAGATCTTAGCTCAGGGCTAATCTTCCTCAAAAAAATAAAATAAAATAAATTTTTTAAAAAGTTTTTAAAAAAATTCTATTTCTAAAATTGTTATCCTCAATTAAGTTTCCCTTTTTTTTGGTGAGGAACACCACCCAAGCTAACATCATTGCCAATCCTCCTCTTTTTGCTTGAGGAAGATTGTTGCTCGGTAACATGTGTACCAATCTTCCTCTATTGTTTTGTATGCAGGATGCTATCACAGTAAGGCTTGATGAGCAGTGTGTAGGTCCATGCCCAGGATCCAAACTGGCGAACCCTGGGCTCCCAAAGAAGAGTGTGCGAACTCAACCACTACAACACTGGGCCAGCCCCAAGTCTATTTTTTAAATGTTTCCAAAATGTCATACTGGAATTTTCAAAATAAAAGGATAAATGATTATAAAATGAAAAAGTAAGTACAGGAAGAAAAGAAAAAGAATCAATTGCACTTTCCCTTTTGACAAATATTTTGTAGTATGTTTGTTGACATCATCAAAATAGGTTTGTAAATAAACTAAGTTTTCCTTTTGAATAAGCTGTTCTAGAATTGCTCCTTTATTTACAACATACATAATATCAACCTTCCCTGCTTTTAGCAGTTTATAGGAAGATTATCAAGAAAATATTAGTGGGGCCAGATCCAAAGTTCCAGCACACTACTTCAGAAAATGATTTATGGTAAATATGTGTTACTCCAGACTCACACTATGCAAATTGATTTAGGGACAGATTATTTAAGTGAATCATACCTAGCCCTCAAAAACCTGCCTCCCTTGGCTTTGTGAAACCTTCTGAGGATACTACTGATCTCTAATTTGAGAATACTGACATAAAACTCTCAGAGTATTACTTTCAGAATTATCAGACTAACTTTTATATTGAGATACTGATAGATATTTGTTCCAACTCTAGATAAAAGGCTCCCAAAAGCAGTGCTCTTCTGTTTTTGTCACCTTCCTTCATCTTCCATTACAGTTAGGGTCTACTAAGAAAACTGTCTGAAGCTGCTTCACTTTTCCTATGAAGTAAAATGGAACGGTTTTATGAGTAATATTTTCCTCAATATTAAGAGCTCCTTGTGACTTACTTTTTAGGTTTCTCTAGTGACGTGAACACCTGAGAATGTTGAGAAAGTCTGACCACCAGATTAAATGGATGTTACCGTACTATGACTGAGAAACACTGTACTACCAGAACACATCTCCTAACATACTGAAATCTAGTGCACAATGCTGAACAGAATTTTATCTATTTAAATAGAAGGTAATGGTAACCAATTTAATTCAACAAGTTTCTCTCAGGAGGAAAACACACACACAGAGAAATTAAAAAGTCTAAGTCCCCCATCTTACCTGAGCACCCACGAGCTGCAGCAATGCTGAGTTCACGGGAAGGAGCTCAATGTCTGTATTGATAGTGGTCTGGTCAAATGGGCAAGCCTTGCGGTGGAGTTTATTCAGGCACATCTTGCAGACAGTATGGCCACAACCCAAACTGATGGGCTTTCGAATTGTTTCGTCGAAAGTCTGAGTGCAAATTGGGCAGGAGAGGAAATCCGTCCACTGTGGAGCTTGTACAGGCATTGCTTCTGGAGTTACAATTCACTAACACACACAAAAAAAATCTAAAGCAAAGATTCCACTGGAATCAAAATCTTTGAAAAAAGTTTATCTCTTTTTTTTTTTAAATATCTTCTGTAGATACAGTCAGCACATAGTGTGAAATATAACCTGGAAGACAAAGCAAAAGAAAAAAAATGAGTGTCTTTCTTTTCAATTAAACTGTGTATTCTCACACTATTACCTACACCTATAACCTTTTATACCACATTTATATCACGAGTCCGTCTTTTTGCACTTTTACCAAATTAGAGCCATAATAAAACAATTAATCTCATCCCCTCATTTTAGAGATGGGGAGTAGATCCCAGAAAGATGAAATAACTTGCCAAAGGTGACACGAAGTCAGTAATCAAGTTAAATCCAGGACCTAAGTCTCTCAAGTTTATCTAAGTCTGATTGTTTTACATTTAAAAATTAGCCTTTTTAAGGCGACTAATAACATTGTTTCTTGATCTGCACACCAAGTTATACGAATCTGTTCAGCTGTAAAAACTTATCAAGCTTATGTACACTCCTGTGTTACACCTCAACAAAAAGTTGTTTAAAAATTGGCCTAAAATAAAAACTACCTTAAAATACTTTATCATAAAATTTAGTGTGGATAACAAGATAAAAGAGACCATGGGATTTTTTTTAGGTTTATTTTTAAGGGTTTTAGATATTCTTAACAGTTTTATTTACTAGTAGATATCTTTAAGCCCCTGGTCCAGCCAATACTTGTTGCTATAGTGTGTTGTGTTAGAACAACATAGTTTACTACAACATAGTAAAAACTATTTACTTCAAAAGATTTTTAAACTCCCAAATTTAAGAATGATGGAACAATTATAGTTAACCAGAACCCACATATAATCAAATTTCACTGTCTACCCTCTATTTTTGGGGATAAAAGCCAAATCACAAAATTCATTACCTGTGTCTAACAGAAATTTTCTTTACATATATAACCCAACCTAAAACTTCTAGACATATCTTAAACAATACCTTCTATACTTACTGTAGCTACAGTTTCTAAAAATGAGAATTGATGCATAGAACAATGAAGTAACACAGTATTACATGTTCTTAAAGATTTGATTATGCTCAGTAGAGATTGCTTACAAAGATAGGAAAACATCTTAAGGTGTAATTAACTAGAACATAGAAAAGTAAATTATCTACATACTTTATTCTTCAAGTATTACATTTAACTCACGTTTTATTGAAATAACCTTAAATGCAAAGCCCATTATTGATGAGAGAATAGTTTCCACTGGGTATGCTAAAAGTTTTATCCATTCATTCAACAAATATTTACTAAGCAATACTATGTGCCAGACTCTGTTTGAGTTGTTGGGAAAACAGTGAAACAATGCAGTCACAGTATCTGCCTTCTAAGTAACCTCAGCTTTGTTTGGGTTTTCGCAAAGTGTGCTCCCAGACAAATGGACAAGGAAAAAAATTTAATGGTCTAGTAGACAGTTATCAACTTAATTTTCACGTTCAGGATCTTTAATTAAAGTTATCTGCACAAGTGTTCAAACGGCCCTTGCAATATAACAAGAAAGAGCAAATAAAGAAATTGCCCACATTTTGATTTCTGTTTTAATTATAAATACTTTTAATAAAATGCATCTTCAAATAGACTATGAATAGCTAAAAGTATGTTTATACTGAATTATTACTACTTATTGAGACTATCGTCTGGAATGTTAAAAAAGAAAATACAGTATCTAATTACTCAATTGTAGAGTCAAATACTGTAATTGTGCATGAGGCTGCAGAATGCTCCAAAATAAAGAACAAAACAGGTAAGTGTTTAGAAGACATAATATTCAGAATGAAAACTGTATACTAGTCAGGTGTTTGCTGAAGCTGATTACAAGTTGATAAATTATCATCTATATGAACTTTTCTATAGATTAGCAGGCATTTTCTATGAATGCCTACAAAAAATCTGATCCCGTGTTCATCTCTCCAAAGTAGAGCTAAGCGTTCCTTCCTTTTTACTAGTATTGCCTTTGTAGAGAACTCAAAATATGTTAATTAATCATAAAGTAAACATAAAAGACAGTACTTTACTCCCTTAAGCACTATAAACTATACAAACCTAAAAGAGCACAAAACATAAATGTTTTCTTGCACATCACTGTTATCTTTACTATTTATACAGATATGTGCCACATACTGTGCTAAATGCCTTACATAAAGCAAAGCTAAAAAGGGTAGGTAATTACTGTTCTCTCATCTTACAGATACAAGAAATGGAGATTTAGAGAGGTTGAGTAAGCTAAAAAGAAATAGAGCTATTAACCCAGATATTCTGGCTAAAACCCCAAACTGTTACCCACAGATTAAAGGTTAAATATAAAGAAGGAAGAACTCATTGCTATTTCATTCAAAAACCAATGTCACAAAGCTACACTCCCTAATAGCTACCGACTTCAGGCATTCTGTTTTCCCAGCAAATCTGTTGCCAAATCTAAGGGTCAGGTCATTGTTCTAATAATCTTACTCGTCTTCTCAACAAGATATAAAACAGATGACTATTCCCTCCTCCTTGAAAGTATCAATGAACCACACAACCCTCATCCTTCCCAACTTACTAGCTTTGCTTTTGATCTCTTAAACTCCTAAATGCTGGAGTTATCAGATCTGTCTTGAGTTTCCTTTGTTAATCTTCCTCCAACTAAAAATTCTGAAATGGCTTCCTATTACATTTAGAATAATGCCTGGATTTCTAATAAGAATCCTGGTATTCCAAAACTGGTTTACAAAGCCCTAAATGATATAATCTGTAATTATCTAACTTATTTTCTAACACTTGTCCCTATCACCCCACTACCCTCCAGCTACTCAAATGAAGCTTGTTCCCATTTTAGGAGGCTAGTACCAGCCATTCTGTCTAATCTTTTAATTGGAGGCCATTGTTTATCATTTAGATGCCACCAAAAATGTCAACTCCTCAGAAGACTTCCCTGACCACCTAAAACTCTAAAATAACCTCTAAATCACTCTCTTATCCATCACTATATTTAAATTCTCTACAAAACATTTCCATCACCTCTAAGTTGTATTTTCTTGCTTATATTTTTGTTTATTCAATGACTATCTTCTCCTATTAGAATACAGACTCCAGGAGAGCAAAGACCTAATCTGTCTTGTGCACTATGAAAGCTACAGCTCCTCACTACAATTAGACACACTAAAAATTTTGCATATAATTTCAAAGAATTCACAGAACTGTGAAAATCTATTCATAGAGCTCCAGGGTATTTAAAGACTCTGGATTAAGAAATTCTAACCTATATTATTCTTCCATGAATCTTAAAATTGTAGCAAGTACTTGAGATTTATTACATGTCTGGCACTGTGGGATATAGAAAACAGGCAGAAAA
Organism: Equus caballus; assembly: GCF_041296265.1. NCBI lineage: Eukaryota > Metazoa > Chordata > Mammalia > Perissodactyla > Equidae > Equus > Equus caballus. The sequence continues at coordinate 9,678,351 of NC_091688.1, forward strand.
CATGGTCAACATCAGTTTCACAGATTTAAAATGCCTCACTGCTCTTCCACATAATTTCAGATAAGTGCTGTTATAACAAATTTTCCAAATTATTCTGTTGTAACAAGAATCGTTTAAAATAGAATAACAAAACTTTATTGGTAAAAGATACCTTAGAGAACATCTAATTCTCTTAATTTTTCTTTTTTTCCCCCCAAAGATTGGCACCTGAGTTAACAATTATTGCCAATCTTCCTTCTTTTCCTCCCTTTTTTTACCTTCTTCCTCTCCCCAAAGCTCCCCAGTACACAAGTGTATATTCTAGTTGTGAGTGACTCTGGTTGTGCTATGTGGGACGCCCTTTCAGCATGGCTTGATGAGTGGTGCCATGTCCGTGCCCAGGATGTGAACTGGCAAAAACCCAGGCTACAGAAGCTGAGTGCACAAAGTTAACCATATGGCCATGGGGCCAGCCCCTCGCCTCATTTTTCAAGATGAGATAATTAACATTTATTTATGGCCCTATCAGTAACAAGTGTGGTTAAGCTTTTCAAACACCTCTTTTCACTTAATCCTTAAAACCTAAAGAAGTTGAAGTCATTCTCCTTCTTTTTACGAAGAAACAAAATAACATTCAGAGAACTTGGACAAGGTCAAATACGTAGTACCACCTCAGGTAAGTACTTGACACTAAAGCTATGCACTTTCCACTATACCAATTTGACACAGAAGAGACCAAAGATAAAAAGTAAAATAATTTCACTCAAGGTGGTGCAGCTTGATAGTGGCTGAGCTAGGATCAGAAACCAACTTTCCTGACTCCTAGTTTTAGTGTTTCCTGCACCCCCACTGGATTACTTTGCATGCAAAACCATCACTGAACCTCTGAAAGAGTTTTAAAAATATTCTTGCACATTAAAACTATAGTTAACAATATTTAGTTCAAATCAAGGCAACCACTAACCTTGGAAATAATATGTAAAATCGTATATACACATGTTCTTTCTTCTAGGAATAAGATCTATGACTTTTATTAGATTTTCATTAAAAAGTTTTGTTTGGGGAGGAAGGAGGAGGAAGATAAAGATCACTGACCCGGACATATTGAAATAAATAACTGTTGAAAACATAAGAATATATAAAAAACAGAAACAATAATTCATATGAACATATATTTCCTCTGTATTTATATCACAATCTCAACAGACTCTTATAAAATATTGTTAAGAGATATTCATGTGTGTCAAAATTTTAAAAAATGCTTACATTGAAGTATCTCCCTCCCATGCCTCCAGACCTCATTCCCACCCCCTCCACAGGTAAACCGCGGTTATTGCCTTCCTGGTTGGTTCTTTATCCATATAGCTTGATATACAAATATATATTGTCTATTGGAAACAAAGTATTTTAAATGCTATTATTCACAACTCTCTATCTCTTTCTACATTAAACCAATTTTTCTTAGAAATTATATCTAACAATCTTTTTGCATTCCCAGCAAATATTGAACATTCAGCTACTTGCAAAACAATATTTTACTGGTCTTTACTATGTACTCAGCACTAGGGATAAAAAAACTAGTGAACAAGCAAATCGCTCCAAGTCTGCATGAAGCTTACATTGTTTCCTTTGTTAGCTATATAAACTATAATGACAAAACTAAATACATGACTGCAAGGTATGGTAAATGAGATGAAGGAAAAGGACAGGGAGATAGAAGCACATCTAACAAAGATAATCTAACCAAACTGGGGTGGGGTTGTGTGGGGCATTTCTTCCCTGAGGAAGTGACGTTTATGGTAAGATTTGAAAGATGAAGACTGAATAAATGTTATGGGAAGAATAATGTGTCATATGTGTGTATAGACTCCAGGTAAAGGAAAATCATAACTACAGGTTCTGAGACTAGATGGAATACGGTACAACTGGGGAGCTAGGAAAAAACAAAACAAAGAAACAAAAAACAAAACAAAAACAAAGCAGAGAGCAAGAGAGAAAGGTATGATGTGAGAGAAAACAATTAGCAAGGACCAAATGACACAGGATATTTAAACTCACATTATGGTATTTGGTCATAAGGTGAAGAGTAAGGTGAAGGCACTGAAGAGGCAGGAAGTGATCCACTTCATTGTTTCTAACATTCCCCAATCTGTATACTATCCTCACTAATCATAATTCACTGAGATCCCCTTCAAGGCCCAAACCGGAAGAACAACCTAACAACCCTATATGACTTCTCTCCCTCACTACTGGGCCCCAAAGAACCTAAATGCTGTTACACCAGCATCATGCCTACTTCAAGAAAATCTCACATGTAAAAATTCTAAGACAGAGAACAGATAGATTACAGTGATCATTCATATTACAGAAAGATAATCTACTTTAGGAAGGTATTAACAGGATTCTTTTAAAACAAAGGCTAGAAATCTTTGTAATTGAAAAAAAATGGAAACACTGTGTCCAAAATAAGGGAACAGAGAGATAAACAGACAGTACATCTGTACTATGGAAACATATGTAATAATCAGAGATTTATGCATAGAGAAATGGAAAGACGTCCAAGACACATTGTTAAGTAAAAACAAAACTTGCAGACCAATACATACGATATTTATGTTGGGGGAAAAAAAATCCTACATATTAATCTTGGTATTAAATGGATGTAAATGGATGGAAGAAAAAGGTTTGGAAAGAAATCTAACAAACTAAACAGCAGTTACACAATTGAGCAACTTACAAAAAGTACATAATCATGAATTACTTATATAAGTGCAAATAAATTTGAAAGAATGAAAACAAGTTAGAATACATTCAGAACACAATTTAGGCTATTTCTAACATAAATTACTATAAGACTATTATAAAGATTTTTACTTATTATCTTCTTTTACAAATTTGGATAGCCAAATCATCAAAACTTATTAGTTCTTTTCAAAGTTAATTAAAACTCTTTTATAACTTCTCTGTAGTTTATCTGCTTCAAAGAACTACCATAGTTTATTAATATTCTTAATATATTAATACTTATATTAGTTTTTATATATCATTTCCATCTCTATTAACCTAGTAAAATGAGGTATGTAGTTGCTACCCTCTTACATTTTCTGGTAAAATAGTTGTTAGACACACCCATAAAAAACTTGATAGAATAAACATACAGAAACAGCAACCAGTTCTTCACTAAAAACAAAAGCATTCTTTTGACCATAAAGAGTTCTGAGAGACCAAGGGGAAAACAGTGTTTTAAAAGTTTGACTTTGCCTGGGAAATCTGCTCATTAAGAACAGTAAGTCACTCTTTGATGATTCTATTTCAGGAATTACAAAATCATAAAGCAAAGCTTTTTTAGAGACGCCAAGTGTCACTAACTGTAGTTATTAGATCCAACGATTTCCATTCCTCATTCTTTAGACATCTTTCTTCAAAGTCATCTTTCCAAACATTCTCCAAGCTTTTCAAAGACAGTTGTTTACATCACCTTCAACCACAACATGTATCTAACCCACACAGGACACACAGCTTAGTGAATGTAATAAACATTCTTTCAGTCAGGAGTAAACATATGAAATAGAATTACTAAAATACCAACAGCCAGATTCTTTAAACTTCCTCAAAGCAAGATTTTGTCAGAAAAAAAAAATCCTAAACAATTCTATTAATTAAAGCACATGTGCTCAAAGCCTGCAGATAAATCATTATCAGATAAATCATTAACACATAAACCATTATGTGTTGGGGTCAGCCCAAATCTAGCTCATTAGGAGTAATTCTACTGGAACTTTCCTAATCAGAAACAGAGCATGAATGATGAGTCCTCGTCATTTCTTAAAAAAAGGCCAAAAGAGCGACTCTGCTGCTCAACGACGAGCACAATGGTTAACTTTCCCATCTGATTAAATAAGGCCTACTGTCCTGAGTAGATGGCAACAATCAGTGATTTTATTGTTGATAATTGATAGAAGATACACACAACACACATGATAAATAAGCAGCAATCAGTCCACCTTAAAGGCCCAAATTTAAAATTGTCATGACTTCTCCAGTAATATATACATCTTTTTTTTAAAGATTGGCCCTGAGCTAACATCTGTTGCCAATCCTTATTTTTTTTCTTTTTCTCTCCAAAGTCCCCCAGTACATAGTTGTATATTCCAGCTGTAGGTCCTTCTAGTTGTATTATGTGGGACGCTGCCTCAGCATGGCTTGATGAGTGGCGCTAGGTCTGCACCCAGGATCCGAACCGGCAAAACCCTGGGCCGCCGAAGCAGAGTGCACCAACTTAACCACTCAGCCACCGACTACCCCCAATATATACATTTTTATGCCAGGAAGACTGCTCACAGAAAATATTTAAAAGGTTGTTTGATTTGGTTACATGCCTTTTTCATGTTATTGATTGAAGCTACTGTACAGAATCTGACAGACATTTTACTAGTTTATTCCAACTTCTAAATTCTGATTAAAAACCATCACTTGTTGGGCCAGCCCAGTGGCGCAGTGGTTAAGTGTGCACGTTCCGCTTTGGCAGACTGAGGTTTGCCGGTTCGAATCCCGGGTGCGGACATTGCACCGCTTGGCAAGCCATGCTGTGGCAGGCATCCCACATATAAGGTAGAGGAAGATGGACACAGATGATAGGTCAGGGCCAACCTTCCTCAGCAAAAAGAGGAGGAACGGCAGCTGATGTTAGCTCAGGGTTAATCTTCCTCAAAAAAAAAAAAAAAAACTCTTGTTAAAATCTTATACTTTTATATTAATAAAATTAATCTTTAATATTATTTTCATTAATACATAACATCATTTGACTTTTCTCAGAGTTTATATTTTTTGAAAGATTTGCCCTGAGCTAACATCTGTTGCCAATCTTCCTCTTTTTTTTCTCCCCAAAGCCCCAGCATAGTTGTATATTCTAGCTGTAAGTCCACACAGCTTATTCTTTTGACAAATAAGACCTTTTCAGAGCAAGAAAATTGTTCAATGAACAGTAAACAGTAAGATTACTGACTCACTTCATTAACCAAGCAACTAGTTTGCAGATATCAAACTCCCAAGACTTGTAGCTGCCTCGTAGCTATTCAATTCAGATTCATGCTTTATGCAAAAGTACAAATACTTTGTGAACCTCAAGGTTTAACTGTGATTAAAGCAAGTGCCAACAAACTACTATAAACAAAATTATGATGAGATGATACATAACAAAGCTTGGTTTTCTGAAGATAAAACATGTGTCAGGCCTTAAGTTGGGTGTTTTTAGATGCTTCTATTATTTAAATGTCTACCATAAATCTAAACCACAATATAAACTACCACCAGTAACCAATATTTGTTACGCACCAACTAGGTGCCAGCTCTTTCAGTGCTCTATATACACTATCTAATTAATTAAATGTTCGCAGCAACGCTGTAATGTAGTAATTATCTCCATTTTACAGACAAAGAATCCAAAGTACAGGGAAGTACCCAAAGACACAGAGCTAGTAAGTGGCAGGACTATGATTCAAACTCAGGCCAGCCTAACTCTGAAGCTTACTTTTAAATCCTATAATTTGTGCCACCTTACAGATGAGAGTCAATAGTCATTAAGGCAAGGGAGATTTTAGGGGTGATGGAAATGTTCTAAAATTGGACTGTCTTTACTAAAAAATAGTGAATTGTGCACTTAAAATAAGTGAGTTTTATAGTATGTAAATTGTATTTCAATAAAGCTGTTAAAATAGTCATTAGAGACTTTTTATAGAAAGTCTTAGTTTTCAAACTTTTAAATGTGGTAATTTTAAAATATAAAGACACTATTCAGATTTGTTCTATGAGTACGGCAATAGCTCTATTAAATAGTTAAATATATAGTTTTGAAAATTTCATTTAAATATATTACAAATTGACATTTAAAAAATTGTTAAAAATTTATTACCATCTCTTCTATTACAGCTTCACTTTATCTGCCTCTGGTTTAGAGGGAGAAACATGGAAATGAAAGTATCAAGGCTCTACTCTGGGCCAGTCACTCACTCCTCTGAGGCATTATGATGCCCATTTTATAGATAACTCTTGAGCTTCAGCAGCATTAAATAACTTGCCCAAAGGTAATAAATTGTTGAGCTGAGACTAAAACTCAGCTCTTATCTGAACTTTAAATATAAGTTGCCCTGAGAAAGATATTACATCAAACAAAACCTTATTGTCTGTAAGAAAATCTTGGATCTGTTCCCACCCTGCCCTACCCAACTCTACCCCGAGAGATGAGTTTAACTTATTATTTACGGCCTTAACTTAATTTCCCACTTCTCTGGAACACTTCCATAGCAACCAACAGGCAGGGCAACATCAGAGAAGAGAAAAATTTTAACTATCTTGAAAAATGAAGCTAAAAGCAGGAAACAAAAACAAGAAACCCTATATTGTACACAACATCCTGGATATAAATAATTTAATATGCTAATGTTGGTACAAATGGACAAATACTTTGGACAGGTATAAAGACAAGGGCTTCTGATTTAGACGGGGAAACCCTGAAAAATAGAACTTGATAAAGAAGGGTTGAGAAAGCTGCAAAGGGTTAATTTAGGTGGCTTACTTTCCTAGCGTTCACAGGGACAAAAAGAAACATTTATACCTCCACCCTAATGCCAAATTTAGGAGAAGAAAACAGTAAAGAAGGATAAAACCATTCATGGAGAAGCTGCCTGATCTGAAATTGAAACACCTCTCTAGAAAGTGAATGACAGTCTCTAACTCTGTGTACACAGTTCAAAGCTCCAGGTTTCTATTCTACACAGCAAAGTTACGTACTGGGTGTAAAAGTGCTACACCGGAGAGGACATCAGTAGTTATTACAGAGGTGGGAGAACGAAAAGGCCAGACTCAAAAGAGCATGATCGTTAAAGGAACTGTGAGGTACTAAGCAGGGAAAACTTATCCATTATAGCAAAACTGCAAATGGTTATTTTTTCGATTTTTGCATTAATACTCTGCTGAATATTACATATACTGTCAAGTAAGTAAATATGTCATTACCATTTAGTGGTGGTCCAAATACCATGGACCTAATGAGAACTAATAACCAAAATTAAGAATATTGTGGAATACACTAGGTATTTTAGTTGATCTGTTATCTTGTTAACTGCTTTCAAATTAAATGCAGATTTCTGAAACTGGTTGTTTTCTTTGTGAAAACTGATGTCTCCTTCTTAATTAAAGCTCTTTTCTAAATCATAAAGATAACTCAGCCCCAAAACAAAAGATTCATGAATAAATTCTGAAGACTAGATCAAATATTTTAGCAAGACTTTAAATGGTTTTTCAGGTCACGTTTTGAAATCTGTCTCCTACTACAGTAATGGCTTCTTTTGTAGGAGGAAGCTGGCTCCGCATGTCCCCAGAAGTTATTTTGAGACACAACGACAAATCTGATTGGCAAATACTCAATCTTCAAGGTGGGAGAATGTTGACAACGAAAAGAAAATCTAACTTGTGCCTCATATACTTATATTTCAGATTGGTAAATACTAATCTATAGACTCCTGAGGAATCCAACAAAATTGAGACATTTTAAGGGGCAGCACTGATGTTCCGTTTCTTCAATTCATCCCTCTTTACTAATTCTTTCCCCGCTGGCATGCTTAAATCTTTGTCCAGGGGAGCTAAAAAAACATTTCTACTTCCAACTTGTCTTACTTAACTAAAAAAAACAAAGTCATTCCATCTCTGCCCCTGTCTTCCAGCCTCTGTTCTCTACTCCCTCACCTTTCATTTTCAAACCACCATTTTACGCCAACCACTATTTTGAAACAACTATTAAGAAGCACATCAACAACTTTCTTATGAAATTCAGTGGTCACGTCTCAGTTCCTTCTATACAGCATCTAATAATGTTGACCAGATACTCCTGCAAATGCTGCTCCTTTTTGGCTTCTATAATGGCATGTCCAGGTATTCCTCTAATTGGCAGGCCACTCCTTGCATGCCTCTGTTGAGGGCTTCTTTCTCTGCCTATCCCGGGAGTTTGTGTGATTCTTCAGAATTCCCTCCTCAATTCTCTTCTCAAAAAATTCCGAGTGATTTCATCTATTTTTCAGCTTTCACTTTCCAATGAGATGCTGATGACTTCCAAACGTGTGTCTCAAGTTCAGACCTCTCTTCGAGTGCCAGCGCCATGTAACCAGTTGTCTACTAGTCATGCATATCCACCTAGGGTCTCAAACTATCTCAACCTTACCAAACCTTTTGATCCCTATGTCAATGATTGAGTGACTTTACCTGTTAACTGAAGCATGAGGAATCATCCTTGACTACTCCCTTTTCCTCAAACCCTTTCTCCTCATCTAATCAATCACCAAGTTCTATTCATTTTATTTCTTTAATGTTTGTTGAAACCTTCTAATCCATTCCCCATACCTTAGTTTAGGCCACCATCTCTTACCTGGATTACTGTGACAATTTCTTAACTGGTATTCCTGTCACTGGTATCGTCAACAGAGCAGAGCTAGGTTATAACTAGACTGTAAGTTCTTTAAAATCAGAAAATATCTTTGGGGTTTTTTCTCTCTCTTGCTGTTTTCTCCATGGTTTTAATACAGAAGTCAGCCAATACACATTAGCAAACCTATCAAGCTGGAGTATTTACGTTTTCTCCAACAGAAAGTCAACTGGGCTAATGGAAAGCTGCTAGGGGAAGAAACCTAGGGCTTTACCATCCAGAGTAGCATGCACACGTCAACAAGGATACAAAAGATAAATGACACTATAATCCAACTAGACCTAAAAGACACCCATAGGATATGCTACACAACAACAGAATTCTTTTAAGTGCATACGGAATGTTCTCCAAGATAGACCATATGCCAGACTATAAAACAAGTCTCAGTACATTTAAAAGGTGACACAGTGGTTAAGTTCACACGTTCCACTTTGGCAGACCGAGGTTGGCCGGTTCGGATCCTGCAGGCGGACATGGCACCGCTTGTCAGGCCACGCTGTGGTAGGCGTCCCACATATAAAGTAGAGGAAGATGGGAACAGATGTTGGCTCAGGGCCAGTCTTCCTCGGCAAAAAGAGGAGGATTGGCAGCAGATATTAGCTCAGGGCTAATCTTCCTCAAAAAAAAAAAAAAAAAAAAGAAAAGAAAGATTGATCGCAAATCAAACATCTTATTTCCACCTTAAGACAACAGATAAAAAAGACATTTAACATCAGCAACATGACAAACTCTCTGTGACCAAAATATAAACTCTGAATTTAATAGTGTTAGCAAGTGATGCCAATTTTAGATTATTTCTTCCCTAAACATTATAAAACAGAAACTTATAAACCAGATATTCAAAGCTTAAAAATCCAAGTATTTTTATATCCCAAATAGTTTAATATTCATTAGTTTAAGAAGGATAAATGCAATTTTAAAAAATCTTGATAGTTCCTCTTTACAATGAAGAAACACACACACACATTTCCACTTTAGAAGAGGGAGGTGGGGAGATACCTCAAGGTTTACGTACCCAAATATAAAATCTAAGTTTTAGTTTGATTATTTTAAGCAAACAACTTATGATATGAGCAAATATGAGTCTCAATATATCAAAGCTGGCAAACATAGAGGGCAAAACCTTCAATTTTCTTTATCTATCTGAAGGCTTCCGGGACATCATTTATTAGAAAGCTGTGCCGGCATTCCCATCTTTGAAGAAGACCATCACAGGTTCAGGTAGTAGGTGTGCAATATAAGCAAATGAAGATTTAAAGGAACGGTAAGTTCTAAAATAATAACAATTTATTATGGGTCAAAAAATATTCTAAAAACTTAAAGTGCATCCTTTAATTCCTTGCAAAATATGATTACACCCTTGAGAAAATCAGGGCCCAGAAAAGTTAAGCAAAATGCTCAAGGTCTCACGGCCAGTAAGGGGTAGATGCAGGTTTGTCTAACTTTACTGTTATAAGACTTTCTCCTTAGGTTTCTTAATCATTTGTTGCAATAGTCTGCAAAGATGGCCACAATTCCTCCCATCTCTGTAGCTACGCCCCTTTGTAATCTGACTTTGCTACTCTTTCTATCAAGAGAGTGGTCTATTCCCTCCACCCCCGAATCTGGGTGGCCTTGACTTACTCTGAACAGTTCAATGCAGCAGAAGTGATTTGGGGAAAGCTCCCGAGTCTAGTCCTCAGGAGACCTTGCAGCTTCCACTCTTACTCTCTTGGAACATGGTGCCACTAGTGAGGAAACTTGAGCTAGCCTCCAAGGGTGAGACCAACAGAATAGAGAAAAATTGTCCTAGCTCAGATCCACAGAACAATCAGCCCCGTTCTGAGCTGTCAGATGACTGGAGCTGCATGACCGGCTTTAGTGGAGACGAGCAGCAGAACCACCCAACTAAACCCAGCCCCAACTGCTCAGAATTGTAAGCAAATAAAATGGTTGTTGTTTGAAGCCACTAAGTTTTGGGGTGGTTTGTTATTCAATAATAGATATCTGATAACTGTTTATATAATTATGACATAATTTTACATTCATAAATTTCACCATAGCCTTTTGAGAAAACAGTAATACTGAATGTAACATTGACACTGGAATTTGAAAGGCTCTCTCAATGGAATTACAACCTCCTAATAGAGTGAATCTATCCTGTTTTTTTAAGGCCTTAAAAATTACTAATATATTGAAGCACCCTCACAAATACAACATGCCTAAATTTAGCTCCTTAATCCTGCAGCACACGTTCTCCATAACTAAAGGGAAAAGCCTTCAAGTCCACCCAAATGGTTACCATTTTCAGAGCACGGCAGGGACAACAAATCCTCTAGACTTAAAAAGATGGACCACTTAGGTTCAATTCAAATCGAAAATTTTTTATTCTATTTCAACTTAATACACTTAAGTTGTCACCCATGTAGCAGTCCTCCATGCCAATGTGCCAGAGCAGCATCAGTAACTCTTAATATTGATAATAATTCATACGCGCCTAAGTTAGATGTTAGTCTTACTGGTTACAATCTAAAGACTTAACTCTCCTTACCATCACCACCTTAGTCATCTTCAGCAAGTTGTACCTGTTTTTACCTACCTACTATAAAGTTCTCACTATCTTAATATACTCCCCCAGTCTTATCCCCTTCCATCCCAAAACTCGGGGAAAGGGGAGTGGGATTTGAGTGCCAAGCACCTGTAGATCATCTCATTTAACCCTCCAACAACCTTCTGAGGTAGATATCAACTCTACTTTACTGATGAAGGCAGGCAAGAAAACTGAAAATACTTACCCAGCTAATTTAGTAGTCTAGTCATAATTTGAACCCACATTTGTCCAACTCCAAACTGTACTTTTTCCACAATAATACAATGTCTTCCAACTTTCAGCACTTATAATTTTATTATACTTCCTTTTTTTTTTTTTTTTTTTTTTTGAGGAAGACTGGCCCTGAGCTAACATCCATGCCCGTCTTCCTCTACTTTATAAGTGGGATGTCCGCCACAGCATGGCTTGATAAGCAGTACATAGGTTTGCGCCTGGGATCCAAACCAGCAAACCCCAGGCCGCCGAAGTGGAATGCGCAAACTTAACTGCTGTGCCACCAGGCCGGCCCCTAATTACATTTCTTAAAAGTAATCATTTTATTAGGCAGTCCTAAATAAAGATCTAAATTAAATGGTGTCTGTTTTAGGTTTAATTTGTGCAAGGTTAGTTTCAAATTAAGTAGATTTAGTACAGGAACTCTGGAACTGTTTAAGCCTACTACTTTATTTAAAAAAACAAATTCAGGTTATAGCAACTATTTCTTTTGAAGAGAACCACAAGGAACATTTTATCGGAACTGAGAAACAATCAGGGTACTAAAACAGAAAATGAACCTTAATGTTATATATATTTTAAGACACTTAAATGTATTCAGGAATAACATACATACAGAAAGGTATACAGGTCAAGAGCATTCAGCTCAATGAACTATCATAGAGAGCATACCTGTATATCCAAGACATACAGCATTACCAGCACCCCAGAAGGTCCCCTCACCATTCCTCCCATCATTACTCCTTTATTCTTCCTCAAAGGTCACTAATAGCCTAATTCCTAATACTACAGATTAGTTTTGACTGTTTTGAAACTCTATATAATGGAATCATCAGTACATATTCTTTTGTATTTTGGCTTTTTTCACTTAACATTATATTTGTAAGATTTTTTTCTACATTTTTTTTTTAAAGCTGTGATAAAGCACTCCAGTTAAATTGACCACAGTTTAGGAAGCTACCCTTCATGCACTCATTTTTGGAGCAGTGATGACATTTGGATTTTGAATGCAGATTTCTGGTGTTGAACTGGAAAGAAAAAAACCAGGTGTCAGTAACAAAACTTGAGAACAAAAAGTCCCCTTTTCACTCAAGAAAACAAAGCAGCATATGTGTCACACTGATAGCTCCCACTTCTTTCCTTTTACTTGCTTCTATTTCTTTTTTCCAGGGAGCTTGTGCCTTTTAGACTTCCTTGTGGCACTTGGTGGCCATCACAGGGCTTTGACTGATTCTAGGACTGGCAACAAAGAGAAAACAGGCAGATGTATTCAGAATAGGCAAGCTGCAAATGCAACATACTTCTTTTGCAATGGTTGGGTGATACATGAGTGTATAGTCTGACCTAAGAATTTTTGCATTAAAGATATAATCTTACACACTTAACAACAATCAAGTAACAACACTGGTACTATTAAAATGTACTATCCCCATAATCTACTGACCAAGGCTTAAGGACATTTTCATTACTATTTTTACGGAACATGCCTGACAGAACTCAAACTATTTCCAGAAAACAAAGTCACAGTGACTTTCAATGATACATACTTGAAAAATAATGCTACCAAAAAAAAAGTATGGATGCATTTTTCATTTTTAGAATTATTTCTAGACTGTTCTCCTAAGCAAAATTTCACTTTGAGGCATTTAAAGGAATGAACAAATTGCTACATGGACTCGAAACACAGAAGTTTACAGCTACAATGTATCTTCCTTATATACATAAAAGTGGTTTGGAATGGGTATATAAACTGTGAAAGAAGATATTTTGCGGATTCCCAAGTAGTAGATACTGTTAAGAGAGCCTACTGATTTGTTGCTAGTATATCAGAATTAAACATAAACACTTCCTCCAAAACATGTAATGATCTTTTAGAGATTAAATTCATACTTAGGTTTGTGTAGAATGTGTGTGTTGCAGGCAGGAGGGGAAAAAAAGCTTGAGATAGATCTAACTACTGTGGAAGCATAATAAACAGATAAATGTACTAATATCACACTCTACTCTTTGGTAAAAATAGGGAGCCCTGATTTCTTACCTTAAAAATTACAAACAGTTTGTCCCACTCTTCCCTCAACCCTGAATATTTTCCCCATTTCCTCACAGGCATTAATATGTGAATTCCCTTAGGGAGGGCCTTACTTGATCACCTTATTTAACACTGATCCTTCAAACGCAGTCCCACTACCATCACACATGAACTGTGCTTCCTCTCTCTTTCCTGATTAATTTTTCTCCGTAATACTTCTCTCCATCCAAAATGCTAAGTTTTACTTATTTTGTTACAGTGCACACCCACAACTAAAATTTAAGCTCCATAAAGACAAGGACTTTTGTTTGTTTCTATCTCTAACCTTCCTTGAGTATTCTATGTGCCAGTGCCTGTAAAACACTAAGATTAATGCCTATCTCACTTAGTTCTCACAATGACCCTATTAAGCACCATTATAGCTTACTTTTAGAGTCGAGCACAGATGTCAGGAAATATGCCCAAAGTCACATGGTAGCTAAACTTATCTCTATTTTTAAACTGGTAATTCCTTCTGTAGTCTTCATTTCTTTGGTGACACCATTATCCAACTAAATGTACATACAGAAACCTGGTAATCATCCTAGATTCCATCCTCTTCTATCTCTATTAAAATATTTATTATCTCCTTAATGTCTATGTTCCTTTCCGTCTCTACTTCCCCGATTGAGGTTCATATTCATTCATTCTAAAAATACTTACTGAGCACCTACTATGTGCCTGACAATGTCTTAGGATCTGAAGATATCGCCCTGAACAATATGAAGTCCCTGCTCTCATAGAGCATACAGTCTCTCATCTGGATCACACAGTAACCTTTTAACTGATCTCTGCCTCTAGCTTTGTTCTTGCCTTCCTCCACCCTCCTCACAGATGGCTTCTGGTCATTCACCTATGTTTTTCTTCTATGACAAACAACTCAATAAAAAAAGACAAAAGACTTGAACAGACATTTCATAAAAGAGGATATCCAAATGGCCAATAAACATATGGTATGCTTATTGAAGAGTTATAGGATATCATTATTCATGAGAATTTAAAACAGCAATGAGATACCACTACACACCTACCAGAATGGCTAAAATTTTTTAAACCAATAACACGAAGTATTAAAGAGGAACTGAGGATATAAAATTCTCATACAATGCTCATGGCAGTGTAAACTGGTAGATTCACTTTGGAAAACTGGCAATATCTGCTTAGGCCAAACAAAAGCCTACTAATGACCCAAAAATTCCACTCTCTTGTATTTATACAAGAGAAATGACTACATATGTCCACCAAAAGACATATACAAGAATGTTCATAAGCAGTTTTATTAATAAAAAGCTGGAAACAACCCAAATTTTCATCAACAGAATAATGGATAAACTGTGATAAATTCATACAATGAAATACTATACGGCAATAAAAATAAAATGATCTGTTACATATAATACGGGTGAATTTCATACAAATCATAATGAACAAAAGCCACGTACAAAATAGCACCCACTGTAGGATTTAATTTATAAAGGGAACAAAAAGAATACGTGACATACGATTTCATTTAAGAAGAGGCAGCACAGCCTATAGCGACAGAAGTCAGAATAACTGTTAGAAAAGGTGGGAGGCGATGCTAAGGGTGGTAAGGGTATACTGTCTAGGAAGGGGCTGAAAAAATTCTTAGGTGTTAGCAACATTGTATATCTTGATCTAGGTGGTAGCTGCCCAAGTGTATATGTGTAAGAAGTCATCAAGATTACCCCTAAGATTTTGCCCTTTACTGCATGTATACAATACCTCAATTTAAAAAACAAACATCAACAAAAATCTTAGATGGCACACTAACTGGATCAATCCCAAGTGCCTGAACATGTCATACAAGATATCTAGGATGTGGCCCCACCTACCTCTCCAGTCTATTTTTCATCACCATCTGCCTCATATGTTATACTCTGGGAACAAAAGTATGAAGGTTTCCCTGCACATGATATATTCTTTTTCACTCTAGGTCTTGCTTGGCTCAAGGAATCCCTAAATCTGGAATGCTAAACCTCTACTCATCCTTTAAATCCCACTCAGCTCAGGAAGCTCTTTCAAGAAATCTTCTTTTAGAGCCAGCCCTGATGGCCTAGCAGTTAAAGTTCCTAGCCCTCCGCTTGGCGGCCCAGGTTCGGTTCCCAGGTGCAGAACCACATCACTCAGCTCTCAGTAGTCATGCTGTAGTGGCGGCTCACACAGAAGCAGCAGAAGAACTTACAACTATACACAACTATGAACTGGGGCTTTGTGGGGAGAAAAGAAGAAAAAAGAGAAAGTTTGGATACAGGTCTTACTTTAGGGCAAATCTTCCCCTGCAAGAAACAAAGAAGTCTTTTATAGCCCAGTCTGTATTAGCTACCCCTCTGATGTTCCCAATATATTCCATGCTCTTTCTATAAGAGAAAATCCATATTGTTGTATGCTGCAGGTACATAATATTTGCTCAGTAACTGTTGAATGACTGAAAAAAATCACTACTCTGCCTGATTATGGCAAGTTTAATATTTGTAAAGATAGTGTGGGACAATTCACATAAAAGATAAAGCTGAATGGCAATGGGACTTAAGACAAAGAGCAGAATCAATCACCACAAGATGTTATATATATATATATATTTTTTTTTTTTTTTTTTAAATATGCTTTTTTTGGTGAGGAAGATTGGCCCTGAGCTAAAAACTGCTGCCAATCTTCCTCCTTTTTTTTTTTCTCCCCAAAACCCCAGTACATAGTTGTATATCCTAGTTGCAAGTCATTCTAGTTCTTCTATGTGGGATGCTGCCACAGTATGGCTTGATGAGCGGTACACAGGTCTTTGCCCAGGATCCAACCCAATGAACCCCAGGCTACCAAAGTGGAGCACACAAACTTAAGCACTCAGCCACAGGGCCAGCCCCCTGTTTTTTAATACTAATATTAGTACTAAAGATTTAGAAGAAAGTATGCCTCCAAAATTAAGCATATCCTTAAAAATATCTAAAAGCTAAGTAAAGCTAAAACTGAAGTGGCAGATTAAAAAGATAAGGACAGGGGGCTGGTCCCGTGGCCGAGTGGTTAAGTTCGTGTGCTCTGCTGCAGGCGGCCCAGTGTTCTGTTGGTTCGAATCCTGGGCGCAGACATGGCACTGCTCATCAAACCACGCCGAGGCAGCATCCCACATGCCACAACTAGAAGGACCCACAACAAAGAATATACAACTATGTACTGGGGGGCTTTGGGGAGAAAAAGGAAAAAAAAAAAAAATCTTTAGAAAAAAAAAGATAAGGACAAAGAAGCTAATCTGAAAAGGCTATTGTCTAAGTCCAACTATATAATACGATATTCCAAATAAACATTGAAAAAGATGCTCCATATCATATGTCATCAGGGAAATGCAAATTAAAATAACAAGGTGATACCACTACACATCTATTAGAATAGCCAAAACTTGGAACACAGATAACACCAAAAGTTAGCAAAGATGCGAAGCACCAGGAACTCTCATTCACTGCTAGTGGGAATCTAAAATGGGACAGCCGCTTTGAAAGACAGTTTGGCAATTTCTGACAAAATTAAGCATCCTCTTACCATATGATCCAGCAATCACTCTCCTTGATATTTAACCAAAGGAGTTGAAAACTTATGTGCACACAAAAACCTGCACATGGATGTTGATAAAAGCTTTATTTATACCTGCCAAAACTTGTCAAGAGTTTTTATCATACATGGCTGTTGGATCTTGTCAAATGCTTTTTCTGCATCTATTGAGATGATCATGTGGTTTTTATTCCTCAGTTTGTTGATGTGGTGTATCACGTTGATTGATTTGCGGATGGTGAACCATCCCTGTGTCTCTGGTATGAATCCCACTTGATCATGATGTATGACTTTTTTTGATGTATTGCTGTATTCAGGTTGCCAATATTTTGTTGACGATTTTTGCATTTATGTTCATCAGCAATATTGGGCTGTAGTTTTCCTTTTTTGTGTTGTCCTTGTCAGGCTTTGGTATCAGAGTGATGCTGCCCTCGTAGAATGTGTTAGGAAGCATTCCATCGTCCCTAATTTTTTGGAATAGCTTGAGAAGGATAGGTATTAAATCCTCTCTGAAAGTTTGGTAGAATTCCCCAGGAAAGCCATCTGGTCCTGGGGTTTTATTCTTTGGGATGCTTTTGATTGCTGTTTCAATCTCTTTCCTTGTGATTGGTCTGTTCAGATTCTCTATTTCTTCTTGATTCAGCTTTGGGAGGCTGTAAGAGTCTAAGAATTTATCCATTTCCTCTAGATTGTCCATTTTGTTGGCATATAGTTTTTTGTAGTATTCTCTTTTAATCTGTTGTATTTCTGTGGTATCCATTGTTACTTCTCCTCTTTCACTTCTGATTTTATTTATCTGAGCTTTCTCTCTTTTTTTCTTTGTAAGTCTGGCTGAGGGTTTGTCAATTTTATTTATCTTCTCAAAGAACCAGCTCTTTGTTTCATTGATCCTTTCTACTGTCTTTTTTGTTTCAATAGCATTTATTTCTGCTCTGATTTTTATTATTTCTCTCCTTCTGCTGACGTTGGGCTTTGTTTGTTCTTCTTCTTCTAATTCAGTTAGGTGTAATTTGAGATTGCTTATTTGTCATTTTTCTTGTTTGTTAAGGTGAACCTGTATTGCAACGAATTTCCCTCTTAATACGGCTTTTGCTGCATCCCGTATGAGTTGGTATGGTATGTTTTCATTTTCATTTGTCTCCAGATATTTTTTGATTTCTCCTTTAATTTCTTCAATGATCCATTGCTTGTTCAACAGCATGTTGTTTAGTCTCCACATCTTTGTCCTTTTCTCGGCTTTTTTCTTGTAATTAATTTCTAGCTTTACAGCACTGTGATCAGAAAAGATGCTTGCTATTATTTCAATCTTCTTAAATTTATTGAGGCTTACCTTGTTTCCCAACATATGATCTATCCTTGAGAATATTCCCCGTGCACTTGAGAAGAAATGTGTATTCTGCTGTTTCTGGATGGAGTCTTCTATATATTTCTATTAAGTCCAATTGGTCTAGCTTTTCATTTCAGTCTGCTATTTCCTTGTTGATTTTCTGTCTGGATGATATTGGTGTCAGCAGAGTGTTGAGGTCCTCTATATTATTGTGTTATTATTATCATCTTTTTTTAGGTTTGTTAATAGTTACTTTATGTACTTTGGTGCTCCTGTGTTGGGTGCACAGATACTTACAAGTGTTATTTCTTCTTGATGGAATATCCCTTCGATCGTTATATACTGCCCCTCTTTGTCTCTCTTTACCTGTCTTTTCTTCAAGTCTACTTTGTCTGATATAAGTATAGCAAAACCTGCTTTCTTTTGTTTGCCATTAGCTTGGAGTATCGTCTTCCATCCCTTCACTCTGAGCCTGTGTTTGTCATCAGAGTTGAGATGTGGTTCCTGGAGGCAGCATATTGTTGGGTCTTGTTCTTTAATCCGTCTCACCACTCTGTGTCTTTTTATTGGTGAATTCAATCCATCTATGTTTAGGGTGACTATTGATATATGAGGGCTTAATGCTGCCATTTATCACTTGTTTTCTGGTTCTCCTGCATTTCCTTTGTTTCTTGCCCTGTGTATTTTGGTCTACCAGTCCAGTTATGTAGTTTTTTATGTTGTGTTTGTTTGTTTTCTCCTTATTTATTATTTGTGTCTCTGTTCTGTTTTTTTTGTTAGTGGTTACCATGACGTTTGTATTCAAAATCTCATGGATAAGATAGCCCCTCTTCTGATGGCCTCTTATTTCCTTAGACTAAACTGATTCAGTACCTTCTCTCTTCCCCTCCTAAGTTGTTTTTCTCACGTCTTATTCCATCTTGTGCTATGAGTTTGTGGTTAAAATGACAAGATTATCTTCGTTTTTGGTGTTTTCCTTCCCTTTGTCTTTAATGCTATACTTGAGTATTTGCTATCCTGCTCTTATTCTATCTACCTATTTATCCATGCTTTGTAACCCCTTTCTCCCTTTTTTCCCCCCAGGTATGAAGGCCTTCTTGAGGATTTCTTGTAGTGGGGGGTCTTGTGCTTACTTGCCAAAACTTGGAAGCAACTAACCAAGATGTCCTTCAGAAGATGAATGAATAAATAAACTGTGGTACATCCAGACAATGGAATGTTATTCAGTGCTAAAAGGAAATGAGCTACCAAGCCATGAAGACGCAGAAGAAACTTAAATGCATATTACTAAATGAAAGAAGCCATCTGTAAAGGCTACATATTGTATGATTCCAATTGTAGGACATTCTGGAAAAGACAAAACTACGGAGACAGTAAAAGGATCAGTGGTTACTAGGAGTTTAGGTGAGGAGAGATGAATAGTCAGAGCACAAAGGATTTTAGGGCAAAGAGAATACTCTGTATGATACTATGACGATGAATACGTGTCATTACACATTTGATCAAACCCATAGAATGTAAAACATCAAGAGTGAACCCTCATGTAAACTACGGACTTTAAGTGTCAACGTAAGTTCATTAATTGTAACAAATGCACCACTCTGGTTGTGGATGTGGATAATGCGGGAGGCTATGCATATGTGGGGCAGGGAGTATACAGGAAATCTCAGTACCTTCTTCTCAATTTTGCTGTGAACCTAAAACTGCTCTAAAAAAATAAAGTATTTTAAAAACAAAAAAGACTTAAAAATTCATCAATTAAACCTGAAATCTCTTTCAAATATGGAGATTGTTTGATAGGATTTTGCTCCCCCTTTCTTTCCCCTCCACCCCCTCCCCATTTTGTCATTATGCACCTAAGAAGATGCTTAAAGTTTTATCTTAACCCTCTGAGTACAATGACTTAACTAATGCATGTCAATCATTAGGGGAATAGGTGCTAATACTTCAATATTCAATGATACTTTCATAAGAAAATTATCTGTTCTAGGCTTTGTAATATTCCAAGCTACTCTTAAATGTATTCAAAGAGATTTAAACATTACATTTTCTCTTCTAAGGATTTTCTTATTTCAGAAAACCATCTTTTTCAGGGGCCAGCCCCATGGCTGCAAGGTTAGGTTCATGCACTCTGCTTCAGTGGCCCAGGGTTTTGCCGGTTCAGATCTAGCACCACTCATCAAGCCATGCTGAGGCGGCATCATACATGCCACAACTAGAAGGACCCACAACTAAAAATATACAACTATGTGCCAGGGGGCTTTGGGGAGAAGAAGGAAAAATAAAATCTTTAAAAAGAAAAAAGCATCTTTTTTTTTTTTATAATGGTAGAAAGAGAAAAAATTGGAAGGGGCTTTTATGCCCTTATGAGCCGGTTTTCATCAACAGCAGACCTACATAATAAAATGACATTTCTGAAAAAACTGACTCAGACCAAATGAGTCAATCCAAGAAGCCATAACTCAATTTTTCTAAGTATATGGAGAGGCTTATATTTACTTTTTTAAGTTTTCAGTAAATTTAAAGAAAGGCTAGATTGAAGCAGAGAGTGACAGTTTTAATCAAAACGGTTCAAAAACTGCTATCAATGGGGTAATTAAAGTAAAAATTGACACATAAAACATGGGTTTTAAAAACAGTAATTACAGGGAAAGCATTTCAAAATGATGATTAAAATCCAGGGTTTTTTTTTAAGTACAGTACTTAAATATGGAAGACTACTACTTTTTAACAGAATGTCTCCACAAAACAGACTTTTGTGCAAGCAACACCGGCATACAGAGAAGGTCAAATCAAGATCATACACAGTGTGGCTAATTTCAGCAGAAGCAGAGGTGTAGTTTACCTCAAAAGAAAAGCAAAAGGACTGACATGAGGCTCTCCATTTTCCCAGCTCTGGAAACTTTAACATGAGTTTAGGAAGATATACGTACATGTAGTAATCAATTTGGATTTTACAAATCAAAGTGTAGTTTGAAGAGAATCCAAATGTAAATCAGTGCCAAGAGAGAATTTTGTATGTGCCAACAATGTTAAGTTCTATCCACCCTTACCAGCCAATTCATATTCGTACTGGAAATTAAATTTTGTTATCTAAAATGGGGCACATATGGAGGGAAAAAGTATTTTTCCATCATAATTGAATTATAGAGAGAAATTAGCCAAACAGGATAAACTTCTGCATTTAACATTCTAATTGTTTAAAGAATAAGAATAATACATCACTATTATGTATTAAATATATATAGCTATAGCCTAATAATTTTGATTTAAAAATATTTTAAATTACATAGTATACAATCAAATAGTTCCCAATAATCTCTGCAAAAGTGATTGTAACTTCAAAAGTGATCCCCCCCAACTAGCAGGGATCCCAAGAAATAATCAGACTAAGGAGATCTACATTCTAATCTCAACTCTGCCATTTATTAGCTCTGAGATCTGTACATCCTTGATAAATATTCAAAAGGTTTAGAGAAAAATAAGAAAGAAACAGATGACTCCAGATTTTAGGATCAAAGAAGAGGGGAGTAAAAGATGTTGCCCTGATAGGAAACCTAGGAAACCAAACTATAATGGACACTTTTGGAAAGGCTGGTTCTTGGGACAGTAAAGGATTTTAAATTATGTCAAGTTTAGGGTAGCCAGCCACACAAGCGACAAAGCATTGAAAACATGGGCTTGAAGACAAATTGAGGCTATGTAAATAAATAGGTAGGTTCTTTGTGAGAGCAAATATAAACAGAGAACTGGACCTTGGGGTTATAGTTTATATCAGCACTCTTCAACAGAACTTCCTGAGATGATGGAAATGTTCTGTGTCTGTGTTTTCCAATAACAGTAGTCACTAGCCACATGTGGCTACTGAGCCCTTAAAATATGGCTGGTGCAACTGAGGAACTAAATTTTTAATTTTATTTGATTTTAATTGATTAAAACTTAAATTTATCCATACAATGGAATATTATTTAGCAGTAAAAAGAAATGAGCTATCAAGCCATGAAAAGACACGGAAGACTCTTACACATACCTTGCAAAGTGAAAAAAGACCATCTCACCTACAGAACTGCACAGCACAAAGAGTGAACCCAGGGCTGGCCCTGTGGCCGAGCGGTTAAGTTCACACGCTCGTTTAGGCAGCCCGAGGTTTCACTGGTTCAGGTCCTGGGCATGGACCTGGCACCACTCATCAGGCCATGTTGAGGCGGCATCCCACATGCCACAACTAGAAGGACCCACAACTAAAAATATACAACTATGTGCTGGGGAGATTTGGGGAGAAAAAACAAAACAAAAAAAGTGAACCCTAATGTAAACTATGGGCATTAGTTAATAACAACTTATCAATATTGGTTCATCAATTATAACAAATACACCACACTAATGCAAGATGTTAACATAGGCAACTGTAGGGGGAGGTGTATGTGGATACTCTGTACTTTCAGTGTAATTTCTCTGTAAACATAAAACTGCCCTAAAAAAACTAAGTCTATCAAAAAAATTAAATTTAAATAGCCCTATCACAGGGGCTGGCCCGGTGGCGTAGCGGTTAAGTTTGGGCACCACTTTGGCAGCCCAGGGTCGGCAGGTCGGGATCCTGGGCATGGACCTAGCACCCCTCATCAAGCTACACTGTGGTGGCATTGCACATAAAATAGAGGAAGATTGCCACAGACCTTAGCTCAGCGACAATCTTCCTCAAGCAAAAAGATGACAACTGGCAATAGATGTTAGCTCAGGGCCAATCTTCCTCACAATAAATAAATAAATAAATAACTATATGTAGCTACTGGCTGGTATTGAATAGTGCAAGTCCATATTAATGAAAGACTGATGTGGGAAGAAAATGAGAATGGTATTTCATTTCTGACCACCACTCCCAAAGTACACATGCAGTTAATCCTAAACTATATGTACAAAGTTTACATGTAGCTTGAATATTAACATTTTACAGAACTTTTTCAAATATTCTAGAAGAGTATCTTTAAATGATTGTTAAACAGAATTTAAGGAGGAAAATAGCATTTATTGAATGGGTACTATATGTCAGGTACAATACTAAAGACACATGTTATCTTATTTAAATTTCAAAATAATCCTTAAAGGAAGGTATTACCATTTCTGTTTTTAGAAATGAAGAATCATGAAGTTTAAGTGATAACAGACGAGAACTTAGATATATCTGACTCCAAAAATCTATGCTCTACTCTACCCTGTATATATTTTTATGATTCCCAAAATTACAAACATAATTCAATTCTCCCACAATGAATTTATCATCAGGAACAATAGGTTACATAGCACAATACAATAATTAATGATACACTCAGAATCTAAAGAGGTATTATCCCTATATTAAAAAGCCCAAGCTAAAGGGCCGCCCAGTGGCGCAGTGGTTAAGTTTGCACATTCTGCTTCCGCAGCCCAGGGTTCACAGGTTTGGATCCCGGGTGCAGACATGGCACCACTTGGCAAGCCATGCTGTGGTAGGCATCCCACATATAAAGGAGAGGAAGATGGGCACGGATGTTAGCTCAGGGCCAGTCTTCCTCAGAAAAAAGAGGAGGATTGGCAGCAGATGTTAGCTCAGGGCTAATCTTTCTCAAAAAAAAAATGCCCCAAGCAAATGTATTTTTTCTCCTGTCAGCTCCCCTTGCTGTCCATCTTACCTATAGTGCCTCTACTCCCACATCTAATTTGCACCTTTTAATCTGCTGTGGGATCAGAAAACAGATAAACTTAGAATTACGTACAAAGCAAGAGAGTTTAAGCCAGGGTCTTAGATTTAGTTCATTAACTTTGTGACAATTAAAGGTCTTTTGCCAACTTATTCTAAACTGGGACCTAGACTGGTGAAATACTGTTCTGTAATGAAGCTAAGAATATAATGATCCTGTTTCATTCACAAAAATTTCCACTAAACCATATTTTCAAGCATAGATCCCTAAACATCATCTCATTTAAAGATTTTTTTTTCCTGCTTTTTCTCCCCAAAACCCCCCAGTACATAGTTGTGTACTTTAGCTGTGGGTCCTTCTAGTTGTGGCATGTGGGATGTCGCCTCAACGTGGCCTGATGAGCGGTGCCATGTCCTCGCCCAGGATCCCAACCAATGAAACCCCGGGACACCGAAGCGGAGCCCTCGAACTTAACCACTTGGCCACGGGGCCAGTCCCTAAAGATGTTATTCTTATGATTAAATTTATTAATTTAGTACACTAGTTTTCCAATAAATGTTACTATCAAAAGCTAACGAAGTATACATAAAAACACAGAAATATAAACATTCAGGGAGAGTTGATGTAATCCTGAAAAAAGACACTATTAAAGAAAAGCAGGAATTTTACTGCATTGACTTCTAAATATTTTTACATAATTCTTTCTCATCAGTTTTTAAGTTATTTTTACAATAAATTTATTAATTAAATTTTCCCTAAAAGGAGAGAGATTAGTAACAAAATTCAAATTTTTTCCCTCACTTAGATCTCCTGTAACCCTCTACAAATCTTTACTAATAGCATGAAAGCTGTATTTCACTCCTCATCATAAATTTTCAGATTTCAATTTAATTAGGGGAAGCATCATTTTGAATTTAAGATAAGGATAAAAGATTATTTCCAAAGCCCAAAACTGAAACTTCAAAGTTAGCAGCAATTCTTAATTTACAAAAGTCCAACTTCATTGTATTTTATTCCAGAAAGAAAGAGTCTTAATTGTTTTCTCCCTCAATCAACCAACTAAAGTAACAAAAAGTGCTACAAACCAATTGCTTCCATAACAGTGTCTATATTTGTGGCGAGTCAGGGATAGGGCCAAGACCAAGGTTGCAAGATGTATTCAACAAAGGTTTAAAAGCAGAGTGTCAGGCAAATCATAACTCTAAATATTCTCAAAGATTAGCTGAATAAAATAGTCATAAAGTTAGATTCACGGACATCAGCGAGTTTGAATCTAACAATCATTTCCCAATACAATCTCAAATAAATCCAAGTTTCTTCTATACATTAAGAAAAAACCCAAAGGCAAACGATTTGTAGGCAACAGACTAAATAAGTATTAGTTGCTCACATTTGCAAAGAACATTAAAATTTAGTTAATTCTCACAACCCAACGAGGAAATAGAAATGAGTCTGAGAGTTTGAGGACAACTCCTTTGGCATGATCAAGACTAAAACTGCACATTGCTGCAACTTAGACTTTTCTTCCATAAAGAGTCCCTGGCAGCGTGCCAACAGTACTTCGCAAAGCATGCAAAGAATGAAGTGGTTTTCATCCCTAACAATCATATCCCAAAGTTTCTTCTGTAATTTCAACTATACATAGTACTCTTCCTCAATCCTGGTTCAAAATAATTTTACATTAAATCTATAGAGACAGAAAGCAGAACAGAACGGTGGTTGCCAGGGACTAGGGGGAAGGTGGAATGGGGAGTAAGTGCTTAAGGGGGTACAGAGTTTCTTTCTGGGGTATTAAAAATGCTTTGGAATTAGAGTTGGTGGTCACACAACATTGTGAATGTACTGCCACTAAACTGTTTATTTTTAAATGGTTAATTTTATGTTACATGAATTGAACCTCAACCAAAAAAGTTTATGTTAAAATATATAGATAAAATTGACCTCGTTAGAACTCTTCTTCAAAAATATTGCTACCCATGTCCAACTGCTACTTAGATCTTGGAGGTTTTTACATAAAATGCATTACAAGGTAAACTACTGCCACATACGCACAGTAATAATCAGTGAGGTGCGTACTGACATCAATGCTAAAATGCTTGACAAACATCAAAAGAATATTGCTCTCGCATACATTTGTAAATAATCTCAAAGAAGTATATAAATGAACCTTAAAACATTTATTCCTCTATGACAGAACACAATTTCAGTCAGCTCAACTGTTAACGCAAGGTGAACTCAAATTTTTTACTAGATTCTTTTCCTGACCTTTAACCAATCAGGAAAACACTATGAACTGATAAGAAGTGTCCAGTATTATATAAAGAATAAACAAGAATATTATATAATAAGTAAACAGGCACAAGTCTGAGCGATAATGGATACAAATAAATATGCTAAGGTTAACTGTGGTGGGGATGTGGGGCAACATTACTTCAGATTAGCAAACTTCACACTTGAAAATGTATAGAATCTACCTTAAGAAATTTTGGAGAGACAACATGCCTTTGCATAAATGCCTCACAAAATTAATCTTACACTATAACCTCCAAGGCTAGTCCAAATCCAGCCTAGACTCCAGGATTAAACAAAAGAAAAGGAGATCTTAAAGAGGATCCTATGGAACAGGCTGATTTTGAAATCTGCTGGATTGTTTAGATGCAGGCCAGCTTGAGAATTTAAATCCATCTGAATCCAACCCCCGAGAATACCTGAACTCCTGAGCAACGACAGGGCCAAAGCTAAACCAGGTCAGTACACCCTGCCAAGGAACATCCTGCTCCGAGGTGTCCACCAAACAAGGATCACTTATCAGTTTATTCTTCACTTTGTTGGGTGCCAAGCACTTTCAAGATAAATGCAAGAGTAGATTCCTTAGACCCAAACTCCATTTCAAGCCCTAAAATCTGGAGATTAAAAATGCTGCAGAATTCTAAAGTCTGTGGCTTTAAAAAAAATTATAAAAGCAGAATTTCAAATGTCAGCTGATCCAACTTTAACATCAGCGAATGTTACTAAAGTCATTTTTAAATTTTCATAAAGTATTTCAAAGACATAATTTGGTACTCGCTTACATAACAAACTAAAGCTATGAAACAATTACGGCAATACCACAAATCTGTCCTATGTAAATGGTATGAGTTTCTATATTTACAGCATTCCAGATCTGCTAAAAGCAAAAACAAGTGTTTCTTTTGTTTTCCTTTTGTAATTGATATGAATAAATACTTTCTCAAATTTATAAGTGAATATTTGGCAGGGTACAAATAATGATAACAGAAAGGATACTGGGGCGAAAGGCAAGTATAGTATTACAAAACACAGTTCACAGTCAAAACGAAATGTGTCAATACAGGAGACGCTTCAAAGTTTAACCTTGAGACATATGGTGGCAGTGATAAAGCATCTAATTTGTGTCACAAGACCTGGGTTTGAGTAAGCTCTTTTACCTATTAATTATGTGGCCTTTTTGCTAGACACTTAGCTTCTCCTAGCTTCAGATTCTTCATATATAAAGTAAGAACAATACCACCAACATTACAGCCTAACTAGGAGGATTAAAATGTTTTTACTCATTCAGCAAATATGCTTTGAAAAACTGTCGTTTTTTAATTTTTATGCACAAAAAAAACTTTTTAAATATCTGCAAATGAATCAACCATATTAACTTTTAATATTACCAAGAAAATGAAAATCCAATTCTTAAGCTATGGTCCCAAAACTTCTTAGAAGGAAATCCTTAAATATTACTTGAGAAAATCTGAACTGAAATAATTACAATAAACATTGACATTGAAGATATGACAATTGAGAAATCACATCTTAAAACCATTTTGACACAAATGAAAACAGAATTTTCTAAGAGATTTTTCCATATTAAACAGAAATAGGGACCCAGACTCAACCCATAAATTTCAAACACAAAACTTTAACACTTAAAAATCTTTTTTTTTTTCCTTCAGGAAAATGGTATTAAGTATGAGGTAAATTAGTCCTTGACATAACACGATGAGATACTTTTTCATAACAAAGCACACTAACCACTTACAATTTACAAACTCATAAGTTACTACAATTGTTCTAACAGGTTTAGGGTCACAAACAATTTTAAGTATCATTACAATATAGACTTTACTTGCATTCTGACCTATCAAAATATAGCATTAAAAAAATCAAGGATTTAAGCACTTAACAGAGTCCTTTCTGAAATTTATACCCAGAAAATTCACATTAGCAGGAACCATGGAAAAGTTGTTCTTTCTCTGCCACTTAAAAAGTCAAAACATTCAAAACATTATTTACGCTAGGCATAAAAGGAAAGTCACTCACATTCACCCACTGTACTTCACTCCTAAACAATAAGATAGTTCAACCTCCATGTTTATTCAGTTCCAAGTTTATTTACCGTCAACTCTTATGGAAGAACTAAGGACTAGAAGCACTCACTAAACTTCACATAACCTGAAAATACTTCCAATTACGACAGACATGGGCAATTCTCACCAGAAATTTACCCTAAAAATGAGTAAAAAATAACTGGCATCTTCTCAGCACAGGTCGATCTTCCTTTTAAGAACACAAACTAGATGGACCATGCAACTGAATGTTAAACAGTGGAAAGCAATCTTCTTGGATGCATCCAAACAATTTTAATACAAATTTCTGCACACCTAGGTAGAAACTGGAATAAAAATAACTTAAATCATTCTCCCCTCCCCCCCGCCCCACTTGTA